>NC_138235.1:38477066-38614566 GCF_964197995.2 Scardinius erythrophthalmus
TGTATCTGGATGCTAATGGATGTGAGTCATGAAGTGGTTGGTTTCGGGCCAGGACTAGTTATGATGGCATCTAATCCCTCTAATCCTGCTGCTTCTTTATTAATCAATGCTGCTCACGAAACATTTATGATTATTATTATCAATGTTGAAAACAGCTGTGATGCTGCTTCATATTTCTGTGGAAACCATGATACATTTAATTTTTCGGGATTCTTTGATGAACAGAAAGTTCTAAAAGAACAGCATTTATTTGAAATAGAATCTTTTGTAACATTATAAATGTCTTTACTGTCACTTTAATTCAATTTAATGCGTGCTTGCTGAATAACTGCATTAGTCACTGACGGATCAAAGCTTGACCTTTAAAGGGATAGTTCAGCCAAAAATGAAAATTAGCCCATGATTTACTCTCCCTGAAGTCATCATAGGTGTATATGACATTCTTCTTTCAGACGAATACAATCAGAGTTATATTAAAAATGTCCTGGCTCTTCCAAGCTTTATAATGGCAGTGAATGGCTGTATGTTTTTTGTCCATTAAAGTGCATCTATCCATCATAAAAGTGCATCTATCCATCATAAAAGTGCATCAATCCATCATAAAAGTGCATCTGTCCATCATTAAAGTTCATCTATCCATCATTTAAGTGCTCCAAACTGCTCTGGGAGGTTAATAAAACCCTTCTGAACTGAAGCAATGCATTTGTGTGAGAAAAATATCCATATTTAAAACTTTATCGACTAAAATAACTAGTTTCCAGCAGACGGCAGTATGCAAGTCGACTTGCGCCAAAAGAATAACACTTGACCTGACAAACGATGTAATGACGAACGTGGAAGCACAGAGGAAAGAGCAAAACAAAACACCAGTCACGAATTAGAAGTTTAAAATGACAATTTTTAAAGAGAAATGTGGGAGGAGCTTGAGTTTGTTTGTTTGAACCGCGAGAGGCGTCAAAACTTACGCTACTCCTACATCATACATCGTCAACTGTTACTCTTTGGCGTAAGTCAACATGTGTACGGCAGTCTGCCGGAAGCTAGTTATTTTAGTCGATAAAGTTTTAAATATGGATATTTTTCTCAAACGAAAGCATCGCTTCACTTCAGAAGGCCTTTATTAACCCCCCAGAGCAGTGTGGAGCACTTTAATGATGGATAGATGCACTTTTATGATGGACAGATGCACTTTTATGATGGACAGATGCACTTTTATGATGGATAGATGTACTTTAATGATGGATAGATGCGCTTTTATGATGGATAGATGCACTTTTATGATGGATAGATGCGCTTTTATGATGGATAGATGCGCTTTTATGATGGATAGATGCACTTTTATCATGATAGATGCACTTTTATGATGGATAGATGCACTTCAATGATGGATAGATGCGCTTTTATGATGGATAGATGCACTTTTATCATGGATAGATGCACTTTTATGATGGATAGATGCACTTCAATGATGGATAGATGCGCTTTTATGATGGATAGATGCACTTTAATGATGGATAGATGCACTTTAATGATGGATAGATGTGCTTTTATGATGGATAGATGCGCTTTTATGATGGATAGATGCACTTTTATCATGATAGATGCACTTTTATGATGGATAGATGCACTTCAATGATGGATAGATGCGCTTTTATGATGGATAGATGCACTTTTATGATGGATAGATGCACTTTTATCATGATAGATGCACTTTTATGATGGATAGATGCACTTCAATGATGGATAGATGCGCTTTTATGATGGATAGATGCACTTTTATCATGGATAGATGCACTTTTATGATGGATAGATGTACTTTTATGATGGATAGATGCACTTTAATGATGGATAGATGCGCTTTTATGATGGATAGATGCGCTTTTATGATGGATAGATGCACTTTTATCATGATAGATGCACTTTTATGATGGATAGATGCACTTCAATGATGGATAGATGCGCTTTTATGATGGATAGATGCACTTTTATCATGGATAGATGCACTTTTATGATGGATAGATGTACTTTAATGATGGATAGATGCGCTTTTATGATGGATAGATGCACTTTAATGATGGATAGATGTACTTTAATGATGGATAGATGCGCTTTTATGATGGATAGATGCACTTTAATGATGGATAGATGCGCTTTTATGATGGATAGATGCACTTTAATGATGGATAGATGCACTTTAATGATGGATAGATGCACTTTAATGATGGATAGATGTGCTTTTATGATGGATAGATGCGCTTTTATGATGGATAGATGCACTTTTATCATGATAGATGCACTTTTATGATGGATAGATGCACTTTAATGATGGATAGATGCGCTTTTATGATGGATAGATGCACTTTTATCATGATAGATGCACTTTTATGATGGATAGATGCGCTTTTATGATGGATAGATGCACTTTTATGATGGATAGATGCGCTTTTATGATGGATAGATGCACTTTTATGATGGATAGATGCACTTTAATGATGGATAGATGTACTTTAATGATGGATAGATGCGCTTTTATGATGATAGATGCACTTTTATGATGGATAGATGCACTTTAATGATGGATAGATGCGCTTTTATGATGGATAGATGCACTTTTATCATGATAGATGCACTTTTATGATGGATAGATGCACTTTAATGATGGATAGATGCACTTTTATGATGGATAGATGCGCTTTTATGATGGATAGATGCACTTTTATGATGGATAGATGCACTTATGATGGATAGATGCACTTTTATGATGATAGATGCGCTTTTATGATGGATAGATGCACTTTTATCATGATAGATGCACTTTTATGATGGATAGATGCACTTTTATCATGATAGATGCACTTTTATGATGATAGATGCACTTTTATGATGGATAGATGCACTTTTATGATGGATAGATGCGCTTTTATGATGGATAGATACACTTTTATCATGATAGATGCACTTTTATGATGGATAGATGCACTTTTATCATGATAGATGCGCTTTTATGATGGACAGATGCACTTTTATCATGATAGATGCACTTTTATGATGATAAATGCACTTTTATGATGATAGATGCATGCATATGATTAAGGACTTTTATGGACTTCAAAACGGAACAGCCATTCACTGCCATTATAAAGCTTGGAAGAGTCAGGACATTTTTTAATATAACTCTGATTGTATTCGTCTGAGAGAAGAATGTCATACACACCTAGGGTGACTTGAGAGTGAGTAAATCATGGGCTAATTTAAATTTTTGGGTGAAATATCTCTCAAGCTACGGATCAAAGCTTGATCTTTAAGACACAATGTAACTCTTCCACGTCTTGTTCTCTTCCTCAGGTTCTGTCGTCACGACTGGGATCAGCATCTCTGTTCCTCTAGTCGACGTGCTGGAAGACAACGGCTGGGAGATGAAGATCGTGGAGCAGAAGGACAACCGTGTCCGTGTGTCGGTGAACACCCTGGCGAGCGCCTCCATCGGCCGCTACATGATCACTGTCGTGTCCTTCTCTCCGAAGGGGAAACTGGTGTTCCCCTGCGCCCCGAACGACTTGTTCCTGCTCTTCAACCCCTGGTGTGAAGGTACGGGCCCAGCACACTCATTCTGGCTTCATTTACAGCACTGGAGTAACACTACTGTACCTACACCTGTCTTTCCTCAGATGATTCTGTGTATCTGAGTAACGAGGCGGAAAGAAAAGAGTATGTTCTCAACAGCATGGGCAGAATTTATTACGGAACCGAGAGGCAAATTGGAGCCAGAACATGGAATTATGCCCAGGTGTGAAACAACTCCATTATATAGAGAGACTATTATTATTATTGTTTTTATGGCTGTAATTATTATTATTATTATTATTATTATTATTACTTATATTATTGTTAATATTATAATATTTTTAATTGTTTTTATTATTTTCCTTTATTATTATTATTTACATTATTTGCATTATTTACATTATTTACATTATTATTATTATTATTATTAGTAGTAGTAGTAGTAGTAGTAGTAGTAGTAGTAAATTGTTATTATTATATATAAGTGATTTTTATTATTTCCCATTGCTATTACTTGTATTGACATTATTATTATTATTATTATTATTATTATTGTGTTTATTATTATTGACTATTAATGATATAATTATTGTATTCTTATTCTTATTATTATTTCCACATTATTATTATTATTTCCTTTTTTTGCTATTATTAGCATTATTTACGTTATTATTAATATTATTATTATTATTAGTAGTAGTATTTAAATATTATTATTACTATTTATATGATTAGCATTATTACATTATTTAAATTTTATTATTATTTTATTATTTACATTGTTATTAGTAGTATTTATATTATTATTATTATTATTATTATTACTATGATTATTATTTAAATTAGTATTTATATTATTATTCCCACTACTATTATTGACATTATTATTCAGATTGTTGTTGCTATTATTATGATCATTATTATGATTTTGTGGAGTCAAGTCACCTTTATTTACACAGCACTTTTTACAATACAGATTGTTTCAAAGCAGCTTTACAGAGATAACAGGAAAATAATCAAAGTTTGTTTCGGCTCTACAGCAGATCTAGAAGAAAATATTATTATATGATTTTGTAGTGAAATGTGTGTTTCATCAGTTTGAGCAGGATGTGCTGGAAGCGTGTCTGTTCCTGATGGGGAGGGGTCGGGTCGCTATGACCGAATGGAGAGACCCGGTGATCGTGTCCAGGATGATTTCTGCTCTGGTGAGTCTCATTCACAACACATGGACATCATGCATTCATAAACTGTCTAAACAACTGAGGAAAGTTATGTTTTAAACAAATATTACACTGATATTATAAATATATAGTACATTTAAAACTTTCGGGGTGGGTACGATTATTATTTTAATGTTTTTGAAAGAAGTATTTTATTCTGACCAAGGCTGCATTTATTTGATCAAAAATACAGTAAAAATTATGAAATATTTTTCCAATTTAAAATAACTGTTTTCTGTGTGAAAATATATAATAAAGTGTAATTTATTCCTGTGATCAAAGCTGAATTTTCAGCATCATTTCTCCAGTCTTCAGTGTCACATGATCCTTCAGAAATCCTTATAATATGATAATATGATGATTTGATGCTCAAAAAACATTTATGATTATTATCAATGTTGAAAACAGTTGTGCTGATCAAATATCTGTGGAAACAGTCATGCACTTTATTTTTCAGGATTGAATATTCATTTTCTTTGATGAATAGAATGCTCAAAAGAACAGCGTTTGTTTGAAATAGAATCTTTTGTAACATTATAAATGTCTTTACTGTCACTTTTGGTCAATTTAATGCGTCCTTGCTGAATATAAGTATAATTTTATTTTTAAAAACCCAGAATGCTGAAGAATTCTGTTGATATTTGAAATCACCAAAACAAACACGCCCCTATCATGATAGCTCCACCCCCAAATTCACAAACACTCTATCAAGCACAGGCACCTCCCCCCTCGTGAGAGGACACGCCCCCTTACTGCTGATTGGCTACAAGTTTGTTGTGGTGCTTGGTCCGATCCACTTTCAACAGAGTTTCTCAGAAACCGCTTGAAGATGCCCGATTCCACAACTAAAAAGCACCTGTTCTCTGTGCTCACCTCCTCTTCTCTGTGACAGGTGAACTCTAATGACGACCAAGGAGTGCTGGTGGGTAATTGGTCGGACAGCTATGCAGGCGGGACGGCTCCCACCGCCTGGAGCGGGAGCGGCGACATTCTCAAACAGTATTACAAGAGTGGAGGAAAACCCGTGAAGTTCGCCCAGTGCTGGGTCTACGCTGGAGTCATGAACTCTGGTACGTTGTGTTTCTGTGGCATAATTCATATACATTTGATAATATGCAATGAATTAATGCATAAAAACATCTTCTAAAAGACTGAATGTAATTGTTAAGTAGTCTGCCAAAACCTACGCTGTATGTGTATGCAAATCAGACGAGAATGATTGGCCAGCGCGTGATTGTTGTGATAACCGTCAGTCCTCAAGGGGGCGCTATAAATATAACTAACCTGGGAAAGTTTAAGAGAACTTCACCATTGTGTCGGCAGCTTGTTCTCCGTTCTGTGTTTGTAATGCGCTTCTCTTCCTGTTTCTCTCTCAGTGTTGAGATGTCTCGGTATCCCGACTCGTTGTGTGAGCAACTTCAGCTCCGCCCACGACACCGATCTCTCCTTGACCACTGACATTTACATTGATGAAAAGATGGAATTAATTAAAGACAAGACCAACGATTCTGTCTGGTATGATGAAAACAACCATCCATCAATCAATATCACATGTTCCTTTCATCATTGGCATTAATGTCATCAGTGTTATTTTATAATTACTGTATGTGTCATTTAAAAAAAAAAAAAAACTTTTTAGGCTATGTTTTTTAGATTTTCTTAAATAGAAGTCAAGTCATCTTCATTTATATAGCGCTTTTAACAATGTAGATTGTTTCAAAGCAGCTTTACAGAGATAAGTGATCATTACTGACACTATCCATGAATATCAGACATTTTTGCGTCCCATGACTTTTATTTTAAGCATTAGAAGCAAAAATATATATTTTTTATTAATATTTTGAGAAGTAATAGATATTTTACATGAACAATTATCTATTAAAACCTATTTCTAATATATAAACTATAGAATGAAAAATGGCTTGTTTACGTGAGTTTCTTCTTAAAATTAAATTTAGTTTTGATTTAAATTAAATAAAAAATTAATTTAATATATATTGTATTTATATTGTTGTTTATTTAGTGTTTATCAATATAAAATCAGGGGTTTTGAACTGTATTTAGAGCTGTCCCAAAGAAATAACATTTTTATTTTATTTTAAAAGTAATAGATATATAATATGAACAAGTATCTAATATAAAACTTAGATTTAATGTTGAACCCTTTAGAATTAAAAATAGCTAGTTGTGATTTATGGGAAATTAAACTTTACCTGTTTTTTTTTTTTATTAATTTAGTTTCCATTTAATTTTAATTTAAATATATTTTTTGCATTTACTGTATGTAGTTGTTTATTTAGTTTATAAATATAAATTTAGGATTTTATAATACATTTAGGGATGTCCGAAGTTTTCAAAATGGTTAAATAAGATTCAAACGTCATATTAAACACAGAAAATAAAACCGCTCATAAAATATTTAGTTTGACCTCCCGCAGCTGATGATCAATAGTATTCGAAGGTTAAGGCGACACTGACGAAGGCAAAGAGCCGAAACTTTTACTTTTACTTTTTTGCATTTTAAGCTGATATGACCACATGTGATGCATAAGAATGACTTAATTTTTACTTTTTAGATTCAGGCCCTATTTTATTCGACTATATTTGTGTGAATTGCCGACTGCCAATAAGCTCTGTTCCTGTGTAGGAACTTCCACGTGTGGAACGAGTCGTGGATGGCCCGCCCGGACCTGCCGGTGGGTTACGGTGGCTGGCAGGTGGTGGACGCGACCCCTCAGGAGCCCAGCCAGGGTTCGTACCGCTGCGGCCCCACGCCCGTCTCCGCCGTCCGCAACGGACAAGTCGACCTGAAATTCGACACGCCGTTCGTCTTTGCCGAGGTGAAGCCTTTGCCTTGTTTACCTTCATTTGCTGATCTGATGATTCATTTTGAGCGTTGTATTAAATTTTATCTCTGAGTCAAAACATCCACTGAACTCGTTTCACTGTGTCTCAGGTGAACAGTGATAGGATCTACTGGCAGAAGAAACCCAATGGAAGTTTCAGTCAGGTCAGCGTGGAGAAGAACACCATCGGCCAGCGCATCAGTACCAAAGCTGTGGGATCAGAGGAACGCATAGACATCACACACCTCTACAAATACCCAGAGGGTAACACAACTAATGCATCTGTGTCCAAAACCTCAGTCTACCTTCCTGTAAAGCATTTTAAGGAATCATAGACACGTTTCCTTATTATCATGCATCTTTAATAGCAGTAAACTCTAAAATAATAACCCATTCCCATGCATATTTATATTCATTCACATGCATAACTATGCATATTTAATTATTGTAATAATAATAATCTTAATTTGTATACAATAGCAGCTTTTATTCAAGAAATGCAGCTGAAAGTGCTTTACAATACAAAATACATTTTGACAAGCACAGATTACTTGACATAAAAACAGATTAAATACCATCCAAAATACCTGGACTGAAGATGAGACTCACTTTATAATAACAATAAAAAAGATAAAAATTAAAATGAGAATGCATAACAAAAGATTTAAATTAAATATAAGTAATAATACAATTAAAATAAACAAAAAATATTTTCTTTCTCAGCATTTTTTTCTCGTTTTCTATTACAGATCTAAAAATCCTTGAATCAAGATATGTTTACTTGAGAAGGAAAACTACTAGTTATAATTCTTGATTTCTTGATTTTGTGTTTAAAACAAGAAAAAAGTCTGTCAGTGGGGTCAGAAAAATACTTAATTATAAGTGAAAACTAGATTATTTTTCTGACCCCTCGGGCAGATCTTGTTTCAAGCATGAACTCAGATTCGATACTCGCACCTGTATGGAGCTGAAGCTGGCCATAGGGTCTGTGCGGAGGACCTGTCTGGTTCTTGTGGTCTCTGCTGATGATCTGTGCCGATGGCTGTCTTGTCGACAAGGCCTTCACAGGGGATACTATAGTATCCGTAGACACGGTGTCTGCTGACATTCAGGACTGCGATCCGACTGACTACAGTAACCTCAGGATAAGGATGAGACAGACAGACTAATATTAGAATAGATGTCATTCTTCTTGTGATGTAACTAATACATTGGGTGTTATAGGAAGTGTTCCCGGTTTCGGTTGCCCTAATTGTTTGCAGCCTAACCATCATTAAACTGATTTGATTAATAGAAATTGATGTTATGTGAATGCCAGGTTAAAGAGATCGCAATAGATGCAAAGGACTATAATACGTTAAGAGCTCGCTCAAGTACTGCGGAGCTAAACCATTTAGTGCTTTGTAAGTGATCAGCAAGATTTTAAAATGAATACAATGTTTAATAGGGAGCCAGTGCAGTTTTGACAGAACCGGGCTAATATGGTCATACTTCCTGGTTCTGGTAAGAACTCGAGCTGCTGCGTTTTGAACCAGCTGTAGTTTGTTTATTAAGCGTGCAGGGCAACCACCCAGTAGAGCATTACAATAATCTAGCCTTGATGTCATGAACACATGAACTAACTTTTCTGCATTTGTCATTGAAAGCATATGTCGTAGTTTAGATATATTTTTAAGATGGAAGAATGTGTTTTTACAGATGTCAGAAATGTGGCTTTCAAATGAAAGATTGGTATCAAAGAGCACACCCAGGTTCCTAACCGACGACGAAGACTTCCATCAAGTGTTAGACAGTATTCTGGGTTAATACATGCAGAGGTTTTTTTGTCCAATAATTAGAATCTCTGTTTTTTTCAGAATTAAGTAGTAGGAAATTACTAGTCATCCAATTTTTATGCATTCCGTTAATTTTGTGAATTAGTAAGTTTCGTCAGGGCATGAAGAAATATAGAGCTGAGAATCATCAGCATAACAGTGAAAACTAACACCTAATGATATCTCCCAAGGGTAGCATGTAGTGAGTGAGTGAGTGAGTGAGTGAGTGAGTGAGTGAGTGAGTGAGTGAGTGAGTGTGTGTGTGTGTGGGTAGCATGTACAGAGTGAACAGCAGCGGTCCTAGTACTGAGCCTTGTGGTACACCATACTGAACTTTTGATCAATATTGACATCTCTTCGTTTACTACTCCAAACTGATAACGGTCAGATAAGTATGATTTGAACCAAACCAATGCAACTCCACTAATGCCAACATAATTTTCAAGTCTATTCACAAGAATGTTGTGGTCGATAGTATTAAATGCAGCACTAAGATGCAGTAACACTAATAGAGAGAGACAACCACGATCAGATAAGAGCAAATCATTTGTATCTCTGAGAGCTGTCTCAGTACTATGATATGGTCTAAATCCTGACTTTCAGATACCATTTCTTTCTAAAAAGGAACATAGTTGTGAGGATACCGCCTTTTCTAGTATCTTTGATAGAAAAGGTAGATTCGAGATCGGCCTTTAATTAACTAATTCTTTAGGATCAAGTTGCGTTTTTTAAATGAGAGGTTTAATAGCAGTCAGCCAGCTTAAAAGCTTTTGCCACATATCCTAATGACAATGAATAATTAATAATATTAAGAAGAGGATCTATAACTTCGGGAAGCTTCTCTTTCAGTAGCTTAGTGGGTATAGGGTCTAACATACATGTTGTCGATTCTGATGATTTAGTTTAGCCAATTCTTCAATCTCCTATAGTAAAGAATGAATTAAATTGTTCATCAGGGGGTCTGTAACATAACGTCTGATGTGATACTGTAGTAGAGGGTTGCATGGTTGTAATTTCCTCACCTAGCAAGTGAAGAAATTCATAAAGCCATTACTGCTGTGCTGTTTGGGAAAGTCTGAAGTTGAGGCTTTATTTCTTGTTAATTTAGCCACTGAATCAAATAAATACCTATGGTTCTGTTCGTTCTCTTTTAAGAGAGTCGAAAAGTAAGAAGATCTAGTTTTTAAGGCCTTTCTCTATGCAATAACACGTTCCTTCCACGAAATGCGAGAAACCTCTAGTTCTGTTTTCTTCCAGCTGCGCTCCATTTCTTCCGGCTGCTTTCTTGAGGGCGCGAGTGTGTCCGTTATACCACGACGTTATACAATTTTCCTTAATCTTCTAGCATTTGGAACCGAGCTAATACTCCAACTCTTAAATAAAATGCAGCAACTCACACTCCTCATTCTCTCCCTTTATCTTCCTGCCTCTCAGGTTCAGAGGAGGAACGCATTGCTGTGGAAAGGGCCTGTCGCTTCGGCTCCAAGCCGACTCTGTACCCATTACCCACCGACAACGACGTGAGCATTGAGATCGTCATGGTCGGGGAAGGACCTCGTATCGGTGGAGACGCCAAACTCTCCATCGTCCTGAAGAACAAGGGCTCAAAGCAGCGCACGGCCAGTCTGCTGTATGAGGTGCTGGTCATGTACTACACTGGAGTGCTGAAAGCCACCGTGAAGAAGGACCAGATTAATGTTGACCTCAAACCGCTAGAGAGTGAGTGGAGTTTGACTTTTAAACTCCTTAAATTTAAGGGAAATTAATGCAACATTTAGCTAATCAAGATCCATAAATCTTAGGCCAATCGAAGTGATCAAGATGCTGTTCACGCACAGAAATATCTGTTTAAAATTCCATTTGAAAGTAAGCATTATATGGTCTGAACTGAACCCCACTGAACCTTTTTGGGATGAATTTGAACACTGACTGCTGTTGGGAATTTTATTCCTTCATCGAAGCAAGACCAGGAGACTTGAGATGGATCTTATAAGCAGAAGAGATTTATTCTTCCGAGTCTGTAGTTCATCAAGTCTGATCATAATACAGTATTCATTGTAATTATACTTTTCAAAGAGGGGAGGGATTACATAGAGGTGGAGACTCTGAACAAAGCATGCAAATGAAGTATACAGGTTAAGGAACCCGCCCCAGACTCCAGCGTGTTACCAGTCTCAATCCAATCAGCATAACCATTCAAACGCATATGTGCTAATCCCATCAGCCTAACGATTCAACGTCTGGGCTGTGACTCTGGCTCCAAGAGCAATTAAAGACAATAAAGAGAAAACAGGAATTGCAACTTTGCTGAGCAGAGCAGAATCATTCATGTGATATCATCATCTTAACCTTAAAAGCTAAATACAAGATTCTTAAAGCATATCTGACTTAAATTCTTAAATTTGTAATCCTTCACTGCAAATCAGACCTCATCATAAAGTGTTTTTTAACAAATGCAACTATTAACTCGGACATTCTGAGCCACAATTATGAGAAATTTTAGAGGGGGGAAAAAAACCTAAAAACTGCTAAGTACAACATAAATTGTGCATTCATTTTTGAGAGCGAAAAAATATAATGGCCCAAAATGCATTGTTTGCCTTATAAATGTTCAGTCCATTAATTACTGGAATATGAGCACAAAAACATTGGATGAAAGCTCTTCAGTTGAACACGCATATTAACATTTTCACAACATTTTCTGCCTTTAAAAATCCCAGTTTGTTCCTGACTTTTCATGTAGGATGAAATCCATGGAATTTCAGGAATCATATATATATATATATATATATATATATATGAGGCATTTTATAAATATTTTAATTACTCTTCATAACAATGAGTTGTTTTATTGTTGTCATTAATGCCATGTTCCCTTGTCTCCCCTCAGCCAAGACTATTCCCTGGACTCTGCTGTATAAGGAGTACATGAATCATCTGGTGGATCAGGGCGCTCTGATGCTCACGGTCACCGGACGGGTCAATCAGACCAAACAGATTCTGGCCACACAGTTCAACTTCAGACTGCGCACACCAGACCTCATTATCACTGTAAGCCAATGAGACTCTAGTCTTTATTTGTCACGTGTAACAACCACAACATGTTTTTCTGTTTCATGATGTTACATTTTGGTTGCAGTTAGATTATGTTACTGTAAAGTATCATAATAGTAGTGCACTATATTCTGACTTGCACACTATATTTCACGTCTGAAGTCATATAATGCTCAAGTGAGGAACATACTCAATATTTATTCTCTCTATCTTAGATCTCAAATCTCATTTTCTATTTTGCATATTCAAACTGCCACGTGTGTGTTCAGTTATGTCACATGTGAGAATCCATTTCGTTTAGTGTAGATGCTCAAGATGGTGCAGCACATTTAAAGGCACTATATTTGAATTGTACACAAGTGCGAATGAGATTTGAGAGTTACGGAGGCAAGAAAGCAAACTTTGTATAGTGATGCTCAGTTAAAAACAGACTAAAAAGTTGTTTTAGAACAAAAATGATTTCCATGTTTTGTGTCCCTAATTTCTGTCTATTTATGTGTTCAAAGTGTTTCAGCTTTGCTTTTACTTAAATACAAACACTACAGACGAATTCAGTTCATCACAAAAATAATCTCTCCATCTGTTGATTGTGTTTGTATGTTTCAGCCTCTAGAGGGCGCTGTGGTGGGTAAAGAGTTGACGGTCAAGATCACGTTCCAGAACCCGCTGTCACAAGTGTTGAGGAACGTTTTGTTCCGTATAGAGGGATTGGGAATGCAGAGTGTCAGAAAGATCCCGTATGGGTAAGACTTTCCGTGTTTAACAGCAGTTTAATTTCAGCTGTGATGTGTTCATGCACTGTAGATTTGCTTAAAAACATAATTGTACTGCATTAAATATGATATTTAAAGAATGAAGCTTCCAGAGAGTTGATATTGTCTTTGTGTCTGTCAGTGATGTGGAGAAGCTTGCGACGGTTACACTGATGGAGAAGTTTGTTCCCACCGTCTCCGGCTCTCAGAAGCTCCTGGCATCGATGGACTGCCGTCTGCTCACTCAGGTGCACGGATTTGCTGATATCGTGGTCAAAGCAAAGTGAAAAACACTGTCATTGTGAACTAAAGCCTTCTAATGCTCTCGCTTCTCTTGAAGAATATGTACTAGATTTAAGGATCATCTGCATTGAATAATAATTCAGTATTTTCATTCACAATTAATGTAATTCAGCAATAAAGATCCTCCATGTTTAAATTATATCCTGTCTGTCTGTTGTAATGTTTATGTGAGCAGATATTCATTGTTCTCCAATGTGTATTTGCATAATAATTAGAAAGTTTTTTAGTTTACAAGACATATCAGTTATAGAATTGAACACTTTCAGATGATGCCGTCATTACAATATAAACCAAAGCTGGAGAGGAGAGAGAGAAAATGGTTTCAGAGATTTCCTTACAAAATAACATGGAGAAACACTCTGGAAATTTAGCATATTATGTAGAAATTCAACATATATATGTAATCATAAAAATTGTTATAGTAGATAAAAAAGCAAAGTAATAATGACTGAGAAAAGCAAGGAAGTCATTGTCTTGACTAGAAATATAGACTCATAACAAATCAGCCATTCAAATGTGCATATAACTATAATAGTTTATTATAGTTCTTGTTTTAGTTTGCTCTTGTACACATTTTGTCAATAACATTTACATTTTCTTTATAATTGTAAGTAAAATATACTTTTATTTTTTAAGCAGCACATCCATAGTTAATCTTTTCAGATTGCATGTTTTTTTTTTTTTCATTTTATCTGACAGGAGTGATGATCAGTGGGTTTGAGTTTTTACCTTCATCATTATCGCCTGGGCTAAAAAATGGATAGAGTTTGTCAGTGAAAGTCTGACCAGTGAAAGAGTAGATATGAGATCTGGACTCCACATCATAAAAAGAGACCAGACCCTCCTCATAATCCACAAACACACCAACCTTCTCAGGTTTCACTCTGTGAGGGAACAAAACCACTGAATTATCACAAACTACATTTTGATCCTCAATAATCTGCATCATAACCCAGTATCCATCCTCAGGACTCGGGAAACTGTCAGTCTCCTCCTTCCTGTCAATGGATTCTCTGATCACTCCTAAAGCCCACTGAGTCTTTCCCTTCACCTGCACCTCATAGTAAAATCTCCCTGAACTGAATCCCTGCTTTGCCAGAACACAACTGTCTTCAAATCTCTTTGGGTTTTCTGGGACGTCCTGCTCAATGTCTCCATAACTGACTTGTTTTCCATCATCAGACAGGATGAGATATGGATCTGCTGTTTCAGGATCCAGAGTCACATCCACTGAGAGAGATCAGACATTTCAGATGTACAGTATATAATATAGATTAACACAGAATTGTGAGTGTATTGAAAAAAATGGTGTCAATCACACTGTACCTGCAAACTTCTGCACAAACTTCAACCCTGTGGACACAGATGACAATATAATGATGAATTATTGATAGCAATAGTTTCAGGTTAACAGTGAGTTTCTCTCTACTGGCAGCATCAGTGGCATGTAAATGTTGCTCGCCCCTTCTTTTGTAAAACGAAATGCAGAATGTGTTAACAGTAAATATACTTACAATGGAGGTTAATGGGAAAAACATAATGAGGATTCAAGTGAAGAAATTTGAAGCTTGTATTTTTTATCAAAGCTCTATTATTAACAATTCAGTAAAATGTGTCATTATAGTTTGTAAACAGATAGTTACACATTCTGTTCTAGTATTTCAAGCAAAACTGCTTTAAATGGTCATGAGTTAAAGTTTATATATGACAGGGTTAGTTGTTTAATGATTATATTTTTGAAACAGTGAGATCCTTTACAAACTGAGACTACATATAGTTTCTGGTGATCACCAGCATGACATAGATTTAACCCAGAATATTCCTTGAAAATAATATTTTCTTAGTTACTGACAAAAAAAAAAAAAAAAAAAATCTATACACTGTTGTGGCGAACAACAGTGTATAGATTTTTTTTTTTTTTTGTCAGTAACTAAGAAAATATTGTTCAGCGAGGTCTGCAGCGGGAGAGAGAGTCGGGAGAGTAGTGGTAACCTGGTCAATTGCAAAATGACAAACACCTGTGTCTCGTTGCCGTAATTGACATGGAGAGACCGGAGCCACTGGGAAACGGGAAGTAAATGAGGCCTAGTCCACACGGACACGGGTATTTTTATAACCAGAGTTTTTCCTCCTGCGTTTAAAAAAAAAAGCGTCCACACATGCTCGGTTTAAAAGAAATCTCCGCCTACATGAAAACGCAAAAACACGCTATCAAGCGCTGTCAAAAGCATTCCACACCAGCAGGCGGCGATATAACCCTAATCGTAAAGCCACGTTGGCCAATCAGAAGCCTGAATCAGAAGCAAAAACCCTGGTTTTACTGTCTACACGACAACACTGCAACCGGCGTTTCTGAAAATCCTAACCCTGGCAGGGGTTTTCAAAAATGTTTGGTTTCAGTGACCTGATACTGCGTTTCCGTGTGGACGAACGGCCGAACCGCGTAAAAAAAGTCACGGTTATAAAAATACCCGTGTCCGTGTGGAAAAGGCCTGAGAGAGACTGGACTGAGGAGGACCAGATGGTGGCGGGCCCTGGGGTTGGTGAATCCTTGCCATCTCCCCCTCTCTCTCTCTCTCTCTCTCTCTCTCACACACACACACACACACACACACACACACACACACACACACACCTCCCCTATGATTTCTCACTCTCTCCCTTCCTCTAGACTTGTCTCGTTCCCTAGGTCCCGTTTGAATGTCCCTCCTCGAACCCCATCCTAAAGGGTTGGGTGGTCAGGCTCATGAACCTCCAGCTGGCCAGAATATACCACCCAGGGGGGCGGGGTGGCCAATGCTGGCAAAGCGTCAGCTTCCATACCTCCTCTCTCTCCACATTCATTCCTTGACCCACTTTCTGCCACTACGGCGGCAGGGAGGTCTAGCCCGTCCTGTTGGTGTTAAGGGGACCCAGGACATTGTATTGACAGGTGTCCAGTAATGGAGGTGGGGACCCTGATTCGAGTCCTGGACGCACTGCAGGCTGCCCAGATCAAGCTGGGTTGTTACAAATACCCTTAAGTATTAAGAGGGGTACTTATCAGTCTATGGTGAAATCAGGATGTAACCTAACCTCGATCCATTAAAGCCTGATTCAACCCGAGGCATTGGATAAGAGCTGCATGGTTCAGGTGTGGTGTGTGCACAGGGATGTGGTGAAATATCCAATAAAGTCTGCTGTTGTTCAATTTCAGGGACAAAAGAATACTGTAGAGGTCGCAGTTAACCCGCGCCTCAGACATTCGCTGATTTTTGGAACGAATTGGCCAGCTTTTAGTCATTTATTGGGGTATTTGTGTGCAGATGAGAACAGAGAGTGGGAAAGGAGGGCGGTTCCTCAGTTGGGAGAAGCTGCGGGACAGACGGGACCTGAATCAGGGGAACAGAGCACTATTGAGAGGCTAATCCTCATAGAGTGCGATGATTTTCCCCTGGATCAGTCTCAGGATGAGACATTAAAAATGTTTTTGAACAGGTCTGTTCTATCGATGGTCAGCTTCTCCAACCAGCTCGGCCGCTCTCCTATCCATATTTCGCTATTTTAAAAGATAGGTTGTATCGAGTGACCCAAGAGGCTCAAACAAAGCAAGACACAACCCAATTTTTAGTATCCGAATACCGTTGAGAAATGCTTTTCCAGGCGGCTTACTGTAATCCTATGGCAGGACATTTAGGGCAGTCAACGACACTAAATCATCTCACAACCCAATTTTTCACGAGAAAGTGCGCAAGTGGTGCCTAAAAGCGCCGTTGCGCCCTCTTCCTCTAATGCAGGTCCCCTTCAAGAGAATTGGTATGGACAACACAATAACACAACACACAGAGACAGTTGCACTCCGCAGCATTTCTGCAAAAAGCGCAGTGGACGCACTGTTTTGTTTAATCTCCCGAGTGGGAATCCCAAAAGAGATTCTCACTGATTAGGGCACGGCATTCATGTCACGGACATTACACAAACTATACGTGTTTAGTTGGGCATTACATCAATTCGCACCAGCATTTTTCCGGTCACAAACAGACGGTCTGGAGGAACGATTTAACTGCACATTGAAAACCATGATTCAAAAGTGTGTTCATGAAGACGCCAACAATTGTTGTTCACTCTTGTTCACTGTGCGCAAGATCCTGCAAGCCTGCTGGACGTCCTGAAAGAAACTTGGAAGGATGAACCTTCTGATAGCAGAAACGAAATTCAGTAAATGCTGGACCTGAGATTAAAACACCACACTTTGGGGCAGCTCTCTATGGAGAATTTGTTACAGGCCCAGGACAAACAGTGTCAGCTGGGAACCAGACTGCGTGAATTTTCACCGGGAGATAAAGTACTTGTATTGCTCCTTACATCTAGTTCCAAATTACTCGTCAAGTGTCAAGGACCCTTTGAGGTCACACGGTGAGGAACACCCTAACCCCAATCTCAATTATGAGGTTAGTTGAACAGACAGGAGCAGGGCACGTCAAATATATCATCTCAGCCTCCTTAAAAAATGGAGTGAGGCGGAGTCAGTGATGCCAGCGATGGAGGGGAGGAAGATCTCAAGCCAGAAGTGAGCACCAAAATCCAATCTCTTGCTCTTTCCCCAGGAGGAGATCACCTCTTGCCCTTGCAGCTCACTGATGTAGCCAGGTTGCAAGTAGAATTTGCAGACGTGTTCTCGCCCCTGCCTGGTCAAATGAACCTGATTCAGCACCATATTGAGATCGAGCCAGGCGTGGTGGTACGCAGCCGGCCATATCGTCTAACACAACAAAAGGTGGTTCAGACTGAATTAGAGGCGATTCTAGACATGGGAGTAATAGAATAATCCTACAGTAATTGGTCATATGGAGCATCTGCGTGCTGTCCTGAGAGCGCTAAGGGTGGCCGGCCTGATGGTCCACCAGAAGAAGTGTATGGTTAGCTGTGTGGAGGTCAGGTATCTGGGCTCCCACTTGGGTCATGGACAGGTGTGTCCCCAAATTAGTAAGATTGCAGCAGTTGCAACCTGCCCAAGACCCAAGACCAAACAGGAGGTAAGGCAGTTCCTGGGGCTGATGGGATATTACAGAAGGTTTGTGCCTAATTATTCAGACCTCACCAGCTGTAGACTGACTCGACTAAAAGGAAGCACCAGATCCACTCCAGTGGACGGATCAGTGTCAGTAGGCTTTCAACCAAGTAAAGGCTGCTCTGTGTGGCAGGCCGTATTACATTCTCCTGATTTTTCTCTCCCTTTTTTGTTGCAGACTGACTCATCGGACAGAGGGCTTAGAGCGGTCCTGTCGCAGAAGATAGAGGGAGAGGCCGGTGCTGTACATCAGTAACAAGCTCTCAAAGAGAGAGAGATGAAGTACAGCTCCATTGAAAAAGAGTGTTTAGCAATTAGATGGCCCTCCGCTATTATCTCCTGGGATGGAATTCTCCCTCTGTTTGGACCATCGCCCTTGCAGTGGCTCCACCGCATGAAGGATACCAACGCATGGATCACCCGTTGGTGTCTGGCATTACAGCCCTTTAAATTTAGGGTGGTCCACAGGCCGGGGGTACAGATTCCTATCCAGGAATGTGGGGCCTGAGTCGGGCAGTGGGGGTATGTGGCGAGGGGCGCGTGGTTCAGTGAGGTCTGCAGCGGGAGAGAGAATTGGGTGATGAGCAGTGAGTAAGTAGGTCAAGTGCAAAATGACAAACACCTGTGTCTTGTTGCAGTAATTGACGCGGAGAGACCGGATAAGAGCCAAAGGGAAACGGGAAGTAATGAGAGAACCTGGACTGAGGACTCGTGCTGTTTGAACTTGTGATACTGCTTGAGAAACTGCTGTCACTTTGTTCACAAGTTTGTTGAGAGCGCAGAGAGCACAAGTTTTGTTATTGTTTCAGTTGTGGAAATAATAAAAAGCACGAGCCTCAGTAAGCCGGCCCAGCCTTCTTCCTCACTCTGAACTTTATCGTGACTGTATTT
The DNA here is from genome assembly GCF_964197995.2 of Scardinius erythrophthalmus. NCBI lineage: Eukaryota > Metazoa > Chordata > Actinopteri > Cypriniformes > Leuciscidae > Scardinius > Scardinius erythrophthalmus. Next base: position 38,496,561 of record NC_138235.1, read on the forward strand.
AAAATTATCATACCAGTTTGATTGAGTTTTTCATTCAGTGTCTCTTGAGTTTTCTTCAGATGAGTCAGGGCTCTATACAGAGAGTTCACATTCACATCAGAGTCAATCCTGATCTCAGTCCAGTTCTTGGTGTGTGGACGATTGTCCAGGGATGAGCTCATCTACAGCAGGAGAGACAATTATTTTATTATTGTTATTTTTTCAAATTTGACATTATTACTGTTTCGTTCTGTTTAATTTAGAAAGACCGGTCCTGTAATATTGTACATAATGACAGATGTTGACAGACCTGTATGAGATCTAGATGATCGTCAGTGTGTGAGAGCTGCTCCAGCTCAGTGTTTCTCCTCTTCAGCTCAGTGATTTCCTGATGCAGCTCTTTAATGAGATCTTCAGCCTGTTTCTCTGCTGCTTTCTGCTGTTCCTCCATCATCTTTAGCTGATCAGACTGACATCTCTCAGTGGAGCGGATCAGATCAGTGAAGAGCTCCACACTGGCGGATCTCTCTATATCTGTGTTTTTCTATAAAATAAATGAGCAGATTAATTTACCTTACAAAAAATAAGTAAACTTCAAGTTAATTTTATTAAGTATACTTAAGTAAAGTTAAAGTATATTTCAAGTATAATTTATGTATCTATGTACTAAAAGTATACTTGTAAGTGTACTGTTTCAAAACTACTTGGAACTAAATTGACCCACTCTTTAGTGTATAAAAGTATACTTTTTAAGTATACTTTAAGTGTAACAGTAGTAAACTTTGAGCACAAATCGAGTGCAGCGTTAGTTCAGACAGGACACGTAGGCATAGGTCGCGGTCAGCTGTCAAATCACTCCAACCACTACCATTCTCTTATTAGACCGGGAGGATATATACGTGGCATCACTGCTCGGTAAGCTTGCTCAAACTGCTCGCAACCCTCCCGCCCTCACCACTATAAGTATCAAGCATATTTCTGTGCACCTTCTGGCTGTCGTCTTCTTTGTTTCAGATTATCAAGGTTTCCAAGTCCTAGCTGTCACGGACATCATCGCCAAGAGACACTCATCCTCATAGCCAAGCTACAGTATAGACGTCCAGGGATTTACTGCTATGTCTGTTAAAACTGTTTTACTTTAAAGACATTACTAAACTGTCTTAATAATCTGTATATCACAAGCGGATGTTTCCATGGGGGGGGGGGGGGGTGTTAATGCTAAAGCTCTGTATGTCATTAATTATGGAGCAAGAACCCCATAAGGAACCATACCGTTTAATAAACCCAAGTAACTTGCCAAAGTGGTAACTTGCCAAAGAAAGCCCCCTACCGTATAACAGTGAAAACGTTCCGGGTTACTTGACTGTAACCCTGTTCCCTGAAAAAGCGGAACGAGATGCTGCGCTGCTTAGCGCATTGGGAACGTCTTTAAACGTGACCAGCTGTGAATATAGTGTGTAAATACGTCAATAGAATTGACCCGGAGGTAATATAGCCTCGGTCGGTGACGTCATCGGCGCGCACCCACGACACAAGGCTTTAAATAGATGAGCCACAGGTGCATCGTCAGATATTTTGTTTGAAGAGCAGTCCTGGGACATCATCAGCACGCGCAGCATCTCGTTCCGCTTTTTCAGGGAACAGGGTTACAGTCAAGTAACCCGGAATGTTCCCTTTCAAAAGCTACAATCGATGCTGCGCTGCTTAGCGCATTGGGAACAAGAATGCCCACGCCGCCGTGCTTGAAGGTGTCTGGACTCCTTACGGTTGTGTAGGTGTGCTCACAAAAACGCAAGAAAGCCCTAGACATCAGCTTGCGATGTCGACTCAAGGACGTGAAAGCCCGGAGTGGCATGAACATCCAAACTATAAAATCTTATGAATGTGTGCGGAGAAGACCAGCCTGCCGCATCACAAACAAACTGAAGGGGGGCACCTCTTGCCAAGGCAGCAGAGGAGGCGACCCCTCTGGTGGAGTGAGCCCTTAGACCCGTTGGTGAAGCTTGGCCGCGCGCCTCATAGGCAAGAGCAAAAGTATCCCTGACCCAATGTGACATCGTCTGCTTAGTGGCAGCAGCCCCTCGGTTGCGGCCCCCATAATAGACGAACAGTTGCTCTGACTTACGCCACTGGCTAATACGGTGGACGTAGGCCTGAAGAGCACGGACTGGACACAGTCTATGAGATCTCTCCTGTTCCGGCGTCATGAACGGCGGAGAGCAAAAGGCCTCAAGAGTGACAGGATGTACAGTCGAAAAAGGCACGTTAAGCAGGTAATCAGGATGAGGATGCAAAATCACTTTCACCATTCCTGGGGCAAAGTCCAAGCAGGATAGCGAGATCGACGGAGCCTGCATATCCCCAATTCTTTTCAAAGAAGTTATTGCCATAAGAAAAAACATCTTTAGAGTCAGAAGTTTGTCAGACGCTGATTCTAGAGGTTCAAAAGGAGTCTCAACCAGACCCTCTAGGACTATTGCTAAGTCCCATGATGGGATTTTGGTTTTTACGGGAGGCCTCAGTCGTCTGGCTCCACGAATGAAACAAGCGAGCAGAGGATGTCTCCCGAGTGGCACCCCGTCAACCAAGGCGTGGCAAGTCAAAAGAGCAGCCAAATAAACCTTGAAAGTGGCGGGGCATGTGCCTGAAAATCCAGAACTGAAGCAATCTGGCAGCTGACCGGATCTGCATTATGTACAACACACCACCTTTCAAAGACACTCCATTTGTTGGCATAACTCTTTCAAATGGAGGAATCCCTAGCACTTAGAATGGTCTCAATAACGGCAGACGAAAGCCCAGTGTCCCTCAGTTGATACCCATCAGGGGCCAAACATGAAGATTCCAGAGGTTGGGCCTGGGATGGAATATCGTGGTCTCCGTCTGAGACAGAAGGTCCCTCCTCTCCGGAATCGTCCATGGCGAGCCGTTGAGGAGAGATATTATCTCGGAGAACCAAACTCTGGCTAGAACTCCTGGGAGCAGGGAAACTGGAGGAAACGCATACAGGCACATTCTGGGCCATGTATGCGCCATCGCATCCAGACCCAGGGGCTGGGTGACTCAGAGAGAAGTAGAGGGGACATTGTGCTTTCTGATAAGAGGCGAAGAGGTCCACCTCCGCTTCGTAAAATCTGGTCCAAATCTGTTTGACTACTTCTGGGTGGAGTTTCCATTCCCATATCGGTAGTTTCTGTCTGGACAGTAAATCCGCTCCCACATTCAGGTGCCCTGAGATGTACACTGCCCTGAGTGACAGGAACTTTTCCTGGGCCCAGAGAAAGATCTGCCTCACTATTCTGTTCAGATTGCGTGAGCGCAAACCTCCCTGGTGATTTATGTAAGAGACTGCTACTGTGCCGCACTAGGACATGACAGTCTCTCAACTGAGGGAGAAAGTATTTCAGGGCCAGAAATACAGTCATCAGCTCGAGGCAGTTGATGTGCCAATTGAGCTGATGACCCTCCCATTCCCCTTGAGCTGGACGACCACTTAAGGCCGCTCCCCAGCCCATCAGGGAGGCGTCTGCCGTTAGCATTCTGCGATGGGAAGATGCACCTAAAGTGGGACCCAAGGCAAGGAATCGGGGTCTGAACCACATAGAAAGGGAACGAAGCCGCCGAGCATAACCCTTACCATAAACATGGATTTTAGAAAGTGGACGAAGCGTTCAGCACGTGACTTACCATAAACATGGATTTTTAGAAAGGACACAAAGCACTCAACGAGTGCTCTTGCCTTTATTTGCCCTTGGGGATTGTATAGATAAAATACCCCGTTTTTGAGCCACAACTGAAGTGGTCTCATGCGCAAAAGGCCCAGAGGAATCACTGTGGACGCAGCTGCCATGAGACTATGTAATGTCCTGACCTAGCCAGATGTTGCTTAGGGTGTTAAAATTGGTCTTGACACAAGCGGGAGACAGTTGTGCCCCCGATGGTGACAGAGTCCCATTTAACCCCAAGCATGTTAACCTCAGGGCGGGAGAGAGTACGCCCTTCTTGGCGTTGCATCTCAGCCCTATAGAGCTCCGGAGGCTGACGTCATGCAATCTAAACTCCGCCATTTTGGCAGTCAACCAGGAGAGCGCCAGAGTGGCTTTTGCGTTATCGATAGCGGTCGGGTCGAATAATATTTCAAAACAATTACTATTTCAACATGGTGGACAGCTACTGTGCGCCTGGATTCCAGAACAGGTGGAGGAAAACATTTAAAAGCATTAAAAGCAAACGTTTGACTGGGTTTGCGTTATGCAGTGGTCACCAACCTTTTCAAGCCTAAGATCACATCCAAAGTCCAAATGTAAACCAAGATCTACCACTTGCAAAAAAAAAAATATGAAAAAACAAGTGGCTGAGCTGTAAAACCTTGTTTATACTCGACGCGTCCGCATGAGCGCGAAGGTAATAAAAAAACTAATATCCGTCTGCTCGGGCAGATTCGGCTTAACAGCGCGCGCGCCTCCGCATCCGAAGATGCACGACTTTGAGCCGAATCTGCCCGAGCAGACGGATATTACTAGTACATCTCATCACACCGGCACCCAGTTTGCGCGTCTAAATCAGTTCTATGGTCTGGTGTTCAGTCTAAAACCAAATAGTTGCATCAAGTATAAATGCCTCGTCTGTTTGGGGAGTTGCGCGCGTAGTCAGCGGAGGCTCGCGCTCCGGTGCCAGGCGAAAGTATAAACAAGGTTTAAGTCAGCGTCAGCGGTTGTTTTACAGACATCAACATAAGGCGCTCCAGATTATAAGGCGGACTGCCGTTTTTTGAAAAAATTAAGGCTTTTAAGTGCGCCTTATAGTGCGGAAAATACGGGTACTCCAATATTGATAACAAAGTTTGAATTCGTCCATTTGTACCCTCCAGGCTTTTGTAGGCCTTAAAAGAGTCTCCGGAATAGGACGAGGGAAAGTTAATGAAGTAACGTTAGTTAACGTTATATCAGGATACAGTTCAGGAAAGCTAACGTTATAAGTTCCTTTATTAATACACATGAAAAGCACCCCGGGGACATTATAGGGATCTGTTATGTTTAATCTATTAAGTTTTGCTGTGTACAGGTCTATATCTTTTTAATTAAAGTGCGCAGTGAACTCTGTTGCCTTAAAACTCATGCTGCCGTCATCTGTTCACGCTCGTCTCGTACGGCCTCTTTACTGCCAAAATGGCGGTGTAAACAGAATAGGTCACGTGACGTCCGGAGCTCTATAGAGAGAAGATGAGCATAGATCGATCTCAGTGTCGAAGCGCAAGCTCTTAAGACTGGGCCAGTATCAGCCAATCGTCTATGTAACATGGCTAGGTCAAATGGAGGGACCCGATATTGGTAAGCTTCGCCCCCAAAAGCAAACCTTGGGAACCTCCTGTGTTGTGGCAATATTTCTATATGAAAGTATACGTCCTTCAGATCAATCATGACGAACCAAACGTGATGTTGAATTTGCGACACGATCGTCTTTACTGTGCGTTCACACCGGACGCGCATAGCACGTCAAATTCGCGCCTGCCGCGTCTAGTTATACGCTTGACCACTTTGTGTCCATCCAATTTTGCTCTTGACGCACGTAAAAACAAAAGTTTGAAGCGAAATTTACGCATGTCAGAGGCAAAAGTTTCGAAACCTGTTGGCGGCCATCTTTTTACAAGATATCTGATGTTGATCGATCATTTATCGAGAGAGTTATCGCTCTGTATATGCTCTGGAGAGCAAAAGAGCGGCGTAGGGATCATCGTCGCCGTATTTGGGTCCACCAGACCCTTCGGAGGCGAACCCAGTTTGGCGAGTTTCACTTTTCATTTCTTCCAGCAGCTGCGCCTGGATGACGGCCGCTATCAGCAGTGCTTCCGCCAGTCTCGCGCCCAGTTTAATGACCTGTTGTCATTAAACTGATTGTAGTTTCATATAATCTGTAGATTGTAGTTCTTGTGACAGTACATGCGCCAGTTCCGGTCTCACGGAAGTGGATACCACGCCGTTGAAACGCGGAGGATGATTAATAAATTGGATTCTGTATCCTATTTGTACTGTACTTAATACCCACACAGAAAAACCTGGCAGAAGTTTCCTCACTGACAAGGAAATATTGTTGCGCTCAGATGAAGGCTAGTTGTAAGTCCAGGTGCGTGAAAACCAATAAAATGTAGAAGAGACTGTAAATGGTTTGCACTCTGAAAAACTAGACAAAGTCTTTAGCAAAAAGAATCAATTATTTTAATAGAGCAAGAGCAGACGTTTCAGCCATCCAGCTATTCTCAATGCTCATAATGAATCAACACCAGACATGCAGTCAATTAATACCCGATAGGTAATCAGGAAACAAGTAACAGGTGCAAAGGGAGGGGCTTATGAATTGATTCTTTTTGCTAAAGACTTTGTCTAGTTTTTCAGAGTACGAACCATTTACAGTCTCTTCTAGAAGTTTCCTCACTGCCAGACTCTCTGAGAGTGGTATCAATTTTAACACTTACTTTTGAGGGGATGTTAGATGTTCCGTGTCCTGGATGACAGCAGGAAGCAACAGAACATCTAACATTTTGCTGGAAACTGCTGCCCCCCCCCCCCCCGAATCACCAGAGGTGCCGAGGAAGTACAGTGGTTTCGTGAGGGTGTCAGGTAGGAGCTGTTTGATTTAAATGCCTCGTCCCGTCCCTGGCCCATCATCGTATAACCACACACCCCTGCACCCACGATAGTCTTAAGACGTCGAGGGCACAAAGATGCACGAAGAATAAGGTTTTCCCCATGAACGAGTTAACGTCATGGAGATCCTCAAGGAGGGCAGTCTAGCTGTAATCCGGCCTTCACACGAGTCACCACCTCGAGAACCTCTCAAACGTTTTATCATAACGAGAGAAGTGTTCGGAGGCAGCTTTAATTCCTCAGAAATGTGGCCAATTACATCATATAAAATATTATATATATGTACACAATACATATCAGTTCCTCAGCAATAAACACAGCCAAAATCAATCAGACAAGCAAACGGTCTGGATGATAGGCTGTGTTTAAATCTTTCATAAGATCAACCTGGTATGCCTGTAACACAGTCATAGTGTACAGCGCAGTACCAGTCTGACCGCTGAAAATGCATCTGATAATGTGATCCCAGGGGAGAGATAGCCCGCGAGCGTCTCTCCAAACTGAGGCAGTATCATATAATCGCATGCCCTCGCACCCGCGATAGTAGATGGCTCGATGTTGAGGACACAAGAGACAAATATTACAATCTTTATTTATAGACTGTGAGTGTTTTATGGGACTCTTTTTGTTGTGATCAGATTAATCTGGCCACTGCACGAGCGATCGCTCCGAGCAGTTCTCCTTTTATTATCACGGGAGAAACGCTCGGAGGCGTCGAACTCACGAGATTCAATGAACTCTGCCCGAGCCGAAGAAGCGCCGTGGCACGCTTCGGTAGTCAGGAAAAAGGACATCGGGATCTGGAGAGAGAGCTAGCGATAGGGACGCACCGTCTCTCGCTCCTCAGCCAGATCGACACGCGAGCCCCACAATCATTGTGGGCGCTACCCCTTTGAAATAAGCAAAGCGAACGCGAAGCACTTTAACTGTGAACATTCCACTGTGCTCGCAATCACCATGCTCAAATGCAAGGGCAGCATGTTCTTTCCCCAAACAAACAAAGCAGTAAGTGTGTGTATCCAGTTCTGACATAGGACGAGAACATGGAGGGACACACAGCGCTTACTCTGCTGTTCACTCATTTTTAACCAGCTGATTTCTTTTAACTTGAACTCTTTTCATTTGTATGTTGAGAAGAGAAAGAGAGAAATCTGCACACTGCCAGTTTTGAACACTAACTCCTAACAAAGATCTGAAGTGAGTTTTGTAGAGAGAGAGATTGCTTGACACACATACACAGAGTGGTCTGAAAACAAAAGACCTGATGATGCACCTGTGGCTCATCTATTTATAGCCTCGTGTCACGGGTGCGCGCCGATGACGTCACCGACCGAGGCTATATTACCTCCGGGTCAATTCTATTGACGCAAGCGGCAACGTTCTAATCTGAAAAATTAAGCCTACCCGGAAGTGCGAAAAACTGCAATACATCGAAAATCCGCTAGGGGCAGGTCCCAAAAGGGAGCAAATGTCCATAGCCCCCCATGTTAAAATGTCCGTTTTCACAGCATAAATTCGTGTTTTTACAGGTTGGTCCCATGGACTTTTATTGTATTTTTCGATAGGTTCCGAGTGCCTGACAACTGTGAGGGGGTGAATTTTTTTCTAACTCGTTAGTTTAGATCATATTTAAATATAAATGTATGACAAATAAGGGCGTGGTTAACTTTGATTGACAGCTTGATAACGAGCATAGGCTGCGCCGAGTGGAATTCCTGAAATTTGACGTCTCGGCCATGATCTGACACAACACATCATACCACCTCTGTATCCTTTCTGAACATTGGATTTCCCAAGATTTTCCAAGATGGCGCCGCCCATACCCCCCATAAACGGAAAGTCTTCAGACTTCTGTGACTTTCTTCAGAAGTCTATGGGTGACGTCACAGACGCTTTGTCCATATTTTTTTACAGTCTATGGTTTACACACTATATTCACAGCTGGTCACGTTTAAAGATGTTCCCAATGCGCTAAGCAGCGCAGCATCGATTGTAGCTCTTGAAAGGGATCATGGATATCTGGAAAATTCAGTCAGTGACGGGGAAAGAGTGAAGTAGATTTGAAGTCATTTCTTGTGTACACTACCAATACTCAGAATAAGGAACATTTTCTTTATAAATCAATATTTTCAAACAATTTAAGTTTATATGACAGTATGTAAAACTATTTGGATAGGATACTCAATCAAAAGAGTAAAGACAACTACAAGCCAACTTTGAATACTTAATATAGTTTTAAGTATATCTCCATCAAAAGATTGAGAACAAATATTGGCCAAATATACTTTTCTGTCAGTATAAGTTGTTTACTTGCAATTTTAGTTATATTCTGAGAAATACATAAAAAGTAGACTGGAAGTATGCTTTCTTATTTTTAAATTTTAAATTCTCTCATCATCTACTGGCCTCATGTCACTTAAAATGTTTTAATTTATTTAATTGAGCACTTTATTAAGCAGATTGAAATGTTATAATGCAATATTAATGTAGCATTTTTACTTCCACTCACTTTTCTCAGCTCTACTGAGTTCTGGATCTCTTGAATCATCTTCATTCTGTCCAGGATCATCTGATGAACGTCTGTCTGTGTCTGATCCAGCTGATGAGACACACAGAGAAACACACAGGTATAGATTCCATATTCATTTCATATTAATTCCATATTAGTCATTTGAATAATTATTTTGAAAACCATTTAATGACTTCAAAATTTAGTTTGGTGGCTTTTAGTTTAGCTGTGTACTCTTGAAAGTTGACAAAATTAACTTTTGGCATATATACAAATTTAAGATGTGTAATGTTTCTTTTCTGCAAAACACAATTTCAAGACTCATTTTGCACCGTTTGTCCAATCAAACTGGCTGAAATAAAAGTTATGAGCTCTTCAAAATGACCTGCACCAACATCAACATAGGAAACCTGCATTTCAAACTGTGTTTAAGGAGTTTAGTTTGTGTCTCTTTACCGTCTTCTCTCGACTCTCCTCCTCTATAGGAACAGTGTTGTGAGTCCTGTGATCAGCGGAGGACGTCATGACTGACAGAACAATGAAGAGAAGTAAGAGAGCAGTTTTGATAATACTAATACTCAAAGAATATTATGTATTTCTCCACTGAGAAAATATTCCTTCTCCAAGTGACATAAATCACACATATCTCACTGTATCTGAGATCCACGGCTCATACAGCAATAGTAAAGGAAAAGTGTTTGGGACTGTGTGAACTCTCTCTCCAGTTCAGCTCCGGTTATGTGTGCCGTTGTATTATTTCAGCTCCAAACATAAAATGATCTTGTTTTGATGGCTTTATGGACGAGGATTTATTTGAATTTCAGGTTTTTGAAGGGGAAATGCACAAGTTAGACCAGTTTACAAGACTTCTCACTTTTAACTAACTATTAACTACGACTTTCGCCTCAACAAACTCCTAATTACTGCTTATTAATAGTTAGTAATGTATTGGGTAGGATTATGGGATGTAGAATATGGTCTTGCATAATAAAGGCATTATTATGTGCTTTATAAGTAATAAACAGCCAATATCCTAGTAATATACATGCTATAAGCACCTAGTTAACTGTGAGAATTGGACTAAAGTGTTATCATACATAAATGTACATATAAATAAATGTTTCAGACTCTTTCACACAGCAGACTGATCTTTGGTAAGTTAAATGATACACTATCAGACTTCTGTGACATAACTATACTAAAATGATTAATAAAATTAACTTTCACTTGAAATGCAATAGTTAGACGTTAAAGCATTTGAGTAACAGTTTTTTGCTCTGAAATGTGATGATTTTTACTAACCTTTAGCTTTAAATGAGCGTGAGAGAAACGAGTGTTATTGAAGCGCTGCTCTGTGTTGTCTGAGGATGCAGTCGTCATGGTAACTCTCAAACTCTCAACTGCCAATCAGAATTTAGAAAATGCAGCTTAATTCCCTGCAATACACACTCATTAAAACACCTTAATGTAATAAAACACCTTATAAAATACAAGTAAATACTAGTTCACACATGCAAACATCAAATAATACTGTATATACAAATAACACAACATTCTTGTGACCCAGATTCAATGTGTGTGTGTGTGTGTGTGTGTGTGTGTTTGTGTCTTTATTGAAGAGAGAAACCACAGCTGAGCAGAGCGATGATGATGATGATGATGATGATGATGATGATGATGATGATGAAGATGATTTTGTTTCATCATTTAATCTTTTTAACTTTTTCATGACATTTGTCTGCTGTGTTCCAGAAAGATGTTTTCACTCAATCAAAAGTTTTTTAAAGTCACTTTTCTACAGTTTTATTTCTCATCTGTGTAAAACTCTTGTAAACGCTGCTTTTTAACAATGATATATTAATGAAGGGCTGCTATTTTGATTATCTGACATTTATTTCTTGTTTTATTAAGAAAGAAACATATTAATCCTCATCCTGCCCATGTTCTCCTTCAATCAATTTAAAAATTAAAGACTATAAAACAAGTATAAATGTATGAATGTAGCTTATGCTATACATTATATACAAAAGTATGTTTTTCATTACTGTTATAAGTTGACAGAGTAGATTGACTCACAATATCATGCAGAATCTGCTATTTATCAGATTCAGTTCAGTAACTCTGAATTCAGTGAATCTGGATTAGTCTCTTATGGGGGAAATGACACTAATAATGATGTTTCTTGGTCTTGACAAGCAGTTATACTGTATTATCTACTATATTTGATCATATAAACATGACAGAATTGACCTTAAACATGTAAAAACAAATACTTCTGTTTCTTTCTGTCTAGTTCCCGTCCATTTCTTTTTGCTTTACATTTGCCACAATAGAATTCACAATAGAACAGAAATTTGACAATTTCTGACAATTTTTAGACTTGATGGATGTGAAAGATGAAAGTGACAAACTGAGATAATAGTTTTTTTAATTGTTAAGTGACAAATTGCTGATATTGTGGTAAAAGCAAAGTGAAAAACACTGTCATTGTGAAGCCTTCTAATGTTCTCGCTTCTCTTGAAGAATATGTACTAAATTTAAGGATCATTTACATTGAATAATAATTCAGTATTTTCATTCACAATTAATGTAATTCAACAATAAAGATCCTCCATGTTTAAATTATATCCTGTCTGTGTGTTGTAATGTTTATGTGAGCAGATATTCATTGTTCTCCAATGTGTATTTGCATAATAATTACCAAGATTTTTAGATTATACTTAATATCAGTTATAGAATTGAATGCTTGTCTTTATTCAGATGATGCCGTTATTACAATATAAAACAAGATCCTCAATATTTCACAAGTAATCAATGTTTACAGCTGGAGAGGAGAGAGAGGAAATGGCTTCAGAGATTTCCTTACAAAATAACATGTAGAAACACAGAAAGTGTAGCATATTATGTACAATTTAACCATATATAATATTAAATCATATGTCAAATTCATAGTATATTTGAAAAGCAAAAGCAAAGTATAAATGAAACAGAAAAGCAAACAAATCATTGTGTTTATTAGAAATATACAGATTCATAATAAATTGCCCATTCAAATATAGCCGTGATGAAATATAATTTTTTAACCAAATCACACAAATATATATCTCACAAACATTTGATTATAGTTGATGTTTTGTCAATGATTGATTTTTAAAGGCCTGAATATACAGGGTTTTGCACTTTGTTTATCACATATAATTTTTTTTGTTATAATTGTAAGTAAAATCGGTAACAATTTATAAGTATACAGTAATAAAGTATTTACAAATAATTTACAAACTATTATAGTTAATTAACAGTTTATAAACTGTAGTTAATACATTAATAGACTATAATGAATAATGAGATCTTCATTCATTGTCACTGTAATTAATAAATGGTTTATTGTTTAATTCGCTCATATATAAAGAGTTAGATTATGCTTTGTTAACTTATTAACCATAAATAGTTTTTTTTTATAATGAGGTTCACTTATAATGTTAATATAATTTTTACATCAAAAAATTGTCACAATTTAGAAACAAATGGCCGTTTTCTTTCCTGATTTTAGCCTCTGATTTCTGTTTGAAGGGGCGTGTCTGCTGTTAGACGTCAGTGTAAACGCCCACTGCTGTGATTGGCTGTGAGACGTCAGAGTAAACGCCCACTGCTGTGATTGGCTGTTAGACGTCAGTGTAAACGCCCACTGCTGTGATTGGCTGTGAGACGTCAGAGTAAACGCCCACTGCTGTGATTGGCTGTGAGACGTCAGTGTAAACGCCCACTGCTGTGATTGGCTGTGAGACGTCAGTGTAAACGCCCACTGCTGTGATTGGCTGTGAGACGTCAGTGTAAACGCCCACTGCTGTGATTGGCTGTTAGACGTCAGAGTAAACGCCCACTGTTGTGATTGGCTGTTAGACGTCAGTGTAAACGCCCACTGCTGTGATTGGCTGTGAGACGTCAGTGTAAACGCCCACTGCTGTGATTGGCTGTGAGACTTCAGTGTAAACGCCCACTGCTGTGATTGGCTGTGAGACGTCAGTGTAAACGCCCACTGCTGTGATTGGCTGTGAGACTTCAGTGTAAACGCCCACTGCTGTGATTGGCTGTTAGACGTCAGTGTAAACGCCCACTGCTGTGATTGGCTGCTAGACGTCAGTGTAAACGCCCACTGCTGTGATTGGCTGTGAGACGTCAGCGTAAACGCCCACTGCTGTGATTGGCTGTTAGACGTCAGTGTAAACGCCCACTGCTGTGATTGGCTGCTAGACGTCAGTGTAAACGCCCACTGCTGTGATTGGCTGTGAGACGTCAGTGTAAACGCCCACTGCTGTGATTGGCTGTTAGACGTCAGTGTAAACGCCCACTGCTGTGATTGGCTGTGAGACGTCAGTGTAAACGGCCACTGCTGTGATTGGCTGTTAGACGTTAGTGTAAACGCCCACTGCTGTGATTGGCTGTTAGACGTTAGTGTAAACGCCCACTGCTGTGATTGGCTGTGAGACGTCAGTGTGAATGCCCACTGCTGTGATTGGCTGTGAGACGTCAGTGTAAACGCCCACTGCTGTGATTGGCTGTTAGACGTTAGTGTAAACGCCCACTGCTGTGATTGGCTGTGAGACGTCAGTGTAAACGCCCACTGCTGTGATTGGCTGTGAGACGTCAGTGTAAACGCCCACTGCTGTGATTGGCTGTGAGACGTCAGTGTAAACGCCCACTGCTGTGATTGGCTGTTAGACGTCAGTGTAAACGTCCACTGCTGTGATTGGCTGTGAGACTTCAGTGTAAACGCCCACTTCCGTGATTGGCTGTGAGACATCATTGTAAATGCCCACTGCTGTGATTGGCTAATGTTACCGCCCCGACCCGAGCGAGAGTACACTGAACTCTCATCATTGCAACATGATTTCTGCACTCTCACGAATGCTTTCAAAATAACAATGCAAACACGATGTAAGAGTTTAGTTGTGCAGTGTAACAGTGTCATTGATTACATAACGGGAGTGTCACGGCTGTATACTTTGTATTGTCGTCTTTGCCGTGTCTGGGTGTGTTTTGCTCCTCCTACAGGTGCACTGCGGAACTGAGGTAATCAGGTGGATTGGGTGCACCGGTGCACAGGTGTGCCTGTCAATAAAAGCTTCCTGTTTGGCGTCCTTAGTGAGCGTTCCATTCTGTCACATCGATCCCTGGCCAGGACCGAGATGTTGATCGGCGTTGCGGTGTATTGCGAGAACTTGAGAGACAGTCTTTGTTATGAAGAACGTGTAAATAAAAAGAGTACTGTAACCGCCGTAAACGTTTTCTCCTCTTTCATTGTTGCTCCCTAATAAGGGCGTAACAGGGAGTTTTGGCAAGTGTCCAGATAAACTGTTTGATTGACAGCTCCAGCGATTATAAAGGGACCGTTCTTTGATCGCTTTCTGTATATTTTTTTATTTTTTTATTTTTATCCTTTATTTTACCAGGATAGTCCCATTGAGATATAAAATCTCTTCTTCCAGGGAGTCCTGGCCAAAATGGCAGCACAGAAAGTTTCACATAAACAACATACAAACATAAAACTCAGAATCTTTCATAAAATTTTGTCCAGCACTCAAAATAACAACACAAGCTACTTAACCAAACATACACACTTAAATTGGTTAAATTGTTTCCCTTAAATTGGTCAATAAGAGATTTTTAAAAACTTTTAAAGAGGGGAGTGCTTCTATCATTATTATACTCTGCAGCTCATTCCATAACCAGGGAGCATAGGAAGAGAAGGCAGTTTTAGCAAGCTCTGAACGTACTCTAGGAATCTTTAAAAGCAATTTAGCACTAGATCTAGTGCTATAAGTACAGGTGTAATACGATAAAAGACGACAGATATAAATTGGTAGTTTTCCTAACAATGCCTTAGCAATAAACATTAACATGTGTATTTTTCTCCTTTGAAACAAAGAAGTCCAACCCACCAATTCGTACAAGGTACAATGATGAGTGCGTGAAGAGGCACTCGTCACAAAGCGCAAGGCAGCATGGTATACACAATCTAACTTTTTTATAGAAGATGAACTTGCATGCATATAAATCACATCACCGTAATCTAATACGGAGAGGAAACAACTTTGAATAATTCTCTTTCTTGCTTCAAAAGGAAAACATTTCTTTAAACGAAAGAGGAAACCCAGTTTTGGTCTAAGCTTTTTCAAGAGATTTTCAATATGTACATTAAAACCTAATTTTTCATCTAGCCATATGCCTAAGTATTTATAACAATTTACTCTTTCTATACAGTCCCCTTCTAAAGTTAAAATCGGGCAATCTGTTTTAATGGAACCACGGGTGAAAAGCATATAATTAGTTTTTTGTGTGTTTAAAACCAATTTCAAATTTGACAATGACAGTTGCAAAGACCGAAAAGAATCTTGCAGAAACTCTATGGCTTGGTTCAAAGAATGTGCTACTGTGTAAATGATTGTGTCATCAGCATATAGATGAATTCTAGCTGGGGTTATCCCACAACCTATGTCATTGATATAAATAGAAAATAAAATTGGTGCTAAAACAGAACCCTGTGGGACACCTTTTTTAATTGTTTGTTCTGCTGATATAAAATTTTCAACAGAGACACATTGAGTTCTTTCAAATAAGTAATTATTAAACCAGTTTAGAGCTGTTTCACTAAAACCCACACAACTATGTCTCTGCAACAGTAGTTTATGATCTACAGAATCAAATGCTTTGGAGAGATCTACAAATAAAGCTGCACAATGCTGTTTACTATCCAAACATTTAATAATATCATTAGTGACCAGCATGGCTGCAGTTATAGTACTGTGACCTGATCTAAAGCCTGATTGAAATTCATTTAAAATTTTATTTTCAGTTAAAAACTGTTTTACTTGATCATTTATAAAAGATTCAAATACTTTTGCCATCACTGACAACCTTGAAATCGGACGGTAATTATTCATCTCAGATGGATCACCACCTTTTAACAAAGGTAGAATCATAGCTGATTTCCATGCACGAGGAATAACATTTGATTTTAAACTTAAATTTAAAATTGAAGTGATGGGCTCTGTTATAAGATCTGCAGCAATTTTTAAAAAGTAAGGCTCTATTTTATCAGATCCCGCTGATTTTTTACAATCCAAATTTGATAAGGCTTTATAAACTTGTGTAGCTAAGATAGGAGTAAAAGTGAACAGCTGAGGACAACATGAAGCGTTTGCCACATTGCCTTCTACATTATGCTCCTTTAAATTACTAAAATCTGTAGTTAAGTCAGCATTGATAAAATGGTTGTTAAAAGCTTTTACAATATTATCTTTGTCCCGTATTACGCTCTCATTTATTTTTAAACAGTCCGGCAGACTGGTGGAGGTTTTTTTACCACCAATTGATTGGGTCAACTTCCAGAAATTAGTCGGATTGTTCAAATTTTCATTCATCATATTTATATAATAGTCACATTTAGATTTTTTTACCAATTTTGTACAATTATTTCTTATTGTCCTATAATTTACCCAATCCATATTATTATTTGTTTTCTTTGCTTTAGCCCATGCATTATCTCTATTTTTTATAAGAGAAGATATTGACTCATTAAACCAGGGATTATCTCTACTTCTTACTCTTAACCTTTTAAAAGGTGCATGTTTGTCACATATAGTCAAAAAAGTACATTTAAAATACTCCCATGCCATATCAACATCGGGTATCTGTGAAACAACATATAAATCACTATTATAAATATCTTGCAGAAAGGCTTGATCATTAAAATGTTTAAATTGACGTTTTAAAATAAAACGTGGTTTACTCCTTGGAATCCTGCAATTCCTTACACATACTATTGCACAATGATCACTTACATCATTACAAAAAACTCCAACCGCAGATAATCTATGAGGAGCATTAGTTAAAATAACATCAAGTAGCGTGGATTTAACTAGATCTTTATGATTTAACCGGGTGGGTAAATTTATCAATTGATCCAAACAAAGAGAGTCGCAAATACCCTTGAGTGGGTCAGACATTTGTGATAACCAATCCCAGTTTAAATCTCCGAGGAAAATAAGCTCTGATTTAGTCCAGTTATGGAGAAGGTCCGTAAGTGAAGTAATAGCTTCACTTGAAGCCGAAGGGGGACGATAACATCCAACAACGATGATATCTGGACCATTAACAAAAACAAATTTAATTGCCAAAAGTTCAAAACAGTTTGGTTTGCTGATGGATAATATACAAGTGCAGTTTAGCTTAGACTTAATATAAACTGCAACTCCACCACCTTTTTTTGTTCGATCCGATCTAAAAACATTATATCCCTCAACATGTATCATAGTATTAGGAATTGACTTATTTAACCATGTCTCTGATAAAACAATAATGTCAGAGTTCGTTGAATCAGCCCATATTCTTATTAAGTCTATTTTGTTTACCAGACTGCGTACATTGAGGTGAAAAAGACGCAAACCATTACTAGACTTGAACTCAGCAGGAGTTTGAAGCTGCGCAAGTTCTGGGCCTGGATTAGGATGAATATTGCCCGATATTAAGAGCAAAAGAAAGACCAACCAGCTCTTCCGTGCTGCGCCGGCTGTCGAACTGTCCCTATATATGAACGTCGCATAGGGAGACAGCTTTCCATTTCCACGCGCCCACAAACATCGCAGACCTCTCGATTCATCCCTCAGAATAAAAGGCGCCCGACCAAAAAGGCACCTCTCAACCCAAGGCCTCATGACAGGATCTCCACCAACCGGCTCCAGGGAGCTCACAATGTTCGGAATAATCCACGAATACGGTGCAGGTGTATCTCTCCCCTCATTAGCATTAAGCACGCCGTCCATAGGGATCCACAGCATCAGGCAGCCGAGCAGATAAACAAGTGTAAAATATGCCCTCATTTTGGCAATGAATTAGTGATGGTAATAATAATAATGCAGATAGAAATCCAACGTAAGCCTTAAAACAGTCTTTGATGTCCTTTTAAATTGGAAAGAAGCAGAGATCAACAACACACACACTACAGACAGGCAGCCATTTTGATTTAATCACTTTAAATAACATTGTTTTCATGCTACTAAGGGAAACAATGTGAAGTTGATCATTTATTATAATTATAATTTAGTCACTGGCTTGATTTACTGATGCATAAACAGTATTGAATGATTTTGAGAGAACATCTGTTACAATTACACATCAGAAATCACTGATCAGAGATCAGGCATTAGAGTAAACATGGTTACTTACATGTTTGTGGCGTTGCAGTGTGTGTGTGTGTGCATGCGTGTGTGAGAGAGAGTGAGAGTGTGTGTGTCTGTGTGTGTGTCTGTGTGTGTGTGTGTGTCTGTGTGTGAGTGAGTCTGTGTGTGTGTGAGAGAGTATGTGTGTGTGTGAGTGAGTCTGTGTGTGTGTGTGTGTGTGTGTGTGTGTGTGCGCGCGTGTGCGTGAGAGAGTGTGTGTGTGAGAGTGAGTCTGTGTGTGTGTGTTAGTGTTTGTGCGTGTGTGTGTGTGTGTGTGAATGTGTGTGTGTGTGTGTGCGCGTGATTGAGTGTGTGCATGTGTGTGAGTGTGTATGTGCATGTGTGTGTGTGTGTGCGTGAGTGTGTGCAAGTGTGCATGAGTGTGTGTGTGTATGTGTGTGTGAGAGTTTTACCATCATTATCGCCTGGGCTGAAATATGGATAGAGTTTGTCAGTGAAAGTCTGACCAGTGAAAGAGTAGATATGAGATCTGGACTCCACGTCATAAAAAGAGACCAGACCCTCCTCATAATCCACAAACACACCAACCTTCTCAGGTTTCACTCTCAGAGATAAAGAGACAAATGGACTATCAAAAACTACATAATCATTTTCATTCATCAGAATCAAAGTCCAGTATCCATCCTCAGGTCTCAGTCTGATCTCCCCCTTCCTGTTAATGGATTCTCTGGCCACTCCTAAAGTCCACTCAGTCTTTCCCTTCACCTGCACCTCATAGTAAAATCTCCCTGAACTGAATCCCTGCTTTGCCAAAACACAAGAACTCTTATCAAATCTCTTTGGGTTTTCTGGGACTTTCTGCCAAATGTCTCCATGACTGACTTGTTTTCCATCATCAGACAGGATGAGACGTGGATCCGCTGTATCAGGATCCAGAGTCACATCCACTGAGAGAGATCAGACATTATCAATCAACTTCAGAACAAACATTTTCATGTGTACATTATAAACAAAAGTATTGTGAGTGTATCGGTGTCAGTCACACTGTACCTGCAAACTTCTGCACAAACTTCAACCCTGTGGACACAGATGACAATATAATGATGAATTTTTCATAGCAGTAATTTCAGGTTAACAGTGAGTTTCTCTACTGGCAGAATCAGTGGAAATGTTGAACGTCCATCAGTTTGTAAAACAAAATGCAGAATGTTATTGCAGTAAATATACGTATGATGGAGGTCTATGAGACAATCATAACAGAGGGTTTAAAAGCAGAAATGTCAAGTTGTATTTTTATTAAAGCTGTAATAATTATTATTCAGTGTAAAAAGAAGTGTTATTTTTGCTGTCTATATTGTCCTTGTGAAGTGAGGAAACCTTAGACAGTTTATTTTATAGTCAGACTTCTGGTTGTGTGTCAGTGACGGGATCTCTGTGCTCATATACCGGCATTGTGCCTTTTATGTGCTATTCACTTTCACACAGTTGCTAAAATGTTACTTTGCACACTCTTCATATCACAGTCCTGCAAAGATGACAGAAAATTCACTCGCATTTGCTGTCCTGCGGCAAAACATGAGAGCAGTCGCGTTTAAGACCAAACCAGTGCTTGAAGTGGGGCGGTACCAGCACTTCTACATTTCACTCTTAAGCGTACCTGCACTTTTCATTGCGAATCGCTACTTCTCGCATGTAGCCGGTACTCTACCACTGACAGAAAAGCGTCAGTGTCACGTCCGTTTCACATATACTGCATTTGCAGTGCGTATGCGGTGCGTATTTTTTCCGCACCCATGTTAACAGGTTAGAGCTTTCACACTTCGGTCCAGGTGCGGTGTGTATTCAGCAGTGCAGAGATCGTTTCCACACCGAGTCTATTTCTGCTGTGCTGCACGCGCTGAATTAAAGTAATGTTCGTGGCCAAAATGAACACAGATTGACATGAAAACAATTTCTTTAGCCCATTTTATCTCTCAAGGGAGAACGGCAAGATCACGGTCAGATTTACTAATGTACTCGGACCGAACGTTGATGCTGCAGGAGAGAATAGCGAAGAGCTACAATGATGCACTCGCTCTGCAGGTCAACCTGTTTTAATTCTTGGAGACTTTCATTTCTGTGACTTATCTGAATATCTACTGACCTACTCTAAAGCAATATGTGGACTGTCCCACTCATTTAAACTGGACTATTGATCGATTGTATTAAGTTGTATATAAAATTTTGAAAGATAGATTCAGAAGATATTGTCTGAAACTAAAACTGAAAATTTCCCCTTATAACAAGCTCTCAATAACAAGGCCAGTCATTTGACCTCCACTGTGGCGTCCTTACTAGATCCACTCCAGTTCACATATAAGATAGACAGAGAGACAGATGATGCTGTGCTGACCCTGCTTAATACAGTTACTAAACATCTTATGCATCCTAAAGGATATGCCAAGGTTTTATTCATAGATTTTAGCTCAGCTTTTAATTCAATGAAGACACACATTCTCCTGAAAATGCTGATTGATCTCAATATTAATACAGGGTTATTGGTCCACAACGCTGCGTTCTCTCCCCTGTTCTTTTTTCTCTTTTAACAAATGACTTTTTGATCAACGTTAAACACTTTAGATTGTTTAAATATGCCGATGACACGGCCTTAGAGAACACAAACCCCCCAGCTGATACTGCCTATCTGACTCACATTAAGGCCCTTGAAACATTTTAGATTGTTTAAATATGCCGATGACACAGCCTTAGAGAACACAAACCCCTTAACTGATACTGCCTATCTGACTCACATTAAGACCCTTGAAACATGATGTTGCTCTAGCCAGTTAGAAATTCACTGGAATTTCAGCTTCTCTGGAAATACAGAGTATGTAGATGTAGTTTTGTGTTGGTGAGCCATAGACAAATTTCCACTCCAGTGGACAATAAAGATATTTAAATTCAAATAAAGTTTATACAAGGATAGTTACATAATGTGCTTTACATGTCACTAAAGTTCACATAATGCTTCTTTAGAGCTGTAGTCCGTAACTTTTGGGGCTTTAGCGGTTAATAAATAGACCTGCATGCGCCTTGCGGAAGAACATTGTAGCCGGAGCTACTTCTCTCTGTTTATGACGAGTTACGCAGGTACTGGGCTCCTCTGCAGCAGTACGATCCAAACCAGTCTAAAGTAGTCCCAATATACAGTAAACACTTATTATAGGTGTACCGTAGTGATTCAGCTTGGAAAGTGGTTTCATGATGTACTTGCTCATTATATAAATTTTATAAATTCTGAACACAAAAAAGTTATGGTCTGCAGCTTTAACTGCTTATGACATGAGTTGAAGATAAAACTTTAAGTGATTTTATAATAATGTGGTGATCACCAGAACATCACAGATGCTTACAATTAATTTAACACTTTTAAAAAAAGTTAGACAAAAACCCTGTATTTGATATTCACATACCGGTTTGAGTGAGGTCAGTGTTTCTCCTCTTCAGCTCATAGATTTCCTGCTCCAGCTCAGTGTTTTCCTGCTCCAGCTCAGTGTTTCTCCTCTTCTGCTCAGTGTTTCTCCTCTTCAGCTCAGTGTTTTCCTGCTCCAGCTCAGTGTTTCTCCTCTTCTGCTCAGTGTTTCTCCTCTTCTGCTCAGTGTTTCTCCTCTTCTGCTCAGTGTGTTCCTGCTCCAGCTCAGTGTTTCTCCTCTTCTGCTCAGTGTGTTCCTGCTCCAGCTCAGTGTTTCTCACCTTCTGCTCAGTGTTTTCATGCTCCAGCTCAGTGTTTCTCCTCTTCTGCTCAGTGTTTTCCTGCTCCAGCTCAGTGTTTCTCCTCTTCTGCTCAGTGTTTCTCCTCTTCTGCTCAGTGTTTTCCTGCTCCAGCTCAGTGTTTTTCCTCTTCTGCTCAGTGTTTTCCTGCTCCAGCTCAGTGTTTCTCCTCTTCTGCTCAGTGTTTCTCCTCTTCTGCTCAGTGTTTTCCTGCTCCAGCTCAGTGTTTCTCCTCTTCTGCTCAGTGTTTTCCTGCTCCAGCTCAGTGTTTCTCCTTTTCTGCTCAGTGTGTTCCTGCTCCAGCTCAGTGTTTCTCCTCTTCTGCTCAGTGTTTCTCCTCTTCTGCTCAGTGTTTCTCCTCTTCTGCTCAGTGTTTCTCCTCTTCTGCTCAGTGTTTCTCCTCTTCTGCTCAGTGTTTCTCCTCTTCTGCTCAGTGTTTTCCTGCTCCAGCTCAGTGTTTCTCCTCTTCTGCTCAGTGTTTTCCTGCTCCAGCTCAGTGTTTTTCCTCTTCTGCTCAGTGTTTCTCCTCTTCTGCTCAGTGTTTTCCTGCTCCAGCTCAGTGTTTCTCCTCTTCTGCTCAGTGTTTTCCTGCTCCAGCTCAGTGTTTCTCCTCGTCTGCTCAGTGTTTTCCTGCTCCAGCTCAGTGTTTCTCCTCTTCTGCTCAGTGTTTCTCCTCTTCAGCTCAGTGTTTTCCTGCTCCAGCTCAGTGTTTCTCCTCTTCTGCTCAGTGTTTCTCCTCTTCTGCTCAGTGTTTCTCCTCTTCTGCTCAGTGTTTCTCCTCTTCTGCTCAGTGTGTTCCTGCTCCAGCTCAGTGTTTCTCACCTTCTGCTCAGTGTTTTCATGCTCCAGCTCAGTGTTTCTCCTCTTCTGCTCAGTGTTTCTCTCCTCTTCTGCTCAGTGTTTCTCCTCTTCTGCTCAGTGTTTCTCCTCTTCTGCTCAGTGTTTCTCTCCTCTTCTGCTCAGTGTTTCTCTCCTCTTCTGCTCAGTGTTTCTCTCCTCTTCTGCTCAGTGTTTTCCTGCTCCAGCTCAGTGTTTCTCCTTTTCTGCTCAGTGTGTTCCTGCTCCAGCTCAGTGTTTTTCCTCTTCTGCTCAGTGTTTTCCTGCTCCAGCTCAGTGTTTCTCCTCTTCTGCTCAGTGTTTCTCCTCTTCTGCTCAGTGTTTTCCTGCTCCAGCTCAGTGTTTCTCCTCTTCTGCTCAGTGTTTCTCCTCTTCTGCTCAGTGTTTCTCCTTTTCTGCTCAGTGTGTTCCTGCTCCAGCTCAGTGTTTCTCCTCTTCTGCTCAGTGTTTCTCCTCTTCTGCTCAGTGTTTTCCTGCTCCAGCTCAGTGTTTCTCCTCTTCTGGTCAGTGTTTCTCTCCTCTTCTGCTCAGTGTTTCTCCTCTTCTGCTCAGTGTTTCTCCTCTTCTGCTCAGTGTTTCTCCTCTTCTGCTCAGTGTTTCTCCTCTTCTGCTCAGTGTGTTCCTGCTCCAGCTCAGTGTTTCTCACCTTCTGCTCAGTGTTTTCATGCTCCAGCTCAGTGTTTCTCCTCTTCTGCTCAGTGTTTCTCTCCTCTTCTGCTCAGTGTTTCTCCTCTTCTGCTCAGTGTTTCTCCTCTTCTGCTCAGTGTTTCTCTCCTCTTCTGCTCAGTGTTTCTCTCCTCTTCTGCTCAGTGTTTCTCTCCTCTTCTGCTCAGTGTTTTCCTGCTCCAGCTCAGTGTTTCTCCTTTTCTGCTCAGTGTGTTCCTGCTCCAGCTCAGTGTTTTTCCTCTTCTGCTCAGTGTTTTCCTGCTCCAGCTCAGTGTTTCTCCTCTTCTGCTCAGTGTTTCTCCTCTTCTGCTCAGTGTTTTCCTGCTCCAGCTCAGTGTTTCTCCTCTTCTGCTCAGTGTTTCTCCTCTTCTGCTCAGTGTTTCTCCTTTTCTGCTCAGTGTGTTCCTGCTCCAGCTCAGTGTTTCTCCTCTTCTGCTCAGTGTTTCTCCTCTTCTGCTCAGTGTTTTCCTGCTCCAGCTCAGTGTTTCTCCTCTTCTGGTCAGTGTTTCTCTCCTCTTCTGCTCAGTGTTTCTCCTCTTCTGCTCAGTGTTTCTCCTCTTCTGCTCAGTGTTTTCCTGCTCCAGCTCAGTGTTTCTCCTTTTCTGCTCAGTGTTTTCCTGCTCCAGCTCAGTGTTTCTCCTCTTCAGCTCAGTGTTTCTCCTTTTCTGCTCAGTGTTTTCCTGCTCCAGCTCAGTGTTTCTCCTCTTCTGCTCAGTGTTTCTCCTCTTCTGCTCAGTGTTTCTCCTCTTCTGCTCAGTGTTTCTCCTCTTCTGCTCAGTGTTTTCCTGCTCCAGCTCAGTGTTTCTCCTCTTCTGCTCAGTGTTTCTCCTCTTCTGCTCAGTGTTTCTCTCCTCTTCTGCTCAGTGTTTTCCTGCTCCAGCTCAGTGTTTCTCCTTTTCTGCTCAGTGTGTTCCTGCTCCAGCTCAGTGTTTTTCCTCTTCTGCTCAGTGTTTTCCTGCTCCAGCTCAGTGTTTCTCCTCTTCTGCTCAGTGTTTTCCTGCTCCAGCTCAGTGTTTTCCTGCTCCAGCTCAGTGTTTCTCCTTTTCTGCTCAGTGTGTTCCTGCTCCAGCTCAGTGTTTTTCCTCTTCTGCTCAGTGTTTTCCTGCTCCAGCTCAGTGTTTTCCTGCTCCAGCTCAGTGTTTCTCCTTTTCTGCTCAGTGTGTTCCTGCTCCAGCTCAGTGTTTCTCCTCTTCTGCTCAGTGTTTCTCCTCTTCTGCTCAGTGTTTCTCCTCGTCTGCTCAGTGTTTTCCTGCTCCAGCTCAGTGTTTCTCCTCTTCTGCTCAGTGTTTTCCTGCTCCAGCTCAGTGTTTCTCCTCTTCTGCTCAGTGTTTTCCTGCTCCAGCTCAGTGTTTCTCCTCTTCTGCTCAGTGTTTCTCCTTTTCTGCTCAGTGTGTTCCTGCTCCAGCTCAGTGTTTTTCCTCTTCTGCTCAGTGTTTCTCCTCTTCTGCTCAGTGTGTTCCTGCTCCAGCTCAGTGTTTCTCCTCTTCTGCTCAGTGTTTCTCCTTTTCTGCTCAGTGTGTTCCTGCTCCAGCTCAGTGTTTCTCCTTTTCTGCTCAGTGTGTTCCTGCTCCAGCTCAGTGTTTTTCCTCTTCTGCTCAGTGTTTTCCTGCTCCAGCTCAGTGTTTCTCCTCTTCAGCTCAGTGTTTCTCCTTTTCTGCTCAGTGTTTTCCTGCTCCAGCTCAGTGTTTCTCCTCTTCTGCTCAGTGTTTCTCCTCTTCTGCTCAGTGTTTCTCCTCTTCTGCTCAGTGTTTTCCTGCTCCAGCTCAGTGTTTCTCCTCTTCTGCTCAGTGTTTTCCTGCTCCAGCTCAGTGTTTCTCCTCTTCTGCTCAGTGTTTCTCCTCTTCTGCTCAGTGTTTTTCCTCTTCTGCTCAGTGTTTTCCTGCTCCAGCTCAGTGTTTTCCTGCTCCAGCTCAGTGTTTCTCCTTTTCTGCTCAGTGTGTTCCTGCTCCAGCTCAGTGTTTCTCCTCTTCTGCTCAGTGTTTCTCCTCTTCTGCTCAGTGTTTCTCCTCTTCTGCTCAGTGTTTTCCTGCTCCAGCTCAGTGTTTCTCCTCTTCTGCTCAGTGTTTCTCCTCTTCTGCTCAGTGTTTCTCCTCTTCTGCTCAGTGTTTTCCTGCTCCAGCTCAGTGTTTCTCCTCTTCTGCTCAGTGTTTCTCCTCTTCTGCTCAGTGTTTCTCCTCTTCTGCTCAGTGTTTTCCTGCTCCAGCTCAGTGTTTCTCCTCTTCTGCTCAGTGTTTTCCTGCTCCAGCTCAGTGTTTCTCCTCTTCTGCTCAGTGTTTCTCCTCTTCTGCTCAGTGTTTTCCTTCTCCAGCTCAGTGTTTCTCCTCTTCTGCTCAGTGTTTTCCTGCTCCAGCTCAGTGTTTTCCTGCTCCAGCTCAGTGTTTTCCTGCTCCAGCTCAGTGTTTCTCCTCTTCTGCTCAGTGTTTTCCTGCTCCAGCTCGGTGTTTCTCCTCTTCTGCTCAGTGTTTCTCCTCTTCTGCTCAGTGTTTCTCCTCTTCTGCTCAGTGTTTTCCTGCTCCAGCTCAGTGTTTCTCCTCTTCTGCTCAGTGTTTTCCTGCTCCAGCTCAGTGTTTCTTCTCTTCTGCTCGGTGTTTCTCCTCTTCTGCTCAGTGTTTCTCCTCTTCTGCTCAGTGTTTTCCTGCTCCAGCTCAGTGTTTCTCCTCTTCTGCTCGGTGTTTCTCCTCTTCTGCTCAGTGTTTCTCCTCTTCTGCTCAGTGTTTCTCCTCTTCTGCTCAGTGTTTCTCCTCTTCTGCTCAGTGTTTCTCCTCTTCTGCTCAGTGTTTCTCCTCTTCTGCTCAGTGTTTCTCCTCTTCTGCTCAGTGTTTTCCTGCTCCAGGGGTCCGTTCTTCGTACGTCGCTAACTCACTTAGCTGGATTTGATTGTTGGCGATTTGGCATGATCTTGGATTGTTTGGTTCTTCAACGCTCATCCTGGACTTGCTGTCATAGCAACATGTGCACAAACTTAAACCTGCTCGGGAGCAGGCTTATTTCATGTTAACAGGATTAGATCCCGGCTTCATAAGCGGAGCTGATACGGGAAGTCCAGCACAGCGCGATAGTGCACTTTCTTTCTGAGATTTTTTTTTTTCCGCGTGATTCGTGAGATCTTATATTTTCTTTCCTCTGGAAAGTTAGAAAATGTCCACTCACTGCACATATTTCAGCCACCACTTTCTTGGGAACAGATACAAGTGTTGGTGTATTATGTAAAAGAGGAAAACACAATGTCATTACAATGAACTACACTGGGGAAAAATGTGATCAATAACTCATGGCAAAATATTTTTACATTAACATAAGTTTATCAGTTTTCACTTTCACAAATCAAAGCAATTCATCATTACTCAAGATTTAACAGTTGAAATGACTATACAGCCTTAATTTAATGCAGCAAAAATTACTTTACAGTGTAGGCTACTAAGATCTTTTCTATTTTTTTCTCAGCCTTTTTCTTGGTTGCTTTTATAAACAGAACACCATTTATTTAACAGTGCCTTTTATAAAAGAGACTATAATATAACAAAAAAATTACCATTATGTAGAATATTTTTGTACTTCACTTGTACTTCACCCTGGCGTTTTGATTAAACATTAAAATTCCGAATAAACTTCGACTATTAGTTCTTGCTCTGCTGAGGAGAAAAACCGAGCGCGCTCTTTGGCCACGCTGAGCAGCCAATAGCAGCGTTGCTGATCAATGTTTCTACTATCGATACATATCCCCTTTTAACCAGCTCATGAACGCGCAATTATCTCAGATAACTCAATCCAGCGATACTAATCATATCCGGCAAGTGTGTTCGAAGAACCGAGTTAGCCAGATCATGATTCGCACGATGATATCATCTTGGATGTGTCATTTGATCTCGGATGTAATAAGCAACGTACGAAGAACGGGCCCCAGCTCAGTGTTTCTCCTCTTCAGCTCAGTGATTTCCTGATGCAGCTCTTTAATGAGATCTTCAGCCTGTTTCTCTGCTGATTTCTGCTGATCCTCCTTCTTCAGCAGCCCAGACTGACATCTCTAAAAGGAGCGGATCAGATCAGTGAAGAGCTCAGTAAACCAAGCTTGACACTGCTATTCTCGTCTTGTCATGGTGAGCATGTGATTCCCTTTCAGTCAGTCACTCTCGACGTCACGTTAGTTACCGATGAATAGGAATCTACTTAGAGTGTAACTAAAACGAGCCAATGCACATCTCAATGCGATAATTGCTATCAGCTGCGCTGCTTCGCGGCATGAGCATATAATGAGCAGCAGGTGCATCGCATCTTAAGGTTTTCGCTGAGGAGCCGAGCCGGTGAACTGAACTAGCGGGGCACAGGAGATGTGGCGACGGGACGTGATGTGAAGCGCGAGGTCCGTTGCGGTATGAAGTTCGTGCACCACCCTCGTGCAGGTCCATCAGTGCCTTGGCCTGATGGACCTGCGACAACGCCATGGTGTGTATGGCAGAGGCGGCCTTGCTGGTAACATCCAACGAGTGCTTACAGGCTTCTCCGCCAGGTGGAGTTAGGGCACAGTTGCATAGCAATGGCCCATTCCACAGGGAAAGTACCTCAGCATCCCACCCCGAGAAACCAATCGTCCAGCCTCAAGGGACAATCGTTCAGGCTCGGGACACAGTGGTGGGTTCCACTTGAGCCCGACCCTCTCAGCGGCCCGGGATAGCATGGCCATCATCTCTGGATCTGACTCAGGCAATGCTACGGTTCCCGAAATAAGCAACATAGCCGATTAGTCACCTCCAAAGGAGTCTGGCTCATCGTCCAATGCAGTGATCGACATCTGGTCATCCCCCTCTGAGGAGGATTAGATTGAGGCAGAGACACGGGGACCCCGCCTCTTTGGAGGTACTGGAGTCTCGACCGCAACTCCGCGATGAGAGCATGACTCATCCACGAACACTATTTCAACTTGTTTGAAGCCCAGACACATGACACGTGATCGTGACCATCCCTCGGCGTCAGGTAATGACCGCATCCAGAAACACACTGGTTTAATGTAATCTTTAAAAAGACACAAGCTCAAACCCGTGAAAGCTCTTTTAGAGAGTACTCTCTCAGTGCTGAAGCACACAGGGGAACAGCCGCAGCGACTCAGACAGGGAATAGTGCAGTTTGTCGTGTGCTTCACTCTTTGAAGGCAGCCCTCTCACACAGTGCACCCGACCTGTGAAAACAGCCTTTCTGCTCCGTAAAGAGCAGAGATAAACTGCTCGGCTCCTCAACGATAAGCTTAAGATGCGATGCACCTGCTGCTCATTTTATGCTCATGCCGCGATGCAGCGCAGCTGATAGCAATTATCGCATGCCAATGTGCTTTGGCTCGTTTTAGTTACACTCGAAGTAGATTGGCCTCTCTAGCAAGATTCCTTCTAGTCGGTCACCAAGAGTGACCGACTGAAAGGGAGCCACACGCTCACCATGACAAGACAAGAGAATAGCAGTGTCAAGCTTGGTTTATACTGGACGCGTCCGCACAAGCACGAAAGTTCCTGTGCAAAAAATGACGTAATCACGGTGTGAGCAGGCGGTCATGTGTGTTGAGAGAACGAGACCCCATTTCGCGGTGTGGTTTGCACGCCACTGTTTGTAACTTTGTAAAAAAAAAAGTGAACTTTACCCTTACAAAGATGCACGACTTTGAGCCGATTCTGTCCGAGCAGGTACGTTGTCTACCATCAGACACCCAGTTTGTCCAAATTAATGGCTTACATTTACATAATGAGCCTACAATAGCAGAAATAAGCCTTTTTAATGAAAATAAAGATCCATGTTTAAGAAAATATTTAAGAGATTGTTGTTTAATTTAGTTTTATTTATATGTTCTCATATCCATATATTTTGTTCTAATGTCACAAGTAATAATCTCAAGGTTTACTGCTTTACACAATTCTTTTGTAGAGTGGATTTGATGAAGTGTACTAAAATAAACATCGGCTGAATCCGAAATCGCCCCCTAAACCCTCAATCACTATTCCCTAGATTAGTCAACTAATACATTTCACTTGGAGTAAATGAAAATGAGTGAGTGAATTCTGACAGCCGTTGAGCGTAAATCGGTTGTACACATTATTGCGGTGTATAATGTGGGATTGAATTGGTGTACTCGATAATGTTTGGTTTCAGATACAACTACAAATGGCTGTCCCCTCAAATAGGGCCCTTCTTAATAGTGCCCTATTTGAGGGTATAGGGGGCGATTTCGGATTTAGCCATCGTTAGGTGTGTATCTTACTTCTTCTCACCGCTGTGTCCTGAGTCGCACCCTGTCGTTTCAAAGAATATTTCAATGGCGAGTGCATCAAGAACAAACGCCTCGTCTGTTTGGGGAGGCTTACGCTGCGGTGACAGGCGAAACTATAAACAAGGCTTCAGAGTTCTCTCATTAAAACCACTAATAAACAGACAAAAGTGACAGAACACTGACACTGTTTTAATGTTAAAGTGTAAGTTGCAGGTTAACCACAACAGCCAATTAATGTGTAAATTAAAGTGCTCTATATGTATATATTTAATTATTTCTGTCTTAAAATGCGTTAAAATAACATTTATTGGGGTTTCTTCAAAGGTAGCGTGTTTTTTCAGTTACTGGGTGATGACGTCACAAGAGGAACTCGCAACCCATACTCTGCTAGATTCCTACTGTATTATGGCTATTTGGAGAACGACTGAGGAAGTGGGAAACCATCAAATTCTTTATGGACCACAGCCCTACAATTTTTAACCGGTCAGGCGTGAGAGAGGGGAGCCATGGCACTCAAAGAGTTATTAATGCTTGGTGTGAGGAGAATGAGTGGAGGGTTGGCCAGGTGTCCTGGTGAGTAACGTTAGCTACGTTAGAGCTCGTCTTGCCTGGTGCAAACTTAACCCGGATAATATAACGGAACAAGCAAGTCTTTTCAAAATATTGCCGTCATGTAGAATAGCAAGGAGGGATAACGACTGAAGACATTATTTACTTACAGTAAGTCAGTCCAAATCAGAGCTGTAGAGATGCACACACTGCACAGGCATCAATCGCTAGTCTCATCGACGCCTCAAACGTCATGTAATACCCTTCCTCAATCCACGCGTTATCAATTTCTCACGATTTAATTAGCGATGTTTATTGTCAGAAAAGAAAAAGAGAGATCGATGTCCCCATCACTGTGTTTGTGTGGGCTATGCCAGTTGAATCAGCAGTGGAGAGTATGTGCTGCCGTGAGGTGAACGCGTTTAGGAGTTTAGTGGAACAGCTCGACCTGCGACCGGCTGATCTGACGTGCCTGAACCCGTTTGTTTTGCGAATAGCTTATTATCATTTCAGGCAGGATCACGGTCCCCTTGAAGTCAGCACACTCGAGTATGTTTACAATGGAGTTATTTTATCCATAATTTTTTTTATCAAATAAAACATACAACCAACTTTTCTGTAGTTATGTAAGGCATCTATAGCTGCTAGAGTACGGTAACTCTACTAGTGAGTTCCTCTTATGACGTCACAC
The DNA here is from genome assembly GCF_964197995.2 of Scardinius erythrophthalmus. Classification (NCBI taxonomy): domain Eukaryota; kingdom Metazoa; phylum Chordata; class Actinopteri; order Cypriniformes; family Leuciscidae; genus Scardinius; species Scardinius erythrophthalmus. Next base: position 38,527,615 of record NC_138235.1, read on the forward strand.
CCCATCTAGTGGAAGGGAGCGGGAGCGGTTAAATCCACTGTTAAAAGTGCCAACTTTTCGTATTATATCAGCATTTTTGGTATAAAAAACAATGGTGGGCGGTTCTTATCTTTATGTTTAATAAACACATTGCATTACTTCGTAAAAAATTTAACCTGCAACTTACACTTTAAAGGATAATTGGTATTCAACGAACACCACTAACCACTTGGTGAGTTGCACAGTTTTGAAAACGAACGTTAAGGGTTGTTTTAAGGACATGTTTGTGCATGCCCATAGACAGCCACTCTGAAGCGGTCAAAGGCGAGTCTAAACGAGTCAAAAAGTCGAGACAGGACCCATCTTCAAAATGTATGTGTCCACCACTCTAGTTCATCCAAAACAAACAAAGAGACTCAAAGTGCTAAATTCCCGGAATTATCCTTTAAATGACCACCAGTATTATCAAATGATGCAAACCAATTTTATTAAAACATTTTTTTTTTTTTTTTTTTTTTTTTGGTGAAATTTTCAGTAACGTGTGATTATGTAATTCATTGACTGTGAGGAGACTAGAAGACTAGATTTTTTTCCGTTTTGAATTTTCAACAGATTAGGTACTGTATATGAATACGACTGAATAGGTGCATATTTAAAAAAAAAAAAAAAAAAAAAAAAAAAAAAAAGATATATATATATATATATATATATATATTATTTGCAAACAGTAACAAAAATTAGGGATGGCCCGATACCGATACTGGCATCGGGGATCGGGCCGATACTGTCCTCATATACTCGTACTCATAAAAATTCGCCAATACCACGCACCGATACCACGTACATTTTGCGAGCACATCCCTTTAAACAGACATCAGTGGAAAGTTTGTTCAGTCTGAGAGCGAGCGAGCGAGCGCACTTCTGTTGAATTCTCTTGATTGCTGATCGTTCACTCAGCACATATTATTTGGATGAAAACTAAATCGTATATGTAAGTAAAGTAAAACATGAACTGTTACCTGATTTAAGTATAACGAGTGGTTCCCTACATTATTACAGGACGTGTGCAGGTCAAGAAGTTTCATGAACGCAAACATCCAAAGCGCCCGCCCCGCAAACCAGGGTCTCAGCGCGCGAATACTGAATTAAATTGTCTTTCACGTCTTGTGCTTGTACGGACAAATTCACACAAAATTATGTAATAACGCCCGTCTTGGCGAGTATAGTATAGTAAACAAAGTCGGTTATATCTCAAATGAACGTAGCCATGTTCAAATGTGGTCCGTGTGTTCGGTCTTAAAGGGGCAGCAGTTTGATAAACCTGCTTCTGTGTTTTAATGTTAATCAAACAAAGGACAAAGAAATACTCACTGCTCTTGACTAAATAGGCTACCCTTTTCAACTTTACAAAAATATCCATCTATATATAATTTATACAGTAATGAATATGCTTTTTTTCACATTTGATTACTTAATCAAATTTCTATACCGGTTAGATCTACCTGAAAAACTCTAAAAACACTGCTTATTTCATTTGTAGCCTTTCTTTGTTCTATTGTATTTATTTGTCCTATTTGTAATTTGATTGTTTGTTCTTATTTTGTTACTGACTGCTTACTTGTTTTAAATTCACATTAATTAGGCTGGTAGTTAGTATCAAAATTGGATTAAATAATTGATATTTCACTGGTTTTGACAAACATTTGTACCGCTGACCCAATCCTCAGCACTGAGCCCTGCTGAAGCAGCTCTAAATATGTGATGTGCTATTAAATGAAAGATAAAATATGATAGAGCAGAATGAAGAGTGACAGTAAGAGAAGCTCATACAATGCATTTTAGCAGTTTTAATTAAGCATGAAAATAACTGAAAGAAATATATATTTGCTGAACAAATTAAGCCAACTAATATGATTTATATTCTTTTGGTTTATCTACTAATACTTTTAAATTACAAATGCAGTGAAAATTCAGGGATCGGTTACGGTATCGGTATCGGCGAGTACCAAAAATGAAAGTATCGGTATCGGACTCGTTCTGCAAAAATTGGTATCGGGACATCCCTAACAAAAATCGTTATTCTTTTACTGCTCTTTTTTATCTTTTTGTTTTCCCCTAATTTAAATATTTAATTTATTTATTTTAACCTCCAACCGGACTGCTGAGACCATCACATTGTTCAAGAAGCAGCTGAAGACACACTTAACCGCAAGTACCAAACCACTCACTCTAAAACCAATGCACTTACACACACTCTCGCACACTCACGGTGTATTGTTTAGGCAAGATGATCAATGTTGCTAACAACAGGACACCCAGACCAATAATCATCCAGTTGGAAATGTGGACGGTTCGAGACGAAGTAAGGAAACAATCATTGGAGGCGCGAGTCTGCAAAAAGAGGAAGATTCAGTTCAAGCAACACTTCTCTAAGAAAGATCGCAAATCTCGTGATAAGTTGTGGCTCAAATTGCAAGAAGCCAAATGATTAAAATAATTTTTTTCACTTACTTTTCTCAGCTGCACTGAGCTTTTGATCTCTTGAATCTTCTTCATTCTGTCCTGGATCATCTACATACAGAGAAAAACACAGACACATTTATTACTGAATTTAGCGTTCAATCTTCTGACAAAACAATTCTTATTTGAAAAATAATTGTTAGACCCCATGAATTAAATGGCTTTTATACATATGGCTTTTAGTCCATGTCTGTCAGCTTTAAAGGTAACATCTTGCATTCTCAAAAATTGACTAAATGATCTTTTACCTGATTTAGGATGCATTTCATGGGGTGTTTAAAGTGTTTTGTCTGTATCTCTTTACCTTCTTCTCTCGACTCTCCTCCTCTATAGGAACAGTGTTGTGAGTCCTGTGTTCTCCTTCAGTGCAGGACAGACAAACACACGTCTGGTCATCTCTGCAGAACAGCTCCAGAGGTCTCTCGTGTTTCTGGCATATATAATCCTCCAGATTTTCCACAGCGTTGATCAGTGTGTGTTTCTTTAGACGTGGGACACTGAGATGAGGCTCCAGATGAGAGTCACAGTAAGAGCTTTCACACATCAGGCAGGTCTTCACTGCTTTCTGCTTTCTTCCATCACAGAAGTCACAGAACACCTCAGATTCTCCTAGATTGAGCTTCTCCTTAAAGTGTTGCACAACTTCTCTGAGTGTTGTATTAATCTTGAGCTCAGGTCTTCTGCTGAATTTTTCTTTACAGAGTGGACAGAAGCAGGTATGTGAGTTCGTCCAGCACTTGATCAGGCAGGTTCTGCAGAAGTTGTGTCCACATGGAGTGGTGACTGGATCAGTGAACACTTCCAGACAGATGGAGCACTGGAGCTCCTCATTTAGTGATGGGCCACTGGAGGATGCCATGGCTGACAAAACAATGACAATATATGGAATTTCTGAAGAGAGGAATTAGGATAATACTAAGGTAAATACATATTTTAAGTATTTCTCCACTGACGGCCCTTCAAATGTAGCTGTATATTCTGACAAAATATTTATTTTCCAAGTGGCATGTAAATCACAAATATTTCATTGTATCCGTCTGCTGCTTTTGACATCCACGGCTCACAGACTCTTATTCAGTTCTTTAACAACTAACTAACTGTTGGTTATGCACACATGTATGACACCACTTCAGCAGCTAAACTCCTATTCAGTCTTGTAAACTAGTCTAACTTGTGGAGTAACTTGTGCATTCAAGCTGACATTCAAGTAAGTTCATGGTCATCATGCTCATGTTTATCTCATACAAACACATATAAAGGTAACAAAATAAGATACTTTTTATGTTTGGAGTTAAAATAATACAGTGATCCTATTCATAAAAGTTAAAATAGTAACCACCTTTTATATTTAAGTCAAAGTAATTGATTGTTGTCTCTGTCCTGTAGAAGAAAAACAGAATTCTGAACAAAATTCTAAATATAAGTGTCCATGAGAAACAGGTCTCACAACATTAGGCTATCATAACACAAGTTTCTTTACATGAAAGACAACACACAAAAAAAGCTATTTTTATTTTCCATGCAAATATCCCAGAGAATCTGCCACAAAATAAAATGTATTTAATTGAATGTAGTTTAATTAAATGATTTTAATTGTAGTATTTTTGGACTGTGTTCATTCTGTCTGAAGTTCAAGTACTTTCTGATTCTGAAGTCTAATAGTTGTATGACATGACAGAAGACATCACACTTTACAGCCAAGTGAATGATATAATCTGGTACTATTTTATTTTTTAAAACTGCTGAACAAGCTCTTACATTTCCATCACTTACCTGAGTGAATATCAGTTGTGATCACTAGTTTCAGTGTGTGTAAATAAAGAGGTGTTCGTTTGAAGAAGCTTCCAGTTCATCTGGTTAATTTAGTTTCACCTTCACTGAATTCTTTCACTCACCTGCAATGATGTTATACAGTAGCTCCGCCCTTCATGAATATTGAATAGCCCCTAATTCACATCACAGCTGAGTGTTTTCTAGAATGCATGTGTTGTTTTGTTTAGTTCCTCCTTTTATTACAGAAGTGGCAAATATCGAGTTATCACAGATTCTAATTATTGGACAAAAAAAACTTCCTCACGTAATAACCTAGAATACTGTCTAACACTTGATGGCTGCTCTGTTAAGTCTTCGTCGTCGGTTAGGAACCTGGGTGTGCTCTTTGATACCAATCTTTCATTTGAAAGTCACGTGTCTAGTATCTGTAAAACCGCATTTTTCAATCTTAACCCTCTGGGGACCAAGGTGTTTTTGGGGCCCTTGAGATGTTCTGACATGCCTTGACATTTGTGCTTTTTTCAGTTATTTATAAACATGTTAATGACAAAGGTGTAAATTCACTATATATAGCACAAACAGGGCTACCATAATATGCGAGCAACTTGTATGTAGATGTTTGTATTTTTAAGAGAATAATGTTTATGCGTGGTTATTGGAAAAAATAAAAATGAAAGTTGCTGAATTAAGACCACAAAACACATATTAAATATGTGTCCACAAGACTTTTGACCAATGGATGTGGTCCCTTTGAGTTCTAGCTTCAAAATTATATGAAAATAGTCTTGCTTTATCGTTCACAAAAAAAAAATACATTGATTTAAATGGTGTAAAACAGGTTTTGCTTGGAAAGCCAATATGCGAGGGGGAGGAGTAGTTCACACCCACTCTGCATAATGACTCTGCCTAATGAGCCATCCTTTCAGGTGTGACACTGACTGAGCCACAATGCAAGGACAAAGGATGTATTTAGAAGAAGACTTATATTGACCATTTAAGATTTTGCTTACATCTCTCTTGTAAATATGTTTTGCTATTTTATTAAAAATGTTACAATTACAACAATAATTACAATTTCAACAATATTTCAAGTGTACTCTTTCTTTGTAAAAAAGAAAAAGAAAAAAGATTATAGGCCTACATTTTATCATATGTATTCATTAGTTTGAATATAGCCGCATTGGAACATCTAACATCTTAGTCTATGACTTTATTTTTGACAAATATATATATATATATATATATATATATATATATATATATATATATATATATATATATATATATAAAACGTTAGATATGAGCAGAAATTGCTAAACAAAAGCTTATTTTATGTGGCAGTATATTTTACAGTAGCCTAAAAACTGTACCCAAATCTAGTCAACAAGTGACTGACTGTAGCGTTGTTTTTATGAAATATTAGGGCATATAAATGCTAATTTGCAGTTTAATACGTTGCTTATACAAATACATTTTATTTCAACATATTCCAGTCGATTTTTACTCATCTCAGTAGGCTATAGCAAAGCAGTTTATTCTTTCACACACAGACGCGCGATTTATATTTAGGCTAAACAGTCTTTACAAATATGTACCCTTCATTCATCTCACAGAAAGGCGAGTCATATTATAGAAATGCGATTCATCTTTTTGCGGTTTGCATAGGCCTACACTAACGTTATTCCATAACGTTATTCCACACGTGAGAAAAGAAAACAGCCTACCTCACTCCTCAGCGGGATCTGCTCCTCATATCAGGATATATTGTTCCTCATATCAGCACTGTTCTGAGGAGTCTTTTCTCCATAAGGTAGGCTATATTATGCCTCACTCGATCGCGACGCGCTTTGTTTACAGCTGATGTGGGCGTTTCACAGATCTTCAATAGTTCTCAGAATTTGCGTTTGAATAGCACGCGCTCTCCGGGGAGTGGTCACATTACTGTGAATTAGCTCGTAATGAGCTCGACTGGAGTCGCTCTCTTTTTATACAGATTACAGAAGATGAGAATATTTGTTTTTTATATAAGTTACTTCATTTAACAGATGCGATCTCAAGCTTTATGCCCGTGGGTCTGTTTGCCTGTTTGACTGAATTTTCGCGGAGTTATAGATCATTTTCGAACGCGTTTCAAATGGGAGTTTACTGACAGTGAGAAGGCAGAAATCGCATCATGTTAATTTTTCTTTATTTGTCAAAAAGCAAAACACTTTATTTTTATTGTGAGTATACAGAAAAAAAATAGAAACTGAACAGGATCGTTTGATGTATTACACGAAAATGAAAGATCAAAATTAACAGAGCATTTAGTGTTTATTTTCATTGCTAAAAAAAAAAAACGAGCAAAACGCGCGGGCGCGTTTTTGGTCCCCAGAGGGTTAAAAATATATCTAAATTACGTCATATGCTCTCATTGACAAATGCAGAACAATTAGTTCATGCGTTCATGGCATCAAGGCTTGATTATTGTAATGCTCTACTGGGTGGTTGCCCTGCACGCTTAATAAACAAACTACAGCTAGTTCAAAACGCAGCAGCTCGAGTTCTTACCAGAACCAGGAAGTATGACCACATTAGCCCTGTTCTGTCAACACTGCATTGGCTCCCTATTAAACATCGCATAAATTTTTAAATATTGCTGATTACCTACAAAGCACTAAATGGTTTAGCTCCGCAGTACTTGAGCGAGGTCTTAACGCATTATAGTCCTTCACGTCTATTGAGATCTCAAAATTTCGGCCAGTTGATAATACCTAGAATATCAAAATCGACTGCTGGCGGTAGATCCTTTTCCTATTTAGCACCAAAACTTTGGAACAGTCTTCCTACCATTGTCTGGGAAGCAGACACACTCTGTCAGTTCAAAGCTAGATTAAAGACACATCTGCATTCAAGGGCCATGCCCACCCTAACAAGTTACTGTGCCCCCCCACCGAACGCGAGCGATTTTCAAAATACAAATGCCTGAAATGCACGCATGGTGGTTGAACGCAGTAAAGTTAGTTTTAGGTTTGATATTCGCCGGTCATTTGTTTTCCCTTGCCACCGTTCTATAGGGTCGGCAGTCTTACAAAGATATCAATAGCAGAATTAGTATTAAAATCATGTAACCATTGTATATCGACAGGAAATATTCATTCAAAATCACCAATGTGCTTTATAGCTGCATATTTATACAAAGAATGCTTTGACGTGCTACCACAGCGCATGATGCCTAAGGGAACTTAGCCTAGAAATCTAGACGCACCCTAGCGGCCAGTTACGTCTAGCAACTCTCCGTTGGCTTTCGAGCTGGAAAAAACAAACTCTAGTCAGGCCAATCATATTGTGTATAGAATCGGTGGGCGGGCTTAACATAATGACGGCAGAGTTGCGACGGTTCCGTGTGAATTCCCTGTTACTTGAAAACAAAGAAGAGCTGCTGCTGCTGGCGAACAGCGGTCTTTACAATCGGCTTTGGCCGCGACTCTGGAGGACTTGGAGTTAAGCTTTTCTTGGAGAAAAGAGCAAAGAACGGCACTGAAGTCATTCTTTCTCTGACTACGTCACCTTCTTCGCTGCTCTGGTTGGTTGTAGTGCTATCCTATTGCGTGCAGAGGAAATTTGAAAGACAACCGTTTATCCCGCCCCTCGGATTGAGCCCTGCCAATGGTGTGTTCCCAGACCCAACATCTTGATGTGGGTCTAGCTTGCCAGGCTGGGAACGTCTGCCAATTCTACCAACTGCGTTAAACGTAGCCTATAGTTTGTATTATTTAAAATTACTTTTACCATATAAAAACAGACACCCTAATACCTCCTTTTGTCAGGGTGCGGTGCAGGCAGAAGAAGATGAGGAGTCAAAAATGAAAAACGTTTACTTATAATAATATAACTTAAACTGGTACAGAACGGGTAGAAGGTGCACACACACCAAATACAACTAGAACGGACAAAGACTGAAGTGAAGGAACTTAGATGAACACTGATTTACAGAACACAGGTGATGTAGATGATGGTGATGATGAACTAAACCCAGGTGATACATATAAACTGATAATGATGATGACATGTGACATGAAGACAGGCAGACAAGTCCAATGAAAACAAACTAAACAGAACACAACTGAGACACCTTTCATGTATTTACAGTAAACAATTATTTTTATAAAAAAATACTGTAATTCACCAAAAGGGTTTTTGGTGATTGAACCTGTTGTTCTTACTGCTTGTAATGAGCAGAGCTTTACCATCATTCAGGAGGATGTCCAGAGGGTCTTGTTCAGGACGAAGGTTAGGAAGGCCCCTGGACCGGACTATATTCCTCCGCGCGTCCTTAAACTGTGCTCCAGGCAACTCGCTCCTGTTCTGACAGATCTTTTCAACATGTCACTTGGGAGGTGCACTGAAAAAAAAAAAAAAAAAAAAAAAAAAACTTGGGAGGTGCACTGTTCCAGTTAGCTTTAAAAGATTGCCCAAGAAGGCACAGTGGCCCTCACATCTGTCCCGATGAAAACCTTTGAGCAGTTGGTGTTGGACTTTATTAGAGATCAAATCCCTGTGTCTGTGGACCCACTACAATTTGCATACAGGAAGAACAGAAGTGTTGAGGACGCCATTTCCTTTGCTTTGAACTCTGTCTATAAGCATCTTGATGTACATAAATCATATGCTAGAATGCTATTCATAGACTACAGTTTAGCTTTTAATTCAATGGTCCCAACAAAGCTCATCCATAAACTGAAATGTCTTGGACTTGACGATGCCATTTGTAAATGGATTTTTAATTTTTTGACTTTTTCCCCTCATTGAACTGCCACCTTAACGTGGTGGAGGGGTTTGAGTACCCGAATGACCGTAGGAGCTATGTTGTCCGGGGCTATATGCCCCTGGTAGGGTCTCCCAAGGCAAACAGGTCCTAGGCGACGGGTCAGACTAAGAGTGGTTCAAAAAACCCTTTATGAGTTACACTAAATCGAGGACCGTGACGTCGCCCGGTATGGCGCAGTCAGGGCCCCACCCTAGAGCCAGGCCCGGGGTTGGGGCTCGTATGCGAGCGCCTGGTGGCCGGGCCTCCCCCCACGGGGTCCGGCCGGGCTCAGCCCGAAGGAGCGATGTGGGGCCGCCTTCCCGTGGGCTCACTACCTACAGGAGGGACCATAATGGGCCGGTACTGAGAGGATCGGGCGGCAGTCGAAGGTAGAGGCCGTGAGAACACGATCCCTAGAAACGTCACCTCGCTGGCGGGGAAGGAGCCTAAGATTGTGCTTGAGGTTGAGAGGTTCCGACTAGAGATAGTCGGGATCACCTCTACGCACGGCTTGGGCTCTGGAACCACACTCCTTGAGAGAGGATGGACTCTTCACCACTCTGGAGATGCCCATGGTGGGAGGCGGCGGGCTGGTGTGGGTTTGCTTATAGCCCCCCAGCTCAGCCGCCATGTGTTGGAGTTTACCCCGGTGAACGAGAGGGTCGTTTCCCTGCGCCTACGGGTCGGGGATAGGTCTCTCACTGTCGTGTGTGCCTACGGGCCAAGCGTCAGTGCAGAGTACCCGGCCTTCTTGTGGTCTCTGGGAGGGGTGCTGGAAAGTGCTCCGACTGGGGACTCCGTCGTTCTACTGGGGGACTTTAATGCCCACGTGGGCAACGACAGTGACACCTGGAGGGGCGTGATTGGGAGGAACAGAACAGTTTACCCCGGTGAACCTGATCTAATTAACAGAAAAGAGGTAAGACAGATGACAGATGCCTCTCCGCTAGCCTTTCCCTCTTCTCAGCGCTTCTCATCCGACAACAACGCAGTTTCTGCTGTTATTGGGGAAAAGGGTGGGGGCCTTCCCCCACCACTGGGGCCCAGGACCCAACAGGCCTGATGCCATCTGCCTTGCTTTCATACTCCCAAAAGGGAGTCAGACTCTTCGTCAATCCAGGAAAACTGCAACTTTACCATCACGGAACGGACAACGATCAACTCTTGGCCTTCTCGGTACTTCAGGAGGCCGCACCGTCCAGCGTGCACTCAGTAGGCCAGGACAGCAGGCTTCGACTCACCACAGCCATGTGCTCGAAGCCACCATGCAAACTCCGACCCACAACAGCGTCGGAACCACACGATGGCAACTTGCACCATGACTTTTGACCCTCACGGACCCATCAACGGACTAATTTTTCAACCACTTCCAGAATTGTCCACGATTGCAACTGACCATGCAAGTATTTAATGAGGTGTTTTGAAAATGATCAGCTGATGGTTCTTTTCATACTAAAATAGATCTTGCTCCATAGTTCTATTTCCCACTTCCGGTTCCACATCACTCACCCCCTTTACCTATGCATGTATGGATGAATCTATCTATGTTTGTGTGTTTGTTTAGTTTAGTCATGTTTGTGATTTAGTTATTAAAACTTGTGCACAATTATGCATTTGTTTTCTGATTCTCTGTTTGCATACAAAGTCCCTTTTACGATTTTGATCCTGTTACATGCTTTAAGTGCTGTACACGCTATAATAAAAGGAATAAAATAATAAAAGGCTAATATAAAAGGAATAATTATTTTTCAGTGACCATGAAAGATACACTTTTCTTAGAATAAATGAATAATCAAAGAGTTCTTTGGAACTGATAAATTGATTGTAATAAATAATTTAGCTTATCTAAAAGTAATCTAATTAACCGACCCAAATATTAATAATTAATCATAATTGGTAATTATGGATTATTTTTAATATTTCCCCTTTGAGCTATTATTATTACATAGGCTTCGAGAGTTTACTCAAAATACTAAGATTCTTTTGAACTTTTACTATTGTGTAATTGAGAGTGTCTTAACCAGTTGTATTACTGTGTGGTTTGGTAATCTCACTCTGAAAGAGAAGGCGGCTTTGAACAAAGTGTTTCGCTCAGCCAGCAGGACCATTGGCTGCACTTTAGCGTTTCTGGAGGCCACATATAAAGCTAGACTCTTGAACCGAGCTTTACAACTTGCTAATGATGGTTCAGGCCATCCTGCAGGGGCCTTTTTTGAAATACTTCCCTCAAGGAGAAGGTATCGCTCTGTCAAATGTTCTACTGATCGCTATTTAAACAGTTTCTTTCCCCAAGCTGTGATCACTTTAAACAAAGCACTTTAAAACCAGGCATTTAAAAATTTTGTATAGACTTCTAATGTACAGCATTTTACTTTTAAGTTTTTATGTGGCACTTGCTTGTCTGTTTTTTATGTGTTGACATTGCACTTTGAGGCTCCTTGCACATTTTTTTCCAATGTGGTTTTACACTGCAAATGGCTAATAAAGTGAATCTGAATCTGAATCTGATTTACTACAGGTGAGATTTTGCATTATTTACAAGTAGTAAGTCATTCTGGTCACTGGGAACGTGCTACAACCATGGCTGTAGACATGTATGAGCTCACAGAGGTCTGAATAATAATGATGTATATAATTAAGGTTGTAAAATAATTGCCTCATATAGTATTAACTCGACTTTAGTGCTGCAAGGATATTGCAAAGCATCAAGATCATTTGTTAATGGTCATAAAGTGAGGTAAGATGCAAGTAGCTAAAGTAAACGTTTCATAATTGACAGCTGTTTTAAGATAGAAATGTTAAAAGACCAACAAAAATAATCAGGCAAATTAATAAACTTTTGACTAATTTCACCATTATGGATTAAAAATAGGCCTATATGATTTAGGTAACATCCATGTATGTAATAATTTTAGAAACTGTCAATATGAGACAACAAGAAACCTTAATGAAGCCTTCTTTGTAATCATATTGGGCATGAGATTAATAATGAATGTATACATATTGTGAATGAATTTAATAAACTTTGTTAGCTTTCCTGGTAGCCTTCAGAAAATTAACTTGTCTAAGAAAATTATTCACAAAACATATAAGTATCAGTTGACCCTATGGGCCCTATCTTGCACCCAGCGCAATTGACTTTGTACACTGACGCATGTATCATTCCTAATTTGCACCCGCACACAGCAGACTTTTCCCTCCACAGATGCACGTCGGTAAATTAGGAAATTAACTTGCACTCCCGGGAGTGTTTCAGCGAAAAGAGGCGGCGTGTTCCGGCACAAACGTTCCCTGGTGCTTTTTTGCAGGTTTAGAAAACAATTCCGCCACAGACAAGGAAAACCTAGTCTAAAGTCAGTGGCGCGTTGCGCATGTTATTCAGATGCTATTTTAAGGGCGCATGCTTGGCCATAATCAATGTAGCGTGTGCACAACACGCATGCACTTTGCTTCTCTCATCTACACACAGACGCAGCAGTTCTCATTTTTAGAAAACCATACATTATTACAAGGAAAAATATTACCACACGAGGGAAATCATTGTGGTGTCCATGAAGATGTGAAAAAATATAAATCTAGCTTACACATTTACCCAAATTTTTATACGCCTGTTTAACCGAAGCTAATTTATGTGTGTTTCTCCATCCCCATACAATGTCACGTCTTTTACGGCCCTGACGAGAACGTCGGTCTCCTCGGCTGTGAACCGCTCCTGGTGTGCGCCTGGCAAATTCGCTGATGGAACAAGCGCACCTGCTCTTAAAGGGAATGTGAGATGACGCTCTGATTGGTTTATTTCACGTTACGCCCAAACCACACCTATGAGTAATGAAGCTACTTCAGACCAGCACATTTTAGATTTGCGTCGGGCACAAGAGTAATTTATCCCGCCGGTATAATAGACTCGCCCACAAAGTTACTTGCGTTTCGCGCTTGATACTTAAGTTTCAGATCGTTAAAATAGGGCCCTATGTTTACTTGCTAAACTGACACAGACTAAAATACTATCAGTTAAAGCTGAGCTTTGACTGATAGTATTTTAGTCTGTGTCAGTTTAGCAAGTAAACATAGGGCCCTATTTTAACGATCTGAAACTTAAGTTAAGACTCTTAACTTAAGAGGGGAAGAGGGACAAGATAAGGAGACAGAGAGAAAAAGAAAGAGTAATGGAGATGGTTTTAAAGCTATTTTGTATAAATTCTTTTGGCCTTCAAAAGTCTTAAATTGCACATACTGTATAGGTCAGAGAAATAAACTTTTCTCGGGGGACCATGCCCCCGAACTCCCCTAACTAGCTCACATTTGGGACCTCTGTGATTATAAAACCATGTCTACAGCCCTGACTACAACTTTTGGAACATGGGGAAAACATTATTTCAAATTCATTATTATTATTATTATTTTAATTTACACGTGATATATTGGCAGAAGCTCATGCAGTATGTCAGTCTGTAGGCATTTACTATAACCTTGTAAATATCGTTCTTTGGAATAAATGATTATACGTTTATATTTTTGGACTGTGAGTGGAATTTGCAGACGGTCCCTTTAGCAGCCTAGGCGAATATGCAGCGAATGTCAAACCTAAAACTACAGCTTTCCCGGAACGGTTGCTTTCCCCTACAAATGCAATGTCAAATGCAAATGCTGTTGTGAGCAGATATTAGCAAGCAGTTTAGATTATACTCAATATCAGTTATAGAACTGTCTTTATTCATATGATGCAGTTATTACAATATAAAACAAGAACCACAATATTTCACAAGTAATTCAATGTTTACAGCTGGAGAGGAGAGAGAGAAAATGGCTTAAGAGATTTCCATTTTTCATTATCTAATTCTTTAAATATGAGTGAATTAAACAATAAAAATGTTTTAATTACACTGACAATGAATGAAGAACTCACTATTTGTATATAGTTTATTAATGTATTTACTACAGTTTATAAACTATCAATTCATTATAAACTAATAGTTTGTAAATGACTTAAGTGCTTTATTACTGTATTTATTATTAACTGTTATGGTAAAATCTACTTGATTATGGTTTGTGCAAATTCTTTTTTGGTTTTCATTTACATATTGTAATCCATTAAAGGTGAGACAGGAGTGATGATCAGTGGGTTTGAGTTTTCACCATCATTAAACCCTGGGCTGAAATATGGATAGAGTTTGTCAGTGAAAGTCTGACCAGTGTAAGAGTAGATATGAGATCTGGACTCCACGTCATAAAAAGAGACCAGACCCTCCTCATAATCCACAAACACACCAACCTTCTCAGGGTTCACTCTCAGAGATAAAGAGACAGGAGAATTTTCACAAGCATCATATTGATTCTCATTCCTCAGAATCACAGTCCAGACTCCATCCTCGGGACTCAGTGGGATCTCTTCCTTCCTGTTAATGGATTCTCTGATCACTCCTAAATCCCACTCAGTATTTCCCTTCACCTGCACCTCATAGTAAAATCTCCCTGAATTGAATCCCTGCTTTGCCAGAACACACAAACTCTTATCAAATCTCTTTGGGTTTTCTGGGACGTCCTGCTCAATGTCTCCATGACTGACTTGTTTTTCATCATCAGACAGGATGAGATGTGGATCCGCTGTATCAGGATCCAGAGTCACATCCACTGAGAATGATCAGACATTATCAATCAACTTCAGAACAAACATTTTCAGATGTACAGTATATAATACAGATTAACAAAGAATTGTGAGTGTATTGAAGAAAATGGTGTCAGTCACACTGTACCTGCAAACTTCTGCACAAACTTCAACCCTGTGGACACAGATGACAATATAATGATGAATTATTCATAGCAATAATTTCAGGTAAACAGTGAGTTTCTCTCTACTGGCAGCATCAGTGGCATGACAACAGATCATCCCGGCCTGCCGCCAAACCCTCAGCTCGTGATCAGACCTTTCGTTTCTCTGAGCCAACCGCTCCTAGAATGAGGTCGCTTCATTCCACTATTTCTTCCGGCCTGCTCAATCATGCTGCCGACGAGCCTCATGACAGCCTATGGCCAGGGAGAGTGGAGACTCCATCCCCAGGCGGTCCAGCTTGGCAGGGACCACTTCGGGGCTGCACAGTTACATCTGTTTGCCTCTCCGGATTTGTTCCTCTGCCAGTTGTGTTATTGCTGTCTGAGCGGACAACCCTTGGACAGACACTGGCTCTCAGCTGGCCCCGGGGCCCCACAGAAATCCATTGCCCAGTGAGCCTTCTAAAAAATTGGCTATGCGATTCATTGTCGCTTGGCACCCGCTGTTGAGCAGAGATGCTCCTGAAGCTCAGTGATCTTCTTCACATATAGTGTTGCGCAGTTCTCCTGTCTTGTGCGCGCATGTCGCTTGCACATACTGTGCTAGGTCAGAAGTAGAGCAGGTCTTGATAGTTGCCCCTTATTGGCCCAACCAGACCTAGTTCCCCTCAACAGCCGTTCCTGACTTTCCCCCGAATACATTCTCAGGGACGGGGCATGATGGCACCCACGTTCAGACCCCTGGAGAGATTCCAGACCGGTCCTAAAAAAGGACGCAGAGGTACAGGTGGCTACCGCAGGATCATGTGTTAGTCACCATCACTTCTGCGATAGCACCCCTAAGATGAAGTGTTGCTTATGCCAAATAGAAGTGGAACCTATTTGTTGAGTGAGTCTTCTCTCCGTGAGGAGATCCTGAAGGCGTTTGGTTATCTCAGTGCTCTCTTTCCTGCAAGATGGGTTGGAGTGATGGCCGGCTTACTCTCACGAGCTGAGACCCCGGCCTGGATGTGTGCCCAAGGTTCCTACCTCTCCCTAAAAGGTGGGACCAGGTGGTGAACCTGCAAGCGCTGCCCCGGAGGAGGCAGACCCAGCCCTGGCTTTCTCTGTCCGTCAGGTTCACTGCAGTTATACTTGCACAGAACGCAAGGCTTAGGACCTCAGGCTGTTTCCAAGTGACGTTGGCCCACTGATATAGGTGGCTGCCTTCATCTTGGTGTAAAAACCCGAGATGCACGTGTCCACTTAGGTGGTGAGCTCCTCTAAAGTCAGTGTTGTATGCTCCCGCCTAGGCGTTGACACAGAGTGCTTTGCTGACAGATATTCTAGAGTTGGGGGCTGGGCGACACCTATAGTCGAACCGCTGCTTCTCGTGGGCTTCCTTCTCATGAAGCCAGTTTCACTTGAGCCCGGTTCGAAGTGTCGGCTTGCTGCACCATTCCCCTCCTATGGACTTGATACGTGCACAATTCTTACTCCAGTAGAGTTCCTTCTTAAACCGTAACCTGTTGAGTTCCTCCACTCCCTCCTGCGACGGACATGGCGGAGCGTCCGAAGCCAGGCCTACCACTCGTATGCACTGGTGGAACTTGTGCTAGGCTGGGTCCATATGTTGCCATCCCCACGGTGGTCCCATATGTGTATTCTTCCACAATACGGCTCCCTACAGCGAGCCCGTGTCTTCCCTTGGCAGAGCTTTCTGCCGTCATTGTCTGGTGAGTAGCTCCCCCCGGTTATAGGCTGGAGCCTCCCCAGTGACATTCCATTTGTTTTACTGCCCGTCAATTCGCCCAGTTCATGTATGTATTTCCACATGTTACCTCCCTGTGAGCAGGATGTTGCTTCCGCAGCGTCCCTTCCTTCCATGTACAGGGAAAGCTTTCCCAGTGGTCCTGTAGGAACAGCAGTGACTTCCCTGGCCTAAAGCCCTGTCCCTTCTCCACCTTAAATCGTGGTGGCTCTAGTGGCTTTTTCAATATGTATCCCCATTCAGTCAACGTCGACTACATCTGACGTTCTCAACTGAAAGGGAACGTCCTGGTTGTGAATGCAACCCACCATTCCTTGAAGGAGGGAACAGAGGACGCAGTCCCCTCGCCACTACTGCTGCACCACCGCTGACTCCGGGGACCTCGGCTCCTCAGCGAAAAAGAAACTGGTCTGCATCCAATTATTGGACAAAAAACGTCCTCACGTAATAACCTAGAATACTGTCTAACACTTGATGGCTGCTCTGTTAAGTCTTCGTCGTCAGTTAGGAACCTGGGTGTGCTCTTTGATACCAATCTTTCATTTGAAAGTCACGTGTCTAGTATCTGTAAAACCGCATTTTTCCATCTTAAAAATATATCTAAATTACGTCATATGCTCTCATTGACAAATGCGGAACAATTAGTTCATGCTTTCATGACATCAAGGCTAGATTATTGTAATGCTCTACTGGGTGGTTGCCCTGCACGCTTAATAAACAAACTACAGCTAGTTCAAAACGCAGCAGCTCGAGTTCTTACTAGAACCAGGAAGTATGACCATATTAGCCCAGTTCTGTCAAAACTGCACTGGCTCCCTATTAAACATCGCATCAATTTTAAAATATTGCTGATTACTTACAAAGCACTAAATGGTTTAGCTCCGCAGTACTTGAGCGAGCTCTTAAAGCATTATACTCCTTCACGTCTATTGCGATCTCAAAATTCCGGCCAGTTGATAATACCTAGAATATCAAAATCGACTGCTGGCGGTAGATCCTTCTCCTATTTAGCACCAAAACTTTGGAACAGTCTTCCTAACATTGTCCGGGAAGCAGACACACTCTGTCAGTTCAAATCTAGATTAAAGACACATCTCTTTGACCTAGCATTCACATAATACATTATAGACTTCTATAATTCAATATTAGGCTGCATAGATTAGGTCAGCTGGAACCAGGAACACTTCCCATAAATCCTGATGTACTTGTTACATCATGAGAAGAATGGCATCTACGCTAATTTTAGTGTCTGTGTTTATCCCGAGGTTTTCCCGCAGCCTGCCGGATCCAGGCCGTTTCCAGATCTGACGAAGGCCCTTCACCTGGACCCGATGACAACGCAGTGCTGAAGTGCCAACTAGTCTCTCCCTATGGAGGATCCCTTTCCCACTCTACAGTCAAGTCAAGTCAAGTCATCTTCATTTATATAGCGCTTTTAACAATGTAGATTGTTTCAAAGCAGCTTTACAGAGATAAGTGTATAATTTAAGGTAACAGAGATTGTTTCGGCTTTACAGCAGAGTTAAGTTATTTCCATCTGAAGTTAGTTTTGATTGATTTGCTTCCGTCGCAATGATCATTTGTTATTAAATTAGGGGCCGCTAAGACGACACCAATCCCTCTACACAGACTTTAAACGCGAATCTGTGAGAAACGTTGTGGCGTTCACATGAGCATTTAGAATGAGTTCTATAGTTATGTGCGTTTGAATATATGCAGGTTTGGAATTCCCTACAAGCCAAGCCTAAACAAAGTACTTGTCTTTCCCTATAAATTTTGATAAAGAATTTTATTTTATTTTGTTGCTTTGGGGTAGGAACGCGAAACGGACTTTCCCGACAACGCCTTATCTGTAGAGTGGTAGTGGGATCCTCCATAGGGAGAGACTAGTTGGCACTTCAGCACTGCGTTGTCATCGGTCCAGGCGAAGGTCCTTCGTCAGATCTGGATACGGCCTGGATCCGGCAGGCTGCAGGAAAACCTCGGGATAAACACAGACACTAAAATTAGCGTAGATGCCATTCTTCTCATGATGTAACGAGTACATCAGGATTTTTGGGAAGTGTTCCCGGTTCCGGCTGACCTAATCTATGCAGCCTAACATTAAATTATAGAAGTCTATAATGTATTATGTGAAAGCTAGGTCAAAGAGATGTGTCTTTAATCTGGCTTTGAACTGACAGAGTGTGTCTGCTTCCCGGACAATGGTAGGAAGACTGTTCCAGAGTTTTGGTGCTAAATAGGAAAAGGATCTACCGCCAGCAGTCGATTTTGATATTCTAGGTATTATCAACTGGCCGGAATTTTGAGATCGCAATAGACGTGACGGACTATAATGCGTTAAGAGCTCGCTCAAGTACTGCGGAGCTAAACCATTTAGTGCTTTGTAAGTGATCAGCAATATTTTAAAATTGATGCGATGTTTAATAGGGAGCCAATGCAGTTTTGACAGAACCGGGCTAATATGGTCATACTTCCTGGTTCTGGTAAGAACTCGAGCTGCTGCGTTTTGAACCAGCTGTAATTTGTTTATTAAGCGTGCAGGGCAACCACCCAGTAGAGCATTACAATAATCTAGCCTTGAGGTCATGAACGCATGAACTAATTGTTCCGCATTTGTCAATGAGAGCATATGGCGTAATTTAGATATATTTTTAAGATGGAAAAATGCAGTTTTACAGATACTAGACACGTGACTTTCAAATGAAAGATTGGTATCAAAGAGCACACCCAGGTTCCTAACCGACGACGAAGACTTAACAGAGCAGCCATCGAGTGTTAGACAGTATTCTAGGTTATTACGTGAGGACGTTTTTTGTCCAATAATTAGAAACTCTGTTTTTTCAGAATTTAGAAGTAGGAAATTACAAGTCATCCAATTTTTTTATATCCGCTATGCATTCCGTTAATTTTGTGAATTGATAAGTTTCGTTAGGTTTTGAAGAAATATAGAGCTGAGTATCATCGGCATAACAGTGAAAGCTAATGCCATGTTTCCTAATGATATCTCCTAAGGGTAGCATGTACAGAGTGAACAGCAACGGTCCTAGTACTGAGCCTTGTGGTACGCCATACTGAACTTGTGATCGATGAGACATCTCATCATTTACTGCTACAAACTGATAACGGTCAGATAAGTATGATTTAAACCATGCTAGTGCAATTCCCGTAATGCCAACATAATGTTCTAATCTATTTAAAAGAACGTTGTGGTCAATGGTGTCAAATGCAGCACTAAGATCGAGTAACACTAATAGAGAGATACAACCACGATCGGATGATAAGAGCAAATCATTTGTGACTCTAACGAGAGCTGTCTCGGTACTATGGTACGGTCTAAATCCTGACTGGAAATCCTCGCAGATATCATTTCTTTCAAGAAAGGAACACAGTTGTGAGGATACTGCCTTTTCTAATATCTTTGACAGAAAAGGTAGATTCGAGATCGGCCTGTAATTGACTAATTCTGTAGGATCAAGTTGCGTTTTTTTAACAAGCGGTTTAATCATAGCCAGCTTAAAGTTTTTTGGTACGTATCCTAGAGACAAAGACGAATTAATGATATTAAGAAGAGGATCTATGACCTCTGGAAGTATTTCTTTCAGTAGCTTAGTCGGTATAGGGTCTAACATACATGTTGTAGATTTAGATGATTTAATGAGTTTAGTAAATTCTTCCTCTCCTATAGCAACGAATGAATCAAATTTTTCCTCAGGGAGACTACAATGCACTGCCTGATGTGATACTGTAGTAGACGGTTGCATAGTTATAATTTTGTCCCTGATATTATCAATCTTATAAGTGAAGAAGTTCATAAAGTCATTACTGCTGTGTTGCTTGGAAACTTCTGGGCTTGAAGCTTTATTTTTCGTTAGTTTAGCCACCGTTTCAAATAAATACCTAGGATTATGTTTATTTTCTTCTAATAGGGTTGAAAAATAAGCAGATCTAGCAGCTTTTAAAGCCTCTCTGTAAGCAATAGAGCTCTCCTTCCATGAAATGCGAAATACCTCTAGTTTTGTTTTCTTCCAGTTGCGCTCCATTTTTCTAGCTGCTCTCTTAAGGGCCCGAGTGTGCTCATTGTACCACGGCGTTGGACTATTTTCTTTAATCTTCTTTAAGCGCAACGGAGCAACTGTGTCTAAAGTGCTGGAAAAGAGAGAGTTAAACGTTTCTGTTGTAATATCTAGTTCTTCTAAGCTATCTGAGATGCTGAGATGATGAAACTGATTAGGAAGATTATTAATAAAGCAATCTTTAGTAGCAGAAGTGATAGGTCTCACATATTTGAAACACGGAGTCGGCTTTGCAGCCTTGGCTAAGTGCAAATTACACGAGACTAGATAATGATCTGAGATGTCATCGCTCTGCTGCAGAATTTCAACGGCATCAACATCTATTCCGTGTGATAATATTAGATCTAGAGTATGATTACGACGATGAGTAGGTCCTGACACGTGTTGTCTAACTCCAATTGAATTTACAATGTCTTTAAATGCCAATCCCAATGCATCTTTTTCATTATCGATGTGTATATTAAAATCACCAACAATTAGTACTTTATCTGCAGTCAATATTAATTCTGATAGAAAGTCCGCAAATTCTTTGATAAAGTCTGTATGGTGCCCTGGTGGCCTGTATACAGTAGCCAGCACAAATCTCAAACGTGATTTATCGTTTACACTATATATTTTTACATTAAGCACCAATGCTTCAAAAGAATTATATTTAAAACTTGATTTCTTAGTGGTTTTGAAACTATTACTATAAATTACAGCAACACCACCCCCTTTGCGTTTCGGACGAGGCTCATGTTTATAACAGTAATCTTGCGGGGTTGATTCATTTAAAGTAATGTAATCGTTTGGTTTTAGCCAGGTTTCTGTCAAACACAGCACATCTAGGTTATTATCTGAAATCATATCGTTAACAACGAGTGCTTTTGAAGTAAGCGATCGAATATTCAGCAACCCAAGCTTTAGCATTTGCTCATCTGTAATATAGCTGTTTTTTATTTGTTGAACATCAATAAAATTTTTAACCTTAGATGGGTTTAAACGTTTTTTGGATTTCCAAATTCGGGGAACAGACACAGTCTCTATACGATGATGATAGCTAGGTGAAAGAGGCTCTATGTGATGGGATTTATCTGACCTTGGTGACGCGAGGCCGCTAGCAGACAGTCGGTTTAGCCAGTCTGTCTGCTTCCTGACCTGAGCCCCAGATTGTCATGTTTGAGCTCTAAGACTATGAGCCATATTACTAGAGAGAAGAGCAGCACCATCCCAGGAGGGATGAATACCATCTCTTTTCAACAGGTCAGGTTTGCCCCAAAAACTTTTCCAATTGTCTATGAATTCTATATTATTAAGCGGACACCACCTAGACAGCCAACCGTTAAGCGAACACAATCTACTAACTATCTCATCACTCCTGCGAACAGGAAGGGGGCCAGAGCAAATTACAGTCCTTGACATCGTACTTGCAAGTTCACACACCTCTTTAATATTAATTTTGGTGATCTCCGACTGGCGGAGTCGAACATCATTAGTGCCGACATGAATAATGATCTTAGAGAATTTACGATTAGCATTAGCCAGCACTTTTAAATTTGCTTTGATGTCAGGCGCTCTGGCTCCCGGCAAACATGTGACTATGGTGGTTGGTGTCTCTATTTTCACGTTCCGTGTGATAGAATCGCCAATAACTAGGGCACAATCATTCTCAGTGGGTGTTTCACTGAGCGGGGCAAATCGATTTGTTATGGTAATCGGAACGGAAGAGTGGTTTTTAGATCCGCGACTAGAGCGATCCCTCACTGTCACCCATTTGCCCGGCTGCGCAGGCTCTACTTCAGCCGGAACCACGCCATGTAAAGTGTTTACTATTCTATGCGCATCCAAAACATCTAAAGCACTAGCACTCTTACTATCCTCAATTAAAGTTTGGATGCGTGTTTCTAATTCTGAAATCTTCTCTGTCAACCTAACTGTCTCCTTACATTTATCACATATAAATCCTATATTGTCGACAGAGAAGGCTATACTAAACATGTGACATGAAGTACAAGTGACAATAACAGGACAAGACATTACTCACCGTGTTTGTTGACTGATTCTTACTCACCTGAGCTTTTTATGAACTCAAAGGCGCGGACGCGCGAGAGAAAAATAAATAAATAAAAATAGCTGAGCGCACGGGTGACGCGTTAACAGGCTAGCGAATTACTAGCGTTTTGTGCTAGTAGTACTAATAACAAAAGCTAGCGATGTCAGGTTAATCTGAGATGTTGGGTAAAATGTAGTAGTATAAACAACTAGAAATGGTAGTAAAATGATGGTTCAAAACAAAGAAATATAAGGCTAAGACGGAGCTTACAGCACCGAAGCACACAAACACACTCACAGCAGGCAGCGAGGCAGACAGGAGCAATCGATACAGATAAAGCGTCGTCGGGAAAACTCAATTTGCGTATCTACCCCGAATTGATAAAATAAAATAAAATTCTGAATTAAAACTATAAGGAAACACCAGTAATTTGTTTAGGCTTGGTTTGTAGGGAATTCCAAACCTGCACACATATATTCAAACGCACATAACTATTGAACCCGTTCTTAATGCGCATCTGAACGCCATCAGCGTTTCTCACAGGATCGCGTTTAAAGTCTGTGTAGAGAGAATGGTGTCGTCTTAGCGGCCCCTAATTTAATGACAAATGATCGTTGCGACGGAAGCGAATCAATCAAAACCAACTTTAGCTGGAAAATAACTTTATTAAAGAACCGCTATAAAGCCAAAACAATCTTACGTTAAATTATACATTTATCTCTGTAAAGCTGCTTTGAGACAATCTACATTGTTAAAAGCGCTATATAAATGAAGATGACTTGACTTGACTTGACTTCTGTGTTTATACCCGTGCTGCGGGGCGGAGTGTGTAATCACGCATGCGAATGTTGAATTGGCTTGATTAAATAGTAGCACGAAGAAGACAGGCTCCCTAAGCGTGATCCCCATTCAGTTGACGTCGAATACTTCCTCCGTTCCCTCCTTCAGGGAACGGTGGGTTGCATACGCAACCAGGACGTTATATTTTTCAAACAGTGTGATCTTTTGCAGACTGAGATAAAATAATTGTGGTGATCACCAACTTTTTATTCAACCCATAATATTCCTTGAAAAACGTTATTTCTAAGTTAATAACAAACAAAAAAATCTATACACTGTATTTGATATTCACATACCAGTTTGACTGAGTTTTTTATTCAATGTCTCATCTAGAGTTTTCTTCAGTTCAGTCAGAGCTCTACACAGAGAGTTCACATTCACATCAGAGTCGATCCTGATCTCAGTCCAGTTCTTGGTGTGTGGACGAGTGTTCAGGGATGTGCTCATCTACAGCAGGAGAGAGAGAAGACTGTTAAATATTATCATTATTATTAAAGCAGTTAATTCAATGTTTTACACAGGAGCTTTCTAACACGGTTGAGGCAAAACCTCTGTATGGATATGGATGGATATTACCGTACTTCCTCTAGTTGATTGATTGCATGAAGAATTGCCTATATATTCTGTATTAGAACATTTCTGAAATATTTAAATATGCAAATGAAGCATGGTCTAATTGAATATGCACTGATTTGATTAAATATCCAGAACAGAAATCTGAATATTGAATAAAGCCAGGTTCAACATTCTTGTTTGATTTTGTTGACATATTAGAGTTAAAGGTTTTTACTGAGGGGATTTTGGATTTTTTTTTTACTTTTAAATAATAGACTTTTCATCATGTTTTTAGGAATAAGATGTTGTATAAATCAGGTGAATTATATATGAACAAACCCCTCAGTAAAAACCTTTAGAATATAGACAGGAATAAAACTGTAAAGTGTAAATCTGCAGACGTGGAGATTTCTGACTGAGGGTTGTTTTATTTTACTAAAACCACACACACTAAAAACACCCTGGTTTCCCCCACAATCCCTAGACAGGAAGATTTCTCATTTTAGTCTAACCGAAACTACAACTGAAATAAAAATGAATAAAAACTATAGACATTTAAAACATAAAGAAAATTATACAAATGTCAAAAAAAAAAAAAAAACTAAATTATTAAAACTTTAACTAAAATGAAAATGGAAAATGCAAAAATATTACATAAAATATAAATAAAATAACTGCTTAGGAGAAAAATACATACTGACAGACAGCTGAACGTAATCAGTTACCAATGAGACTATCTAGGATGCAATTAAGATTAAACTGAACTCAGGGGCTGATTACATGACACCATTTTAAGCTAAAAAGCTTTTTTTTTTTTATTATGTGTTTTGGCTGTTCATTTACATGACAATAGCGTTTTGGGTTCCTGAAAACGAAAACTTTTGAAAACGGGTTTCAAAGTACACGTATTTAAAAACGATCTCTGTGTAAACAATAAAAATGCAAATCTCTGAAGACGATGACGTCATGCACATGCATATTACTTGTTCAGTCTATAGTGTTTCATTGCCATCTAAAGGACTCGCACTGCGTCAGAACGCTATGGGGAACGCCTTCGCGTGAACCGGTGTCTGAAACGCTCATCTAATCACGGCAATCCTATTGGCCGGCCACAGCCAATGACATCATCACTACTGCGACCTGGAAGTACATAAGGGGAGCCTGGGGAACATGTCAACAAGTTTGTCGTCTTCAGGGACTGTTTTGTTTGTACGCTCCAACCTGAAACTTCAAAAAGGTAATCATGACGTGAAAAACGCTTCAGGAAGTGTGTGCATCCGTGTCTAAGATTTTGATACTTGATGACACACAACCTGTGTGCTTATTGTTTGGGCTCAGAGCATGCACGATCAGTTCCTGAGGGATCTGCTTGTGCCACTGAGAGTTTTTCCCTTGAGAAAACTCCACTCTCGTCTGCTCTCTTCTCGAGGGAAGAAGGAATGACATCTGTACCAGGCGATTCAGGTCCCGCTCGCGCTGAGGCAGAGCAGAGACTAGAATTGTGGGATTTTTCAGAGGGAGTTCGCTAAGGAGGTTGAGAGTTGTTCATCTCTCACACCCTACAGAGACTCGCAAGAGTGAGCTGAAGGATGAGGATGTGTATTGTCTCTAACATCCTCTGATCCAGAAGCGAGTCCTCTGCTGTGTATAAAAACAACCAGCCCAAGAGAACAGGAGATGGCTGATGAGGGTGAAGAGGATATACAACCCAAACCTTCACAGCCATCCTGCACCGCGTATGTTAATCTGTTGAGTATCATGCTTCAAAAAGAAGCTGTCATTGTAGCGAGTGAGGGAAGAGACCACTCGTGACAGAGATCGGAACGGCATGGAAGAACCCGTATTCAGCGCACATTCATCGCCATCAGCGAACTACGCTGATGTTGAGGGGATGCACAAATACGAGTATGTGTCGATGCCCCAATTGACGAGATGTTCGCGAACTATCTCACGGTTGGAGAGGCATTGACACTAAGTGCTCCGGCCCTGCCTTTTAAGCCACTAAAATATGACAGCATGCTTAAATGGCAGGGCATACGTGGTGGCGGGTCTGGCTGGTGATGACTTGCACACAATGACGGTATTGCAAGCATACCAGGCTGATCTGCTGACAGATATGGTTTTCATAGGATGGTGAAATTAGGGCCCAGAAGTTCCCATATATATAGGTTGGCTATGCATACCCTTCCCATAGGCCTCCTCTTATGTTAGAGTCGACAGGCTTATATAACAGGTAGTGCCAATCTGTAGTAGTAAACCGGCTGGCTGCATGGAAAAATTCTCTAGTGAGGCCACTGTTCATCCGAGCACCAAATAGACATTTTTTGTGTGAGATGGCTTCCTTCCTATCGGGAGTTATTCTACTGAGGCCACCACTCTGTCAAGCTCCAGATAGAACTACAAAGTCAAGCGTTGGCCCTCTTTGGGCCACCTTGATAGCCACCTTATACTAGAGCAGCAAAGTCATTGAGATTATAGCTCTGAACTTCAGTCACTTTATATTCGTGCGTCGGCCCTCCCGGGGCACCTCGATTTCTGGCTTAGGCTTAATAACTAGGAAATTCGTGGTGGCCTGCCAAGCATTCTCGCCTCAAGCCTCTCAGTATCTGAGTGTAGGCTCCTTAGAGCTAGAGCTCATCAGGATAATTTTTTTCTGTAAATCTAGTTGTTCCTAGTACTGGCCTCCTCTTACTACAAGAGTCGCCTGGCCAAGACCCGCCTTTTGCACTAAGCGTAAGAATGCTAGTGGTGTTACAGGATAGACAGCAGCATAGGTAGCAGGCTATCTTCAGAAAGCCACCCATGCAGATTAGAGGTCTTCACAGTGAACCCGAGACCCGTCGACCCGGGACCCGACCCGGGACCCGTACGGGTTCGGGTCTATATTTTAAATGATCAGCCGGGTCCGGGTCGGGTCCGAATTTATTACTTCGGGTCCCGGGTCTGTTTAACATTGTGTGTAATACCCGTGCGATCGGAGTCATTAGATCAGACTCGGAGAAAACCCGGCCGTGATTAGACACTGCTTGTGTTTTTTTGTAACTTGCAACTTGTAAAATTAGGACACTCAAAATAAATTGCGTTAAAAAGCATATTTTAGGTTGATCCAGCTAGCGTGCATGTGCAGTCTCAAGCGCGTGTCATGTTTCTATGGCAACCAGTTACCAGAGCTTCAGTGAGGGACCGCCAAACCGCGCTTTAGATTTTACAATATAAATTAACCGTCTTGTTAATCTTAAAGTTTTAGTGGTCAGATTCAGATTCGATGCAGAGCAGAGAGCACGGAGATGATAGCAAATAAATAACGTCAGCGGCCATGGCACTGAACGAGCAATCGTTATTATAACGTTAGTTCAAAAGGGCAAACAGTCAAAGTTATTATGCGAGTTAACTCGAGTCAGAATGTAAGTGACATGTGCAATGTTGCATTTGTCATCCGTCACCGTGACATCAAGTGGACTTTTGAAGCTGAAATAATGAGTGGATTAAGCTTGGACTTGGAATAACGAGAGGAATAACATGAATAACTTTCTTGTCGGAGGATTGTAATGCATGATCACAGCCAGTCAGGTAACGTTAACGTTACAAGGAAGGGAGAGGAGACTACTACGCTACCACGGCTCCTTAAATTAGGTAAGACAAATAGTTGTATTTTTCGCAACAGGTTTATTGACTTGTTACAGGTTTATTGACAGGTTTATTTATTGACAGCAGTTTAAGGTGGAATATGTGACAATCGGGTCCAGTCGGGTCTGTGTCTTCCCGGCGGTTTCGGGTCCAGCTTTCAAATAACAGACGGGTCCGGGTTGGGTCCGGTTAGGCATTTCTCGGATCTGCACGGGTCCGGGTCCAGCTTTTGAAATAATAGACGGGTCCGGGTCGGTTCGGTTTAGCACATTACGGGTCTCTTTCGGGTTCGGGCACGAATTTTTGGACCCGTGAAGACCTCTAATGCAGATATCTCATAGGTGTTGTAGGCCTTTTCTTTCTAGAACGTAAGAAGCAGTATGCTCAGGCCTCCGCCCTTTAGAGCTAAGTATTGTAGCTAGCATATCCAGCAAGGCCTTAAAATAGTTTTTTTTTCCCACTGAGCCCCTTGAATAAAATAATTAAAGTCTTAAGGTTGAAATGTCGTTGGCCGCTCACTGTTGCCTCCATTTCCTTGGGTTTAGTAGAGTATGTAAAATCTGTCTTGTAAAAAATACAAGACAATAGGCCTCAACCCTGATACATTCCTCAGGGTCATGCTGACGGTACTCCCCTTGTTAGGGTCTTTATTTAGAGTACTTTACTACCCATAGCTCGTATGATATCACCCTTCACCACCCAGGCTTAGGTAGAGACAGATTAGTTACTCCCTCTCACTTGATATGGTTGAGTATGCTCCCTTAGAGCCGAAGCACTGTCTGGGCTGATGCCTGTGACGTTCGAAGCTGTAGGCCTTACAGTGGCCTTACAAGATTGTACTCCCCTTGCTTTAAAGGGTCGATAGCACTTCTGCTGAGTACACTGCCTGTTGGCAATGTAAACCTTAGAGCTGGAGGCGCTCCCCTTATTAGGGTCCCTTTCAGAGTGCCCAGCCTCCACAGGGCTCTGAAGCACTGTGTAGATCCAGGATCGAGTAGAGTCACTCCCCTCGTTCTCAAGGGTTAGAAAGCCTTATGCTGAGTTCTACTCTCCAGGATGCCTGTCTCCGTCATGATCCGTCATGATCCGGTCTGTGAGCGATCACTGCCACTATCTGCAGTCCTCCCTATCGGATGCCTCCACAAATGAGGCAGAATATGACAGAGACTCTGTTGTAGGAAACAGACAGGTTGTTGGCAAGACTAGGTCAGTAAATTAGACCAGGTCAGCCTCCCTGGTGGCATGTGGGGTTGACTCCATGTCCCCTTCAGAAAGTGACTGGACGGGACTCCTTTGGACTCCCTGGCCATATTCCCTTAAAGCAGTGGTTCTCAAAGTGTGGGGCGGGCCCCCCAGGGGGTGGCGCAAGGTTACTGCAGGGGGGGGGGCGCGGGAGATCAGCAAAAAAATAAATAAAAATACAGCCGTTACGTTACTACTGCGTTCAAGTGCATGAAAGCGGTAGTGATAGCGCTCTTCTTTTATAAAGCGGCAACGAACGGCAATTACTGAATCGTTCTTCTTCAGACCGTTGGAACAAGCCCAACATAGAAGTTGCTCGCCAAAGAAAAAAACCTCTTCAGCGGACCGAATCACAAGCTGCTATTTTGAACGCGGCACTCCGCTGCTGTGCGCGCTCTGGTGAGAAGACCAACCAGAAGCTGAGCTCGTGAGGCACTCTCCAAAGCTGCTATATATTACATTTTAATTATAAATTAAAAGTTAAAGTTCTGGTTTATTATTCTCTCTTACTGTTGATTCAATGACATGACAAATTAAAACTATTCCTGTTTTTCATTGCACGTTTTTATTTTATTTTGTATTTTTTTATTTTTCATTTTTCAAGGAGAAATACAGAAAGCAGGTCTTCAATAATTTCCTAAATCAAAGACACGTAAGTTTAGCACAAGAAACAAACACATGCAGGCATCCGTCTCCACACCCCACAGAGCGAATATGTGCTAAAAGCTTCTTGTGTTGGAGATTTTCCTTTGCCTCATGTAAAAGTCTGTATTGCTGTGTCTCAGACAGAAACCAGGTCCAATTTAACCAGAACCAATTTAAAAAATGATGGATGGTACTAGGACACTACAGGTGCAGAGAATCATGTTACCTGAGATATTTTTTTTAAATGGGTGTGGCAAAAGTTTTTTCCACCAATAAAGAGATGTCTCCGGGAAAGATCATTAGAATTGTAACGAGATCTCGAGGCGGAGCAAAAAAGAATAAGATAGCTGATTGGCTACCTAGTGATAAGAAAAGGGTATAAAACCTGAAGCCTGACCATTGCAAATCAGATGTACAGATGGCCAGCTGGCATCTCACTTCGTTGCTTGTCAGTAAAGTTAATTCTTCCAAGACCCTATTGAAGGACTTTGAATTTGCCACAACACTTTCACTCTTGTCCTTCCTTCACAATTTATCCCTTCCCTTCACCCAATCTTCCCTTCACTCAGTTGAATCAGAATGATTACATGAAAAATATAATGTTCTGTCAATGCAAGTGAATTGACAGTCATGTTTGGTATCATTTGAAATGTTTCAGTGCGATTGGTACAATGGTCTCAAGTCCAGAGAAATAGACCAAAAGCTACAAGTTAGAGAGTTTAGAAATACTTTGCTTACTGTGGAGGGAGAGCCCTTTACCAGGGTCTTTCATGCAAATTACCTTCTCTCCTCAATAAGGTCTAAACAACCCAAGTCTGGGAGCTTTATTAATGCAAATTCCAATTGTTAGTTCGTGCCTCCATTTGGAGGATGTTTTGTCTTGTTCTGAATATTTAAAGAAATGTTGCAAAAGGCTCAGGGTGATTCTGTAGTCTGATCAGCCCGTAATGCTGAAGGTCTTCCATACACTCAGCATTATGTATCTTTCAGATGTCAGGTATGCATATTTTACTCTTTATTTATGAGCATTTTGTATTGTTTGTATTGATTATCTTCAACATAATTATGTAATTGGCATTATAGATTTGCCTGATTTACCTGAGATTATTGAATCTACTAGATTATGTTGTATCCATGTTTCTGCTAATCTCCAGGGTTGAGTACATACTAGATCTCGGGTTAGATTGAGCATTTAGCACAGCAGGTGAGATTCTAGATGTCTGACTAACTGCTTGACTTTAGTTAAGTTGTTATATAGTTGCATTCACTATAGGGGGCTAGTATGCTAAATGTAATTCTAAAAATGCATTTTAAATAATAGCAAGCAACATTACTTCATAGTATTAGCCATAACCTCTGGTTATTGTTTGAGCTTGAACTAAGTTATATAGGCAACTGTAGGGGACTAAACGGAATTACTATTTAAATAATGGCAAGCATGGGCGGCATATTAAATATTATTAGTCATAACCTCTGCTCTGACTAATGATCAGACTGGCGAGTTTGTGACTGTGAGATTCACGTTAACGGCCGGTGTGAGACTCTGAGCAACATTGGAATCCGAATGAACAAGTACAATCTAAAGTAAAGAGTCAAACAGAATAATAAAATATCTAGATAAATATAATTTACCAATAATCCATTGGCATTTCAACCTAAATTCAAGGTCAAGATAAAATTGAGTCAGATAAAAGTGTAATTGAAATTAAATCACTTTGCGTACTGAAAAGACAGAACACAGAAAACCATCGTTGGGTCAATTGGGTGGACCTTAAAGAACAGACAGTTTGTCCTGTAATATTGTACATATTGACTGAGACAGATGTTGACAGACCTGTATGAGATGGAGATGATCTTCAGTGTGTGAGAGCTGCTCCAGCTCAGTGTTTCTCCTCTTCAGCTCAGTGATTTCCTGATCCAGCTCTTTAATGAGATCTTCAGCCTGTTTCTCTGCTGCTTTCTGCTGTTCCTCCATCATCTTCAGCTGCTTAGACTGACATTTCTTAATGGAGCGGATCAGATCAGTGAAGATCTCAACACTTTCCTCTGTGTTTCTCTGATGAATGAGAACAGTTCTAATTGTTAATCTATTCCGTATTCACATATTATTTACAAGGAGAGTTCACCCCAAAATGAAAATTCTATCATCTTTAATTAGCCTTATGTTACTTGAAATGTGTGATTTTCAGTGTAACACAAAACAAATGTTTGTGCTGCTCATGAGGACGTGCTGTTGAAGAACTCCAATAGAACTCATACAACAGATTTGTGGACTCAGTGAGTGTTGTAGCGCAATTTTCTCACCTCATGGGATCACAACACTAAGAGATAGTAAATCTTTTCCTGGATTTTTTTTGTGTGTTCCCGAGATTAGACCTTCCTTAACATAATGCCGAAAACCCGAAGTCTCTAGGTGGTCTGGTTGAGGAGTAGATAGAAGTGCAAGATTGGTGCGCACAGACGCACAGAACAGAAATCATGAGTTAACAATCGCAATTTGTCCGGTGGAAAATTGCGCTAAAAATCATATGTGTTTGGAGCAACATGAGGGTTACTAGATGATGTCAGAACTAACAATTTAATTCAAAGCTTTTATTAAATAGATTGAACTATTATGATGCATATCATTTTTTGAAATGTATTTTTTTGCTAGGATAGTTAGAGAGTGAACAGAAAGTGAAAGGGGGATCGGAAACGACCGTGAGTCAGGATATGAACTCGGGTTGATCAAAGCACAAACCTTTCTCAGCTCTACTGAGTGTTTGATCTCTTGAATCTTCTTCATTCTGTCCTGGATCATCTGATAAACGTCTATCTGTGTCTGAACCAGCTGATTCTACATACAGAGAAAAACACAGACACATTTATCACTTTATCACTAGCTTATCATCTTCTTACAGTCTTTTTTTTACCATTTAAACATCAAATTATTTCAAAATGATAGTTTGAATCTTTTAGTCCATGTCTGACTGTAAGAGTGACAAAATCAGCTTTTATCAGATGTAATAAAAGGTTCTTCAACATGTCAAGACACAGGAAAGAAAATGTCTAGGCTACTAATGTAACCCCTATTCCCTGAAGGAAGGAACGGAGACGTTATGTTGGACTGAACTGATGTATTGCGATCTCGCATTAGAGCCCAATCACCTTTGAGTGGTAACAGAACAAGACAATGTAAGATTTGCATTGCAATCCACTCTCCGCTTCTCTCTCTGACATTAAGCTTTCTGCGGAGGAGCTGAGACGGTGTCCCGGCCGTTTCAGCAGAGGTACAGGCATTATGTACAGGTGACTAGGTTACATCAGTCAGTCACGTTCGACGTTCCCAGTCATGGTTGGAGGATTCCACTCGACATCCGGTCCTCTGCTGGAGCCTCCGGAGACAAGGAACTCACTCACTGAACAATGATTGAAGAGCAGAGTGAAACAACATCTGCTCTGCTCCGAAGCAAAAGCTTAATGTGTGAGTTTGCACACTGCCTTATATTACTGGAAGCTGGAAGAGGCTTGTGGCTCGCCAATGTGCATTGGCTTGTTGTGTTACCACTCGATGGTGATTGGGCTCTCAGTCGAGAACCCTATACGTCAGTTCAGTCCGATGTAACGTCGAACGTGACTGACTGATAGGGAACTGCATTTCATGGGGTGTTTAAAGTGTTTTGTTTGTATCTCTTTACCTTCTTCTCTCGACTCTCCTCCTCTATAGGAACAGTGTTGTGAGTCCTGTGTTCTCCTTCAGTGCAGGACAAACAAACACACGTCTGGTCATCTCTGCAGAACAGCTCCAGAGGTCTCTCGTGTTTCTGGCATATATAATCCTCCAGATTTTCCACAGGATTGATCAGTGTGTGTTTCTTTAGACATGTGACACTGAGATGAGGCTCCAGATGAGAGTCACAGTAAGAGCTTGGACACGTCAGGCAGGTCTTCACTGCTTTCTGCTTTCTTTCATCACAGAAGTCACAGAACACCTCAGATTCTTGATTAAGCTTCTTAAAGTGTTGCACAAGCTTTCCGAGTGTTGTATTAATCTTGAGATCAGGTCTTCTGCTGAATTTTTCTTTACAGAATAGACAGAAGCAGGTCTGTGTGTCCGTCCAGCACTTGATCAGGCAGGTTCTGCAGAAGTTGTGTCCACATGGAGTGGTGACTGGATCAGTGAACACTTCCAGACAGATGGAGCACTGGAGCTCCTCATTTAGTGATGGGCCACTGGAGGATGCCATGGCTGAAAAGATAAGTAATGACGACAATATATCATCTGCATTGCTGAAGAGAGCAACTTTCATAATACAAGTAATGTTCACTGAGTAAATTAGTGTGTGTTCTAAAATGTATGTTGCATGGTTAAAAATGATTATAACTAAAATCTGTACTATGAAACACTGTCAAGCAGTCAAAGCAGCCATACGTGCCATAAACTGGCGTATATGAGACAGCAGTTTCTGACAGGAAGTTCCTCCACCTCTAACTCTAACCTCACTGAGCCTATAAGCTCCGCCTCTAACTCTAACCTCACTGAGCCTATAAGCTCCGCCTCTAACTGCCAGTCTGAGACCATGTGCTGTAGTTAGATCTATTAGGCTGCAGAAGAAGAATCTAAATACAGAAACTAAATGTGTCACTGGGAGCCATAGTACAGCAAATGTAACTTTTTTTACAAAACCATATTATACAATCATGAAAAGGTATGTGTATATAAATAAAAGAAAACACAGAAAGGGGTGAAAGTGTATTTTTCAAAAAAATAACCCACTAAATGAACATCTGTAAATACCACGTGTCAGTTTTGTTCAACCCTCTACTGCACACATTTTGATGGCACATGATAAAAATGTGTTCCACATCATTTATTGGTTCATTTAGGAACATTTTATTGATAAAATATTTTTTCGTTGCCTAATGATTAATTGACATATTACAAGAAAATGGTCAGAGAGCAATACAAAATCACAAATCTTTTTAAAAAATCTCAAGAAATCTACTAACTATATTTAGAGCTTATATTGTGCACTAACACATGATAATATGTGATAACATCCCAACACATTGTTAGCAAAGACATCCTTGAAAAGTACCCCTTAACGCACAATGTTGCACTGAGGCAACGAAAGGAAAAAGTAAATGAACATGCAAAAAAAAAAAAAAAAAAAAAAAACCTTCATAAAACCTTCTCTATACCTTCATTCACACAGACGTTTTTATGTACAGTTCATGTCATTTTAAATAAGATAACTAAAGCAAATAAACTTACTTTCTTCTCACATCAAATCTTCTCAAATCCCTGCTTTCAAATGGTGCTTGACTCCCACACGTTATTACACTGCTCTTTGATTATTTTTTGTCCATTCTAATTGGTTGCAATCTTTTATAGAAACATATAGTACTGAACATAGGGCTTAAGAAAACTTTCAGCGCTGTGCTGTAGAGGGTTAATAGACGTGACTTTTACTCATCATTCTGATTTTTCATATGTTCATTCTGCCGCCAATTCAAGTACTTCTTGTTTCTAAAGTCACTAAAGTGTGACATGACCACAAATAATCACACTTTGATTTACAGCCACAAAAAAAAAAATACATACAGTACTTTTACCAACAATCTGATGAATCTACTGAACTAGCTCTTACATTTCCATCACTTACCTGTGAGTGAATATCAGATCTGGTCGTTGATGTCAGAGTTTCTGAAATGAAATGCTGTTTGCTGAAGCCTCCTGTTCATATGTTTAGCTTCACTTTCTCTTAAGTCTTTACACACTTGCAGCGATGCTATATAATCTAGTGATTTTAAGCCAAAATGAGGCTCCACCTAGGACAAATTGCAACAGAAGCAAACTCAACTGATTTTGTATCCTCAATATGTCATGAGTAAGGAAGAAAAAGCCCCGAAGAAACCCATTAGGGGAAAGTTAGAAAAATACCCAAATATACCCTATTCATACGCCTCTTCATTCTCTTGACCACGAACCACGAAGTGCTGAAACCCTATTGTTATTGTTAATTTTCCCATGATGCAACATTCAGACATAAAACTGATCGGACAGACCAAACCGTAAGTTGTAGAGACTTGAAACTTTGGGGGCCGATAGTACTCACACCGCCTACAGCGTCACCAAGGCCCGCCCTGATCGGCCTGACGGGAGCGCTACAGCGGTCAAAAGTATGAAACGGCTCATAACTCATCAAACGTGAGGCGTAGGCTCAAGTGTCTTATATCGCTGGAATCCTTGGCTCGAGGCGGACACCCGGGAACATTTGCTCGTCACCCGGGAACATTTTCGGGTATTTGGGGTTTTTCCAAAAACCTACTTTCGCGAACTAGTCCTAGGTTTTTGGCCCGACCGGAACCAAACCAGTGCAGCAAGATTCTCTGGAGTCCGAATGTCAATAATTATAAAAAAAAGTGGAAATTTTGGCTCACGGTCCCTAAGGGCCGCCAAAACGTTCCAAGTGGGAGGGGTCCTTTATACTAAATTGGCTATAACTCGTGAATGGAACGAGATTTTTGCACCAAACTCAGCACACGTATGTACGAGCTCATTCTGTGGTCGCGTGAAAAAGGACGCGGCGACTGGCCACTTGGTGGCGCTATAACTGTTAAAAGGGTGTCAAAATGATGTATTTCTATGGCAAATCCCATGAAATGGCTGAAAGCGGCCATCTTGCTGTCTGATTTGCATATAGCCTCAGAAAATCGGGCATGCACATGCGTCACATGATCCTAAAGAAGCTTGAAAACTTTCATGGACGTCGGGCCATTGGTGGCGCTTTAACTGTCATAAAGGTGAGAAGGCCTCTGTATTATCCTATGCAAAATGACAATTAAATGACTGAAAAATGGGGGGAAAAAGAGCAGAGCTTCACCAAATTAGCTGAGCACATGCGCCATATTATTCTAAAGAAGCGTGCAAACTTTTATGGAGATCGGGCCATCATTGGAGGTGTCACAGTTTAAAAGGTAATAAAAAAATGCACCACATTTCCATGATAAATGAGCTAAAAGGGCAAAAAACTTACTTTTTCCTCTCCGAGGCACATGTTAAAAGGCTTGATAAAGTTTTTGGAACACAGCAGCGCAAGCGGCAAGTGCCTAGACCCTATAGGTTTTTTTTTAGAGGCCTTTTTGTGGCCCTTTTTTAGCCACTTATTAGGGGTTCAAGCACAAAGTGCTGAAACCCTATTGTTATTGTTAATTTTCCTACAGTAACAGCGTCACCAAGGCCCGCCTCGATCGGCCTGACGGGGGCGCTACAGCGGTCAAAAGTATGAAACGGCTCATAACTCATCAACCGTGAGGCGTAGGCTCAAGTGTCTTATATCGCTGGAATCCTTGGCTCGAGGTGGACAAGATACATGCCTCGGATTTGCTCGGCGCCATTTTTTAAAGTAAATTATTTAAATAATTCTCGTATAATTTATATGCCAAAACGAGTTTTAGCGTTCAAATGATACGCACTGCAAACCCCTTGGGTAGGATTAGGGGTGAGGAGGGCGTGCATATTACACGCCATAAAGTGCGTATCATATGCACGCGAAAACTGCGTACCATATTTACGCTAAAACTCGTTTTGGCGTATAAATGATACGAGATATTATCATTCGTGCTATAGATACGCACTTTCATGAGATCGGGCTCCCCGATCGGAACCAAACCAGTGCAGAAATATTCTCTGGACAGTGATTATCAATAATCATAAAAAAAATATTAATTTAAATTCACGGTCGCTAAGGGAAACCAAAATGTTTGATGGCACCAGGGCCACTTTTACTAAAACAATTATAACTTGTGAATGGAAAGGGATATTTTCGCTAAACTCAAGACACATGTTCATGAGCTCAATCTGAGGTTACTTGAAAAAAATCTCGAAGATTGGCCAAGTGGTGGCGCTACAACATGGAAAAAAGTCATGAAAATGGCTATAAACGCACCCAACCGTTAGTCCTTTGAAATTCTGAATCCTTCCCGAGTCCAACGATACCAAATATGCCAGGTTTCGCCTTGTAGTTTGTGTATCATTGTCATTTAGCACTTAAAAAACTTGCGATTATCTTCGAAACCATTAGTCCGATCGAGACAAAAACACCACAGGAAATTTGAAAACATAGGTCAATAGCTAAACATTAACACCCAAATGTCAAAATTATGATAGGAACTGACAAAAATAAATTAATAAATAAATACAAAATTTAAATCATTGTCACCCATGGATTATTTTTATGCTCTCATAAATAGAAGTGTCTAAACTTCAAAACAAAATGAGATATTTACAACGAATTTGACAGACATGTATGGGCACACTTTGAGGACACTTAATAAAAGTGGTGGAGATCAGGCAAGATGTGTTGCTATAACTGTCAAAAAAAAAAAAACTTTCCTCAGTAAATTGCCTGTATTGGCTGTAAATGGTATTTTCCAACAAATCTAAGGTTTTTTGTTTATTTGGATCCCCATTAGCCACTACCTTGGCGAAACAGGAAATAAATAAAAAACACCCCTTTCATGCATGCCTGGTGTAAAAATTATGACTAGTACTACTATACAAAAGTTGAGAGTACAGGGCATTATGAACTCTAGACACAGAAATATTTATTATAAAATAAAGCAGAGAAACTATCCTTCACCAGTGCATTCTTAGTATATTAGCTCTTCTATAACAGTTTAAATTCAGTCTTGTCGCTCTGTTCTGTACAAATGTAATATTTCATTACATCATTTTTTTTTTTACTTGATGCACTGGTTGCCACACCACTGGGAAATAACCAAGCGGCAACCTCCCCGTCTGTCTCTTGAAACCAACACGGAAGTGAGTTAAACTGCAATTCATTGACTGGCCGCTTGAGGCTGGCTGCAGAAGTGAGTCAAATCTGTATCTCCCCCATGTTAAAATTACCAACTTTACAGTAGAAAAAAAACATGTTTACAGCCTGGTTCGCTCTGTGGCTTTGGTCTATACAGCTAATTTTGCCCTTCATAACAACTGTGAGGGGGGTGAATTTTTTTTATAACTCATCCGTTTAGTTGAGTAATATTTAAAGTTCTGCATAATTAAGGGTGTGTCCACTTTTGAGTGACAGGTGGATTCCCGCTGATGTCAATGCTAGCCGTTTGTCTGCTGTTAGCCGCGTCACTACTCACTTCACCTCAGCAAATTTTAGCTGCTGAACTTGCCATCTCTGCAGTGTTTGTGCTTTTTTCGGGATTACGTCATACAATTTAATACACCCACTTCGCCCCAGGCTTAGGATTCCGTCGTTGTCGTCGAGTATCGTTCGAGAGAACAACCAGCGCTGTATTTCAGTCGTTTTCCTCTGTGAACATGCACTAATGGATGTCTGACAATTTCGTTGGTTTTTGGAGTTTTCAGATTTAAAAACGTCAATAAAGGCTCGTTCGTTCTGCTCTCACGGAACAGATTGATTATAATATGCTTATGTACCGTCAGGTGAAATCCTGCAGGTGTCGGCGCTTTCTCCGTCCATGCAATAAATGCGCATCCTTGAATGAGCGCAGATTTCTAGCGCATTTACTTGAACTTCATAGGTAATATATCTATGGTTTAACCCATTTGAGAGGCGGCCAAAATCAGAATTTAAAATGGACTGAATAAGCTCTCTACGAACTTGACGAGCGATGCCGCGCTGACGGACCATAGACTATAAAAAAAAGAGTGACTGACATGTATGCACATAAATCACTGTCACACACACTCTCTCAGAGTAATAGTTACTGCATAATACATTTTCAACTAGCAGAATAGTACAGAATCACGATACACAGTCTCACTTGTAGCCATGTCTTTTAATAATATTTCGAAGGGCAAAAACAGGAACTTTTAATTGGCTTTACATCATCAACTGTCACTTTAGCGCTAGCCGCGAGGCCCTGTGCAGTCGCAGACTTGGTACTTTCCATAGGGTACTTTCAGTAGCATATAGCATTACCTCCCAAGCCTGCCCTTCGATCACGTCGAGCGGTGAGCGTGGTTTCAGATAGCCAGGCTCCTCCAGCTCCACACACGCCACGCCTCTTTGCCCATTTTCTGTTATCCGAGAGTGACGCAAGGTGACGCAAGGCCAAGATGGCGATGGCCGACTCCGCCCACTTTAGGCTTCAAAAATGCTCTTCAGAAACCTACGGGTGACGTCACGGACACTACGTCCATATTTTTTTACAGTCTATGGAAATAACACGCGATTCATCCAATCACTGATTGTGCTGCAGTGACTGAAAACCCATGAGAGCCAACAGTAGCGGCATATTCTTAAGGCCCGCCCACTGTTCTCGCCGGCGCAGCCGCTGTCAGCATGATGAGAGAACAGATCAGATGAGACAACAGCACGGAGCATTTCTCCAGAAACTCTTTGTATTAAATGATAATCATAATCTATCGGAAACTGTGATTGTGTGCACTTGGAAACTTTGGATGCATCAACCTGGAGTGTTGTCGTGAGTCTTGAGAGAGAAAGGTGAAGTGGAAATCGGAGTAAAGATTTAGTGTATCCCAGAGTGATAATCTTTATTGAATAATCTTATAGGGCTGGGCGATTTAAATCGTGATATTGTTATGTGCATCTCGTCAGTAAAGCCGGTTCCTTGATTAGTAGTAAATCGTCATCACCTGCTTTCAGATGGAGCGGCATTTACTACAAAAAGCCGTAGTTAACTGACAAGCTGAGCCATCGCATTAATTATCGCTGGCAATACGTCCGCGATTTTAATGCGATATGGCTCAGCTTGTCAGTTAACTACGGCTCTTTGTAGTAAATGCCGCTCCATCTGAAAGCAGGTGATGGAGATTTACTACTAATCAAGGAACCGGCTTTACTGACGAGATGCACATAACAATATCACGATTTAAATCGCCCAGCCCTATAATCTTCTTTAATTGAATATGTGATGCAATCTCGTTTTGGTGAGTGACATTTTTTTTTATCATATGTTATCTTATGACAGATATGTCCATTTCAGAAATGATCTGATATGAGCTGAGTGTAGGCCGCACTCACAGCCCGAGCTGAACTAGTTAGCCGTGGGCTAAAGCTATCACGTGTAACAGGGTTCTCAAGTCTCACGCATTGGCCGTGAGACACACGCAATTCAACCAGTTCACACGCTCACACGCCACACCGTGTATTTCTCACGCTGAAAAGGCAATGCCAACCAAGTTGTCCTGCAAGCTTTATATATAACGTTGTATACGAGGCACGGGCACACAAAGTGAAGTTTCCTGCCGCCAGCACGTATCTCGGCCAGATTACGTTCGTTAATAGGCGCGCGAACACACGGAAGTTGACGGAACATTCTCGGCCGCCGTACGTTCGTTACTAGGTAACCAACAACATCGCGCGAACACACGTCGTGAATGATGGAGAAAGTAAGTTGGAAGAAAGCTCGTCTAACATTTTTAGGCTAGAACATTTAATATATAACCCATACATTATTATGCAGTCAAAAACTACTTTGCAACCAGGCCAGAAGCTTTGGCTCAGTTTGGCTTGCTTACGTTATCTGAAACTAAGGGAAATGTTAGTGGGTATGTATGGGAAGGAATGGAGACGTATTTCTTAAATTTATTTTAAATAAATTTAAATTTATTTATTTTATTTTAAATTATATATTATACTGTATTAATAGTCTTTCTAGTTACATTAAGACTATGTATTAAAGCAGAGTGCTCTAATATTTTATATCCTGTCAAAACATATTAATTGCCATTTGTATTTTTCAAACACTTACAACACAAAACACATTTCATAAGCTGGAGTGTGTACTCTTGTGTATACACACACACACACACACACACACACACACACCTTAATAATACTCTAATATGTCATTTGTTCACAATGTCCCACCACACAATAAATCATTATACCATTTCAACTAGACACTGTTCAAACTGTTTGCAGCAATTTGTTATATTTTTGTAATTTTTGCATAACTTATTTATAATTTTGAAATATAACATTAAAGAGTAGGCTATATTTGATGTGATGAATTTCTCTGTCATTTATCAGATTTACCAAATGTTATATTTTCAATTTGTGCTGGTTAATTATAGCCTGGCAAGCCAGACCTACATCAAGATGTTAGGTCTGGAAACTCTCCATAGACACGGCTCAATCCGAGGGGCGGGATAAACAGCTGTCTTTCAAATTCCCTCTGCACGCAATAGGACAGCACTTCAACCAACCAGAGCGTTTTCCCAACAGCGGAGCTTATGTAGCCGGTTCGGGCTTGCGTGTCTCTAGTCCCTACGACTCGGCTACCCCTCTGCGTTGTGTTGTGTTGAATAAAAGACTGGAATCGAATTGCTGGCTCAAAGGTTCTTTATATTCCTGCATCTGCATGTATGAGTTGGAAAATGCAGTAATTAATATGTTGCATTCAACGAAGTGCATTTAGTCAGCCTTCTCCTCGCTCTGCTCAGACCTCCCGCGGACTGAAGCGAGCTCACAATGCACATTCACAATCTCATTTACATTAATAAAAAACATAAAGAAAATAGTAATAATATCACATCAGGTGTATCAACAGTCAGTGAAAAAACACAATATATATTTATATATATCTCTTAATATACATTGATACTAAGCTCATATGATATACATCTTTAAATCACCCAGATTCCAGCATTTTATATAACCAATTCAATTGAACACATATAACAAAGAAATCACAGATACAATTCATAACCATACCTGCATGTATGAGTTGGAAAATGCAGTAATTAATATGTTGCATTCAACGAAGTGCATTTAGTCAGCCTTCTCCTGTCAACCATTTGAACATAAAAAAAGATTATCAGCAGACACGCTTCACAGGCCAACTTTCACACTAACATTAACATACAACACAACGTGAGACTGCATTCACTCGGTTAAACTTTCACTTTTGCAGGAAAAACATATTCAAGAGGGAAGATCACATACTTGTGCATACTCATTTACATTTTAACAAAATCGATCAGATTATTTTCACTTGTAATACTCTTTTGAACAGGAGTGCGCACAATACATACCTCGCTCTGCTCAGACCTCCCGCGGACTGAAGCGAGAGCGCGCGCAACGCGCAAATGACGTCACAACTGCGACGAACACAAAACTCAGAAAGACATAAAAAAAATAAAGTATTTTCTTTTCTAACATACATAATGTAGCAAACAAATTAGGATTTTGTGTGAATTTAAAATAAAACACAAGTTATAAATAATACCTGTTACACTTAGTTGATAGATTCAACTTTTGCCATATCTGGCCGGCAAAACGACGAACACATCTTCCTTTTTTTAAGAATGACTTAAGTGCCGTTCTTTGCTCTTTTCTCAAAGAAAAACTTAACTCAGAGTCCTCCAGAGTCGAGGCCAAAGCCGATTCGAAAGACTGTTCTCCAGCAGCCGTCATTCTCTGTTTTCAAGTGGCAGCCGTCGCAACTCTGTCGTCATGTGTTAAGCCCGCCCCCGCCTACTCTATACACGACGTGATTGGCCCGACCCAATTCAGGTTTTTGCAGCTAGAAGGTCTATTGAGAGTGTCTAGACCCACCTGGCTGCGAAATACATTTTGCTGCCGCTAGGGTGCGTCTAGATTTCTAGGCTAGGTTAATTATGAACAATGGGTAAAATTGGGGGGCGGGGACAGGCGGGGGCGGGGCTCCATTAGGGCTCCTCCCCCAACCGCATGTGATCTCACTCCAAGCTTTTGATAAAACTTGAGAACCCTGTGTAATAATGAGATTGTATCCTGAGTTGAGACAATGAGTGTTTTATGAGTGTCGATGTGTTAAATAACTGCGAAAAGTTGGATTAATGTGTCATTTGAGCTGCGCATGTATATCATTTGTTACTGAAATGTTGAGACAAAAATTAATTATTGTACGTTTGCCTTGTGTTTTCCAAGGCTGCATTTTCTTGTTCTCTGTTTTTTCCCTATGTGAACGTGATCGGCAAGTGTATCCTGTTTTGTGCCATAAATAATCCTGTGGAGGTTTATTGGCTATATCATCTGCCTATTGAATGCAATGAAATATGCACAAATGGCTAGCAGACCAGTGCTCATGGACCTGTTTCCCCTGTGAACCGTAATTTGAAAACATCAACTGGTAGGATAAATACAATTTTATTTTGTTTTTTGGACTCAAAGGACTTTGATTTGTGGAATTGATTGATTTTTTTTTCTTCTTAAATGGAGAGACTTTGTTTTTTGTACTTTAACTGATCGAGAGAAGTTTGAACAACTCTTTAAACTGAATCATTCATTGATCAT
This sequence comes from Scardinius erythrophthalmus, assembly GCF_964197995.2. Taxonomy (NCBI): domain Eukaryota; kingdom Metazoa; phylum Chordata; class Actinopteri; order Cypriniformes; family Leuciscidae; genus Scardinius; species Scardinius erythrophthalmus. The sequence goes on from NC_138235.1 coordinate 38,571,479, forward strand.
TGATTCACGAACTCTGATCAGCTGAGTCGTTTGATTCATGAACTTTGTTAAACTTAATCAATTCATCTCTCCAGCATTTCCAATTCATATTGTTGAACATACTATTTTACTATAGAAAGATAAGGTGGTTTATTGGAAGGAATTATGAATCACATTGTGTTTTGAGTCAAATCCAATATCTGATTATTAGTGTTTCTTACGTCAACAAAAATTATGACTAAATGTCGTCAACGAACCACGTGACGAAAACGAGACGCAACGTAAATGCTGGTCATGTGATGATAACTATAATTAAATGTATAATGCTAATATTGTTGACGAAAAAAACTAGACTAAATGTGGTTAACAAAATTTTCGTTGACCAAAACAAGACGAGACAAAATGTTATGACGTTATTTCGTCTCGTTTAGTCGCATTATTATTATTATTATTATTATTATTATTTTGCAGTATTTCTGTTTCCCGTGTCTCACTTCAGGGGCTGCATCAGGTCACACTGCGCAGACGCAGGTGACGTCACTTCCTCAAGTCCCACTCGCGGCATTATTACAAGATGCAGCTGCAGTGAGTTAGCGTAAACGACAACAAACAAAGCATTGTCAGCATTGCGATTCTCTTTGTACACACATACTCTTTAATAGACGAAATTCACTTTTAAGCACAATTTAAACAATGTATTATTCAATGAACTACTTCTATCTAGATTTATAAGCAAGTGGTAAAATATTTAGCTGTGTAGTTATATTAAAATCGCAAACATTTTAAATTAAAACTTAAAATTGACAAAAACAGCCAACTCTCATGCCTTTTCTTTTGCATTTAAATTTTAATGATTTAAAATTTAAAGTTTGTGTGTGTGTGTGTGTGCTCGCGTCTCATATGAGTATATGCGTGGAAAGTTTGTGCGCGCGCGTCTCATATGAGTATGTTTTAGGTGTGTCGTTGTGCATTTCATATGTATTTGTTTGAGCACTGACGTTGACGAGTTAACCCCTTAGGTATCGAAATCTGGTACCAAACAAGAAGTAATTTTTCGATACTCGATAGTATCGAGGCAATTCGGTCGGTACCTAAAAAGTATCGAACTCGGTACCCAGCCCTACCAGCAATGCGTCGCATGGGCAACGCTGAAGCTGATGCTTCATGTAATAGAGACCAATAGCATTGATTCAATGCGTGACTCACTGATTTATTTTCTTGCGGCTTCCTCACGCTGTGAAATGCCGTTTATGGTAAATACCCTTAAACATTAAAAGAACGATACAATATTTCTCTTTCCTTGGACACAACAACCTTTTTAACAAATATATATGACTTGACCTCAAAGACAGACGCAGGTAATCGCACGTGCTCAGTCGATCTCTCCCATTCACTGTCTGATTCAAGAACTGTCTGTCTGTTACAAATCACCATGATAAACAGTCTTGTTATCATTATTAACTTATTTAACATTCAATACACACGAATTTCAAAACAAGAACAGTAGCCTATAGGCTTATGAAAAAAGAAAACACGAATATCGCAGTTGCTGCGGTTACTTGCGTTCCTCTGCGGTTGGCTTGTCAGAAGTGCGGTACTGCAATATTGCGGTTATCACGACAGCCCTAATAGAATGTATTATTTTGTTTTATTATTGTATGTTTTTTGGGTCAACGTGAAAGAAACAGACGTGGTATTGGTTTTGACTTTTTTTTCTTCACAAATTGTATGAAAACTGCGGAACTTCACCTGATTGAATCAAAGCTTTTAGGCTGTTGAATCATTCAAAAGAAACGAGTCAGTGATGTCTGTTTTCATTTACTAACTATCTATTGTTCTTATTTGTCACTCATCTTTCTGAAACAAACTACGAAGAGAACTTTATCATTTATCAGTACAATTTTCTCTTTGAATCAGAACGCATTTGTCAACTATTTGCTCACCTGTTGCACCATTTCCTCCCTCCAGTAGATGATCCTTGCTTCTGATTTAATTAGGCCCTACCGAATACTATAACTAGGTGTAGCATGTCAAGTCGCATTGCGCGCTACATGCTACACAGTGTTATGGTAAAACGTTTTCTTTGGATGACGTAAAATTTCCTTATCCAAAGCAGTAGACTACTGCTTAATTGATGTTGCAAGTAAATATAATGTTTTATCTGCATACATGACTGTCTTAAACAACTTCCTTGAGGCACACCACATTGCAACTCTTTCACATCTGAATAACTTCCATTATAAATGCACATTGTCCCATGAGACAGTTAACTTTTAAACCAATGTAAAGTATGATAATTTGTAACATTTCAGTTTATCCAGCAATAACTTATAATCCAGTACATCAAAAGCTGAGCTAAAATCTAACAAAACTGCTCCTACATTGTCATCAATCAATGCTCTCTCAATATCAATGCTAAAAATTAGAGAGAAATTTAATTTCCGCCATGATAAATTTCCACCATTTTGAATTTTGTCAAAAACCTACTTTTGCTAACAAGTCCTAGGTTTTTCGCCCGATCGGAAGCAAACCAGTGCAGAAATGTATAGAAAAGCCTATAAATCCTAAGCAAAAAACTCAAAAATTAGTGGGCATATGTAATATAACAGTAAAAAAGCATGCAACATTTTTATGAAGATCGGAACTATTTCTGGCACTGGCACCATTACTGTCAAAAAACATTGAAAACCATATATTTCCTATGGTAAATTGCCTGTATTGGCTGTAAATTGACTTTTCCATCTATGATGTGTAAGACTGAAAATATTGGTTGCGGCCTGGTCTATGAGACAAAGGGGCCTTGCTGGCTAATTAGCATTCGACCTCCCCCATACAGCCTGACTTCCTCTCAGAAACAACAAAGAACTCACTCAAGAACATGGTTTGATGCGAATGTTGATCAATAACTTATGTTTTTGGTGTCATTTGAAAGGTCTCAAAGTGAGTGGTACAGATATCTCATATCCAGATAGATAAAATAAAAGGTAATAAGGTTTATAGAAGTTTAGAGAAAACTGGTTAAGCCATTTGAGGGTGGTCTTCCCCATCCCCCATGTCACCTGGGCAAACAGTATAAAGGAAGGTGTGCTTGCTCTATCTGGTCGCTTGTACTTGGCTGGTGAGAAATGGAATAGGTGGTAGCTCTCTCTCTCTCTCTCTCTCTCTCTCTCTCTCTCTCTCTCTCTTTCTTTCTTTCTTTCTCTTTCTCTCTCCCTATCTCAGGTACAAGCTGGGTAAGATTCTTTGGTGTAACCAATGTATAACCATGTTCTAGATATTTGAATTGATTGTGGAATTAATTTCTGATATCTGAAACATTAAAATGTTACATTCGATTATTCTAACTGATCTTGACATTGTTCATTTAATGGCTAAAAGGAATAGTCAAATATTCACTCACCTTTAGTGAGGCACAGATATTATTAAAACCTTTCATTTATGGAGTCAGATGAATTAACGAGAGAATACATAACTAAATGTATTGTAAATTTAACCAACCAATACTTCGCATGAGAAAAGGACAGGAGCACGTGAGACCTTCCCTGTGTTATTGGAAAACCTCCATTGGACCAATTTCACGGGCCTTACAAGTGGTGACCTCGACGTGATCTCACAACACAGGCGAGAAACGTCCTTTCCAGCAAGTATTGGGATCTTAAAATCAACAAGAGGTTTGAAAATCATCTCTTTCTTCTGCAGTTGTGGTAAGTCAATTTTCTTTGCATTTTTAGTTGAAGAAATGTTTGATGTGGCAGCCAGATGAAGAATGAAAAACCTTGTGTATTAGATTTTAAAGATCGCCTTGTTTTGCCTAAGCAACAAGAAACGAAAACTAAAGTGAGAATAACATCTTCCAAACAATTTGAATAACTCGATGAAGAGCTGAAAAAAGTAAAGCCTAAAAAGTTTTAAAATCAGCCGCATGTTTTCCGGCCATTGTTGTATCTGGGCTTGTTAAACAAACCAGCAACACGTAAAGAGAATGAGCAAACTAACAAGAAACAGAGAAAGAAAAATCTACGTTTGTAAACAATCGGAAAACACGTGATTTTATAAATAAAAAGGCAGATCGATGCATTGTTTATGGAAAGAAAATTTTGGGAAAACAGGATGATATGATGTACAGGCTAAAACTCAAATATCAAGGATAATGCTAAATGCTATTGTCCATGTTGCTTTCAAAACGCTCAAGGCTACGCTAAATGCTAAAGCCATGCTGCGCTCAAGGCTAATGCTAAATGCTATTGTCCATGTTGCTTTCAAAACGCTCAAGGCTACGCTAAATGCTAAAGCCATGCTGCGCTCAAGGCTAATGCTAAATGCTAAAACTTTAACATTGATGGAATTAAATTAAGATATTCAATTTAATTTGGCTTATTTCAGTTCCTCTGAAAAGTAAACCTCTAAAGTATTTGATATGCTATCTAGTCAAAAATTCGGGAAAATTATAAAATTTTGCTTGGTTATCACTGTTAGGTGGTTGGGGATATGGCGAGACTGTAAAAACGATGGCAGAGTAATCTCTAAAATATATCCAACACAACTGACAGGAGCTGTTAAATGTGGCGAGCCTGTAAAAACGATGGCAGAATAAACTCTAAAACATTGTAACACGCTGGGATAATACAAGTATAAAAAGGCGCCGTTATAACTAGCTATGATCGCACGCATCCTGATTTTGATGTCAAGCTGTTCAAATATTTGAGAATACTACTCTGAGCAATGCATATTCTGTTTGGATTTTCAAATTTGTAGTCGTGCTTAACACGTTGTGCTAGAACACACTTTATAGTTGTTTGTGCTAGATGCACATAGGCTAATTTAAAGTTTATTCTTTATCACAGGATTGCTTTACTGTAAGTGTATTTGAAATACTTAGGCAAAGGTGATATAGATGTTGTATTCTATTGCTTTGCTGTGAGTGTATTTGGAACACTTAGGTAAAAGGGTTGTAGATGTTGTATTCTAGGCCGTGTGTCCTGTGTAAAACTGAATTAAACACGTGTGTCTATGCTAAATTTGGTGGCTACGATGTAAATCATAAGACAAACAAATCTGAAAATCAGAAACAGTGAACGCATCTCATTAATCCTGAAACAAAAACCTTTTCAGATTTAAGGCTTCAGAGAACTAAATATTGTCACGTTTGAACTCATTCTGGATTGCTCTGCAATTATTTTTCCCAAATAGATTACCGGATTCGTATATTTCCACAAGTTTGCGCCAGACATTAGTGACGACTAATACTGAATATCAGATTCAAGTGTACTTGAATGAGGGGGACGAGTTAATTTCCGTCCAGAATCAGCTAATGCTGTTTGATCGACCTGGATTCGGGTGCGTTCCATAACCTCTGTTCTAATTTAATGTTCTTTTAGATAAGTGTACGTGGATATCCCACGGGCTTGACTAAACCAAAGCCATTTTAAGAAAAGTAAGTTGATCGGCTAACGTCTTTTAATGGTGGTCTTGACCTCTACTAATTGAAACGATTGAATTAAGTTCCTGAGGTGGCATTCAAGGGGGCTATTTAAGTGTCTGTTATTTTGTACGTGTGAATACGGCAGATTCCAGATATTTAGCCAATTACCTCTGTTTTGGTAAGTCAGACTGGCGAGATTGTGTCGTGCATCCTTAGGAGAAGGACTGCAAAGCGATATAGTTTCCTTATCTATAAACGGAAAATATAAAGTAAGAGCAAATAGAATAATCAAACATTAAAATGGCCATTTAAAAAGACTAAATGAGAAGAAAAGGTATTTGAAACCTAGCAAAGAAAAAAGAGAAACAGCAAATGTACATCTTATCAGCCCTGAGCCAGAAAAGCCTTTTACATATTCAAATGTATTGACATGAGAACAAGTAGAGATTTGACCATGCGGTAAGTTGTTCCAGAGACTCTTCAGAGACTGAAAACAATATAATTTGACTTGTATTGTTAAAGAATATAATTATATTATAACTTGAATTATAATCAACATTATATTACACTCACAGAGTAGGATAATAATTGGAGAAGTGTGACTTTCGTCATTAAAACTGAATTTCTAAAACAGAATTTCATTTGTGTGCTACCCAGTGCCAAAAGGGGCGGGGTATGCCTTTATTTTTCACCGTTAGAAAACACGGCTAGAATTGTGGCACAGGTAATAGCAAACCAAATTGTGCAACAACTAAAATGTAATCTAATCAGAGAAGTAAATTTACAAGGAGGGTGTGAAATGCTAAACAGCAGACAGAAGTACCACAGTTTTTTTTTGCAGGTCAAAAAATATCTGCACTAACCAAAATGTGTGAACGACACCATAAACAGCAAAATGCTAACCAGACAACCCAGAGATCTGCCTGTAATGAGAGAAAGCAATGAGCATTGCACATGCAGCAGACTGAAGGCTGAACTGAAAGAGCAGCTTCAGGTGTCACAACACACTGAGACAACAGCAACAATTCAGACTTGGTCAATGAAACTCGGTTTCATGTGACATCTGGAATTAAAAATTCCAACTGACATGATAATGGAACAAGTAAAAGAATTCCACACGTCTGAATTTAATGTTTTTTAAATATTGGAATTGTCTGTGGTTCGCTCTCCTCTGTTTTCTGTCTCAGGCTTACTTCCGCAAATTCCTCAGAAGATGGATGCCAGGAGCACACCTGGAGCAAATCCAGGACAGCGGAATTGTTAGAACATAACCTGAGACTCGGGAGATGGGTGAAAAGATATTACAAAAGGCCTTTTCACACGTCACACCATCACATTACTGCATAAATATGGCCTCCCAGTTTAGAACTGGATCGAAATTTGCAACACAATTGTTATAGATTATATTCCACCCATCTCCTAGACATGAACACTGAACACTACACATCATACGAAGATGTGTCATTTTCACACAAACAGATCCAGATAGCTTCACACACATAGGATGGTCATGAGACACACATAGCATACGCTATTCACAACAAACTGCCAACTAATGCAACACACATGGACAACTGAATGGCTACAGTCACAAATCAAGACAAATTCTAAGGCAGACCTGCCATTAAATTTCAAACTCCATGATTGTTGGTGGGAGTTGAAAAATCAGAGGGCCCCTGATTTCTCAACATACTTACTAATAACAGAAACAGAATTAAAATGGATAAATACCAATTCAATCAAGTACAAAAAATGTACAATTCAACTCTGTCATCGACTGTGACTTAGCCAGATCAATACACACACACTCTCAAACACACTCTCTCTCACACACACACACACACACACACACACACACACACACACACACACACACACACACACACACAAAAACACTCTCACAGACAAAAACACACTCTGACATTCTAAAAAATTAAACACAAACACACAAAACCATTGATTGGTTTACACTGACCTCTTGCTGCATTTCTGAAACCTATTTTGATTTCTGCATTTTTCCTTTGAGTAATTCAGAAAAACATTTCTGAAACTTATTTTTGATTTTAATTTCTGAAACTCATTTTGATTTCTGCATTTTTTCCTTTGAATAATTCATACAAACATTTCTGAAACTTATTTTTGATTTTAATTTCTGAAACTCTGCATTTTTTCCTTTGAATAATTCAGAAAAACATTTCTAAAACTTATTTTGATTTTAATTTCTGAAACTTATTTTGATTTCTGCTTATTTGTATATTGTCCAATTTACTTGCAACAATGTTTTTGGACATCAATTCAATTGAATCTTTGTGTTTGGTCACACCAAAATTTAGCTGACACTCTTTAACCCAGCACTGGTTGTTTTGTTAGAATGACATTTATTTAAATGTTTCTAGAAATAGGGTAAGAGCTTGTAGGATCTTCCTTTGTCCTTCCTTGACCCTCTGTAGGAGTACTATTGGCGTGGTTATTAAAATCAGGTAATTAATGAGACCAAATGTACCACTCACATTTGCTGACATGAACATGGTATTTTACATTGAACATGACATGATTTTGCTTTATTGCACTATGCATTCCTATGCATTTCCTTACGACTGTAAGTTCATATGTGCTCAATCGTGAAGCGGACATTTAAGATGCTTTTCAGGTGTCTCACACAAAGCAGTGTGGATCAAAGGAGAACCCCTTCATCCACTGAGGTCTGCCCAGACCACCGTACCGCTGGAGGTGACCGGGTTGGTCAAGAAGGGTCAGATCATCATCGTGAAGAAGGTGCCAGGGAAGCGGAAGTTTCTCCATGAAGGAATGACACGTCAACTGAACAAGTCACAAAAGGTCCAGGTTGACTCTATGAACTTTGCTCATGTCACAGGATTACAGGAAGAGAACCTGAACTCATTCGTCCACCTGCTGGACTAAAGCGAAACACTGGTGAGAACAGGTGTTCTGCTGGTGAACACAGCCCACTGAGCTTTTACAGATGCCAACATAGCAAAGACAATTTTTGTGCTACATCTTCAAAGATAATAACAAACGTCTTACTGTGACCCCGTAAGTGTTCATCGGAATGTGACCCACGGGGTCAAGGAGGGAGCTGTAAGACTGAAAATATTGGTTGCGGCCTGGTCTATGAGACAAAGGGGCCTTGCTGGCTAATTAGCATTCGACCTCCCCCATACAGCCTGACTTCCTCTCAGAAACAACAAAGAACTCACTCAAGAACATGGTTTGATGCGAATGTTGATCAATAACTTATGTTTTTGGTGTCATTTGAAAGGTCTCAAAGTGAGTGGTACAGATATCTCATATCCAGATAGATAAAATAAAAGGTAATAAGGTTTATAGAAGTTTAGAGAAAACTGGTTAAGCCATTTGAGGGTGGTCTTCCCCATCCCCCATGTCACCTGGGCAAACAGTATAAAGGAAGGTGTGCTTGCTCTATCTGGTCGCTTGTACTTGGCTGGTGAGAAATGGAATAGGTGGTAGCTCTCTCTCTCTCTCTCTCTCTCTCTCTCTCTCTCTCTCTCTCTCTTTCTTTCTTTCTTTCTCTTTCTCTCTCCCTATCTCAGGTACAAGCTGGGTAAGATTCTTTGGTGTAACCAATGTATAACCATGTTCTAGATATTTGAATTGATTGTGGAATTAATTTCTGATATCTGAAACATTAAAATGTTACATTCGATTATTCTAACTGATCTTGACATTGTTCATTTAATGGCTAAAAGGAATAGTCAAATATTCACTCACCTTTAGTGAGGCACAGATATTATTAAAACCTTTCATTTATGGAGTCAGATGAATTAACGAGAGAATACATAACTAAATGTATTGTAAATTTAACCAACCAATACTTCGCATGAGAAAAGGACAGGAGCACGTGAGACCTTCCCTGTGTTATTGGAAAACCTCCATTGGACCAATTTCACGGGCCTTACAGATGTCAGTGGTTAAAAGCTTGCTAAATAAAACTTAATGTCTTTTGATGCTTATGTGCTTAAAGGCATTAAATGCTTGAACCCCGATAAATGCTGCTTGCAGCTTTAATTCATTCAAGGTCCACTCAACTGTCAATCAACTGTCACTAAGCTGTCACTCAGGTAAGAAAGATTTCCTTTTGTTTCTCCTACATGGATTATTCAACCTACATTAATAGAACATACCTGGTGATCAACTACAATTTATTGGGAACATCTGGATGTGTGTTGAGCTGTGGTACGACTATTATTGGTGAAATAATCTCTGCAATAATAATTAATAAAGGCTGGTTTAAAGTAATTCTTCCTGCCTCTATGTATTAATGCTCATGGGTCGCCTAAATGGGTTCCATTCAGACCTTAACATTAAGTGTTTTACTGTTAAATGTCAACAAGATTCAACAAGACATTTTCACCTGGCTAATGGCTATGCCCAATGTTTAGATCTGTTTTGGTATTTATGCAAATTAGCACACGTAATTATATTATGCACCGTTTGCCCATGTTAACGACTTGTAATACATTTTATGTTTGTCTTGATGTAAGTAATCAACTCAGTAATTTTCATGGTGATATCTAAATGTTAAATGTTTTACCCTATTCACGTGAGAAAAAGAATGAATAGGCGTATGAATAGGGTATATTTGGGTACACTGTTAGACTTTTCAAGGGTTTTTTACAGTAACTTACTGGCAACACTGTTGCCAGTAAGTTACTTTAATTAAGATTTACAGTACATTTCCGTTTTCAGTTTTACAGTATTGTACTGTAATTGTGTAATACAGTGCATTACTGTAAAAACGAAGCTAATCAGTACACTACTGTAATTATTTTTTATTTGTACTAAATTAGATTTCATAATTTTGATATATAATTAATTTTATTTTTATCCTACATAAATACTACTAACATACAAACCAATTAGACAAAGTTATTACAAAATACCATTTTTTTTATTTAAAACATTTCATATATATCACTAAATATACAGTTTGCCAATGCTGGAAATGATGTGTGAAATTTTTACACATTAATGGGTGAGTTTAGGGACAACGTTTTTTTGTGTTCATTTTAACTCATTCATTGTGTTAATGATTTTAACTAAGTAAATATGTCAGAAAGGTTAGCACAAAGATGTGTAAACGTGTTAAATTAACACATTATGTGATGTCCTTCACTGCACACATTGTTAAAATCATACATAAACAAAACGTTAGCATTTGACTAAATGAATGTAGAGTCATTGGTTGTTTAGCTTATACAAGTATTATAATGAAATATCAACCATTACATTCATAAAACTTCAGAATATAAATACATTTTTAAGCAGTCAAAAAGGAAATGTCCAACACAGGACAAAACACAGTTCTTTTCACAATACATGACACATAACCCTACCTTCAAAATAATTTCACTTATTTACAAAAATGTGTTGGATTCATGTACACTGGTGGCCAAAAGAAGTATTTAAGTGTCTTAATGTATTTTAATGAAGTCTCTTTGATAATAATAAGAAATGTTTCTTGAGAATCAATGTCTGACTGTCTACCCCTCAGTCTACTTCTACTTCTACTTCTACGAGTAAAAATCATCATCAAAATAATCTTTAAAAAGTGTACACAATGTTTTTGTCCACCTTTGCGAATAAATGAACTTCTCCAAAGATTGGTTCCTGTTCAGAACTTGACTGACAACATCAGAATGTTCCCTGATCTGTATGTGTCCACAAACACAAATGTACTCAGTCCTTCAGAGGAGAGCCCAGTTCCAACACTATATACTGTAAGAGAGAGAGAGAAATAAATATTAGTGTAAAAATATTTTTAACCTCCTTTTTTTACATTTTTATTATTATGTTTACAATAACTTAAGAATATATATTTGTAAACAGCTTTGGCAATAGCATATTCAAACATTTAAACTGAACTAAATTAAATTATTCCAGATTAAATTTTAATACTTACAAATCCTAAATTCTGTCCAAAAATGCTGAGATCCATAGAGAGAAAGACTGAAATCGATGATTTTAGCCCATTCCAGCTTGTCTGCAGTGAAGGGGTCCCTGTCTGAGACAAATATACATTAAGACACATGCAAAAAATCACTGAGTGATGACCGTTCTCCTTCCTACAGTAGTTAACCCACCTGTGCGCTGATGTTAGGACCTTCCTGTTCAGGTGGGACTGCAATGGTAGAGAGTCTTCTGCCTAATAAAATATCAAAATAATGCAAAAATATAAACTTAAGTTGTTTAGAATGCTAGATTTGGTATGAATGAATTAGTGAGTGTTTTAGTGCAGTGCTTTCCTGAATACATTTAGCTTTGTTGCAGTTGCCGTTAAACACATACAAAAATGGAAGTAAATATTAAATTCCATTAAAAAAAACTATAATATGTTATAGTTTGCAAACTAATGCTAAAACTAGAAAGGTGGCAGTTAGCCAAATAAAACTTAACGTTAGCTAACATACAATGTTATTTTCTCATCAGTAGGCCAACATTATCTACAACCAAAACAGAATTTCACATAGTTAATTTATTGTTAATGTAAACTAAGCGTTGCTCGTTGGCGTATTTTAACTCGACAACAAAGTCTGTAAAATGAAACGTTAGCGCAGTTTACTGTGGTAAAGTTCATTACCGCCATGTTGACGAGTATAACAGGTTAAACTGGGCACATTCCTGTCAACACACACACAATGTTTTTTTACCTTGCTTGCTGGTCTCTCTCTCGTTGAAGTGAATTCCGTCTCTTCCCCGGGCCAGACACGAACGGCACGGTCAGTGGCGGATTTAGCAAATTGGGGGCCCAAGGCGAAAGTATGTATGGGGCCCCCCCCATCCGATTTTTAAAAGATAACGAAAAAAAAAATACAGACTGAATGATGGATAGCCAGGTAAAGCTAATCTACGGGGAAGTAAAGGTTGAAGAGGAGAAAAAAACAACTTTCCCTTTAAACCCTGCATACATTTCTTTACTCCAAAATGAAGATGGAAAGCAGAGAACACACAAAGTGTAGCACTACACAAACTAATAGTCACGATGGAACCCAACAGAGAATAAGGTTTCAGATAACACCTGAAAAATCTTGCATCACAATAAGTGTATTGTGATTGTCAAAACATTTAGTAACTAAACAGAAACATGTTACAATGTTTAACGTTACATGGTACAATTTCTGGTAAGCTACGTTTTTTTATTATTGCTTGACAAATTTCACGATTTCAATTCAATTCTTGTGATTTGATTCAATATTGACTCATTTGGATAAATATTAGGTACACAAGATAGGGTTAATTTTTCTCAAGAAAAAAAAAAACAGCTTTCCTGAGGTAAATTTTATGTGACACAATTGTTCTCCAGCTGTTTTATTGACCCTTTCCGCTGTTGAAAAAACACTGATTGATCGGTATTATGTATGAGGAATATACATTTTGGTAAGTTGTACTGTATCTTTCAATAGTCATTCATGTTTATTCACTATTAGCTAGTTACGTTAGAGATGATCAGTTCACGTGCGCTAGGGATCTTTCACGTCACATTTACAAGCGCCAAAACAGTATTTATAGTAAGTAATTGAGAGGGGGGTAAGAGGGGCGAACTGGGGAGAGGTGATGTTGCATTTGGCTCTAAGCAAATCCACCTATATCCATGTGAGTGTGTTAACGTTATCCTCACCTAGCGCCACTTCACAGCTAGCAGCTGCTGCTGTAGCGGCATGTTCAACACTTTGGACGTTGTTGTTCCTGTCTGAATCCCCAACAGTAGCTGTAAAAAAGTTTGTCATCTTTGGCAGCGTTGACAAATACTTATCAACGTCTTTTTTCTTTTATTTGAGCCGCTTGGGTAACTTGGTTTCATTTTCTCGTTTAGACTCATCTTGCTTCGTCTCTGTTTTTGTGTACTTCCCAGTCCTCCTGTCACTGCGTGTTTATCTTTTGCGCCGCGCACAGTTATGGACTAGTCCATCTCATTGTGAAAGTCGGGGGTGTGTAGAAACGGATAACCATGAACTGGACATTTTAACTACTACTTTTCAACGTATTTCTTAAGAATATTAATACAATTTACTATTCTTTTGAAGCGTTCATGATGATAAGGGGCTTTTTTTTTCTTTTCTTTTTTCTTTTTTTGAGGTTGGTTGGGCCCCCCCCTACTACGGGGGCCCCAAGCAGCCGCCTACCTATGCCTCTATGTTAAGACCGCCACTGGGCACGGTCCAGCAAAAGACAGTCCCAGTGATATTACACTGGATGCTCCGGCGAGACACGACAAATCCCAGACAGTGTATAGTGATGCGCCGTTATATTTCTGACGTACGGACGGTAACGTTACTCCGAGTCCAAGCGCTCGCGCTATTTCTGGCAAGGGACAAACAGGTTTACATTTTGCATTAATGGTCTGGCCCGGTCGCTTCAATGTGTCCAATATAGACAGCCTCTGACTGTTATAGCGTTGTAGACACGCGGTGTAAGGCAAAATATTTGGAAATAAAAAGCACGATGGAATGGTGCCAGCCAGAGAGGCTGTTACGTCAAATACAGTAGTATACAGCAAATAAAAAAAATACAGTAAGTCTCTGTATGTGGTGTTAGACAAATACAGTAGTATACAGCAAATTTAAAAAATACAGTAAGTCTCTGTATGTGGTGTTAGACATCACAGAAAATTCCCATGATGCAATGGGAATCACAGTTATTTACTGTAAAGAGAAATAGCAGTATAATACTGGGGGATTTAAAGTAAATAACTGTAGAAATTACAGAAAAGTCTAACAGTGTATATTTTTCTAAACTTTCCCCTAATGGGATTCTTCTGGGCTTTTTTTCCCCCTTACTCAGGACATACTGGGGATACAAAATCAGTTGAGTTTGCTTCTGTTGCAATTTGTCCTACCTTTTTTCATAAAATGACTGGACTAATAGCTCCACCCATAATCATGAATATGAGTTATGCTCAGATTGTAATAGCGTAAGAAAGTTTTAGAATATCAAGTTTATATTCTCATTTTATCACATTTATGTATCACAGTTTACACAATTGCAGCTTGATAGAAACAACGCGCTAAACATGTTTCACAGTGAAATCTTCTGTGTTCCCTTTCAGTCGGTCACTCCCGACATAATGTCGGGTAAGACAGACGAAATTGGGATTACGCCAGGGAGACCAATCCACTTCACATGTAAACTAAACAAGCCAATGCACATTGATATGCGATAATTGTACCAGCTGCTCTGCCTCTCAGCGAGGGTATATAATGAGCAGAAGGTGCGCGCATATTTGCCTTTCGCTTCAGAGCTGAGCAGTTCATATGATCTGCTCTGTGAATTCACAGACGAGTTTACCAAGACGAGTCTGTTGTTCTTTTTGTAGGAGCCTCTCGAGTTGGTGTTGGTGATGGTGTGACAGCGCTCACAGTGGAGATCGGGACTCCAGAGAGCTGCATAAACAGCAGTTTTCACAGTTCTTCGAGATTGTTACGCCTTCAAAGAGTTGCAGTTTTACAAGCCTGAGAGAGAGGTTGCGCCTTCAAAGAGTGTGTGAGTACACAGCGGGCTTCAGCACTAGAGAGAGTATTCCCTAAAAGACCAAACATGGGTATGACGTTGGGTCTTTTTTTTTTTTTTCTGGATGCGGTCGTTTCCTATCCTCATTTGATGGCCACGATCACTGTTTCACATGCCCCAGCTTAAACGTGCTGTGACTGCCACGACCACTGCAATGACCACGTCGGCACATTGTTCGCCTCACCTTGCTCGCAAACTCGTGAAAACGGCTACTTTGGCGAATAGCCAGGGTGACCTGAGGATCACAGTGAGGGCCTCCTCGCCCGGTAAGAGTGAGAGAGAGGTTGCGCCTTCAAAAAGTGTGTGAGTACACGGCGGGCTAATAAGGTGTGGGAGTCAAGCACCATTTGAAAGAGGGGATTTCCTCAAACGAGGTGGAGTCCCCTTGCCTATGCCCTGATCTAGTTCCTCTTCTGCTGCTCCAGAGAAGGGCTTCTTCGGCGAATAGCCAGGGTGACCTGAGGATCACAGTGAGGGCCTCCCCACCCGGTAACCAATCCCTGTGGATCCCTCACTCCTCTTATCACATCACAAACATGCTGAGACTGCGTTTGTGGGTGGTTCATGTTCTCTCATGAGAGCATTACCATGTCGGCACATTGTTCGTCTTGCCTTTCACATTAGGAGCTTGAGCGTTCAGCGCGCCGTGTGCTGTCGAGTTTGACGACCACATTCTCTGTCTCGCATGCCTGGCAGCCTCCGGATGGGATTGCTGGTCCTTCTCATGATGGACCTAGCATTTCATTCGGGGCTCCAGCTGAGGATCAGATGTCGATCGCTGCATCGGAGAGAGGGCTGTTACGCTCTGGAAATGAAGATGATGCTGAGCTTCCCACTGTAATGGTGTGCGTGCTCATGCTGAATCAGATTCAGACTTGACAGCCGTGCTTTCCCTGGCTGTGACGCATAAATCGTCTTGCCCTGAATCCTTTCCGGATTTGTGTGAAGAACTATGGAAGCATATTCGTGCCAATATGGCAAGCCAAACATGCCTAAATATGCAGAAAAAGTTTTTCTTTTCTCACTACCCTCAGTGGTGGGGCTGCAGTGCTGCTGTAGACCACCTCTTCCCTGCATGTGACCCTGCAAGTCTGTGAAGGCCAAAACACTCATAATGCACGAGGGTAGTTCTGAGTCGGGGTTGAGATGCATATGGTGACTGACTGTGATTAAAGTCACAGCGTTGGCCCTCAGCCAGACGGTGTCCACCCTGGTGGTCCAGAAGCGCCCCCTGGCTAAATCTTGCAGTGGTGCGAGATATCGTCAACGTTTGCTTTCTCGATGTTCCCATCTCACGAGATAGCCTTTTCGGCGACACTGTTGAGGACTGTGCCCATCCGTTCTCCGCAGTTCAGAAGCAGGCTGAGGTAACCAAGAACTTGCCCTGATGTGCTATCAGAGTCACTCGTGGGCTGCTCCTCAGTCTGTTCATCGCCAAGGGTGTCAGTTCCCTGTGGAAATAAAAGAAATTAACAACAAGAAAAAAACCTCTGCCACAGCCAGCTCTACTGTGACGTCGAGCCTTCGCAGGAAGACGGCACTACCCTTCTCAGCCACCCCTGAGACGGGCGACCCGGAGTTGAACACAGCTGCTCTTTTCCCGGAGGGCGGAGAATCTTTTGTTGAATCACAATTCTGATCCATCTCTGGTGTCTCAGTCAGCGGTACCCACATTCTCAAGCCTTCTCTCACACATCCTCTGCACAACCGTGGAGTCAGGTAAGTGTTACACCGGACACTCACACCCCACTTCAAGACGCTATGCCTCCCGAGTCGGGTCCCTACCCTCCACCTCGCTGTGGGTACTGTATCTACAATGTGATTATGACTAGTCATATTCTTAAATTGACTTCCATTGAAGTCAAATGAGTTTTGACTAGAAATTGTAATTAAAGATATCTATAATTGATTTTGTACTAGGCATAATTCTAGAGATATCTTACTAGTGATAATTAAATCTCTAACTGAATTATTACTAGTAAAAATGATATAATTCAAGATATCTCTAACTGGTTTTTGACTAGTCATAATCAAATTGAAGATATCTTTAATTTATAATTTTTAAAGATATTCAAAATACATTTGAGGATGTCTGAAAGTAATGTATTCCAAGTCAAATCTCATGTAAAGATATCTGCAATTTAATTATGGATATATCGAACAGATTTTTCACTAGG
Source organism: Scardinius erythrophthalmus (assembly GCF_964197995.2). NCBI lineage: Eukaryota > Metazoa > Chordata > Actinopteri > Cypriniformes > Leuciscidae > Scardinius > Scardinius erythrophthalmus. The sequence goes on from NC_138235.1 coordinate 38,588,603, forward strand.
AAGACCTTTCTTTGGAGATATCTGCATTTAGCTTTGTGACTAGAATTTCAATGTAGATATCTGGAATTAACATTCTGACTAGTCAAAATTCCTTTATAGATACATGCATGCAAATACACATTTGCTAAACTACACCTTAAACATTTTTTTACCAATCCTACCTTGGAAACTGTTTGCATCCGCCATTTTGTCTAAGAATTGTATAATAAAAGTCCTACGTCTTGGGGTCATTTTAAACTGCTCTATACAGTCGTTATTCAAAAGTATGGAAAATAAAAATGTAGCTGAGGCACGTGTAGAAGTGACATGTAATATGCAGAGAAGACTCAAGAAGGTTTTCTTCCTATTCTATATTTAAAGGTTGTCTAGAGGATCTACAGACGGTTCTGGTGTGGGAAAATGAAGAACCCCAAAAGGTTCCTCCTGGCACTTTTTATTTTTACAGTGTAAAGTTAGAACTATTTATGATTAATACATTTTTAACAAAGCATAATCATGAGCAAATTAAACACTTATTAAAGTGACAATGAATGAAGAACTCACTATTTGTATATAGTTTATTAATGTATTAACTACAGTTTATGTAAGGGTTAATGCCCGATGAGGTGTCCATTGTCAGGTATTAATGGACGACGGCGAGGCGTGAACCGTCCGCCGCGCAGCCGAAGTCCATTAATACCTGACAATGGACACCTCGAAGGGCATTAACCCACTTATACCAAGGTCACTTGCCAAATAACACATTTTTAAAACATTAGTTTATATTTTAATTAGTTTTACAATCAAATCTAAAGTTTTTACAAACAATAACTTGGTTTCCCTGGTTACGCCTGACGGTTTATTTAGCAACCGGAGATATTTATAGTCCGCTCGAATTATAGTCCGTATAGATACTTTGACTGCCTGTTGCTATGGTTACTCACAGCTGATGTAGCCAGCATATTTATTTATTAATTTCGAACGATAAACAGTCAGTTTCACCAGAACTCCTTTACTAGGTGTCCTCTATCACTTTTTAATCGACACCCTGCAACCAATCAGAATCGAGTATTCACACAGACCATGGTATAAAAACTATAAATTAACTATAAACGAGTAGTTTGTAAATGACTTAAGTGCTTTATTACTGTATTATTATAAAGTGTTATGGTAAAATCTACTTGATTGTGGTTGTTGTGGCAAAAAACAATAATTAACAAACAGCATCAAGGCATAAGAGACATCAGAGTCAAATTGTATTAAAGAGAAGTAGTTTTATTCTCTTTAAGAGGCTTGGCCACAAAAATCACCGCAGCTACCCAGTGATAGGAGCAAGACCTAATCACACAGAAAACAGACAGTCTTTTTATACCTATAGTCTCTTCTCCTGTAATTTTCCGCTCCCCCAGTAAACCAGATCTAGCTGGATTTAAGAAATACAGTGGTCCTTCCCCCTGGGGTTTTACTGTCCTCACTCCTGTGAGGTCAAAAGGTCTTTGTTTGTGGCTAAATAGTCCCTCTGTCTTTCCTGACTAGAGAGTTCAAAGGCTCATCTGACCATTTGTTTTACTGTGTGTGTGTCTTTGTCCCTGCCAGGTGCACACATACATTCCAGGAGAGAAAACACATGATTGGATTGAAAGAAATCTCACACAATGTCTAAGGAAATAAATAAGGAAAAAGTAAACTATTAATTTTTCCATAACATGGTTTAGTGCAAAATCTTTTTTGGTTTTCATTTACATATTCTAATCCATTAAAGGTGAGACAGGAGTGATGATCAGTGGCTTTGAGTTTTTACCTTCATCATTATCGCATGGGTTGAAATAAGGATAGAGTTTCTCAGTGAAAGTCTGACCAGTGAAAGAGTGGATATGAGATCTGGACTCCACGTCATAAAAAGAGACCAGACCCTCCTCATAATCCACAAACACACCAACCTTCTCAGGTTTCACTCTCAGAGATAAAGAGACAGGTGAACGTTCACAAGCTTTATATTGATTCTCATTCCTCAGAGCCACAGTCCAGTATCCATCCTCAGGAGTCAGTCTGATCCTCCCCTTCCTGTTAATGGATTCTCTGATCACTCCTAAACTCCACTTCGTCTTTCCGTTCACCTGCACCTCATAGTAAAATCTCCCTGAACTGAATCCCTGCTTTGCCAAAACACACATGGCATCAAATCTCTTTGGGTTTTCTGGGACGTCCTGAGACATTGAGTCTCCTTCATTGACTTGTTTTCCATCATCAGACAGGATGAGACATGGATTCGCTGAATCAGGATCCAGAGTCACATCCACTGAGAGAGATCAGACATTATCAATCAACTTCAGAACAAACATTTTCAGATGTACAGTATATAATATAGATTAACACAGTATTGTGAGTGTATTGAAGAAAATAGTGTCAGTCACACTGTACCTGCAAACTTCTGCACAAACTTCAACCCTGTGGACACAGATGACAATATAATGATTAATTATTTATAGCAATAATTTCAGGCTAACAGTGAGTTTTATTTAGATACACCATTGTTAGTTCCCAGCATGCTTTGCACATGACTGGAAATGGAGAGTAAATATTGAAATTAAATGTTATTTTATGTGTTTTTGAGTGAAGGGAAACATCTGTTAATGTTTAATGTTCAGTTATGTTTGACATGTGAAAGAGTTTCTGTTATGTTGATGTTTTGATCGTTTCCATTGAAGAGTAGAGCTTATGGATAGGTTATGAATAACTGCATGTACTAATAATATGATGCTTTGTTCAAAGTTTGTTTCCTGAAGAAAATAGCGTCACAGTCCAGCTTAAGCAAGTTCAGTGAAGGTTCATTTTTGTTGTAAAAAGTTAATAATTTAGGTCATTTATATATATAGTCCATTTGGAACAGGTCATTTCTGTTCACTAAAAATCACACACTTTTGAGAGTCAACTTAAATTAAAAAAGCACATTTCACAAAGAAAATATTGAATTAATTGTGTCATATATTAAATAATTTAGGAGATTTTACATTATTTATTCAGGTAGATTTCATTAAAGAAATCAAGCCTTAAAAACTACTCAAAAATATCATGTGTAATATTGTTACCATCATTTTTTTTTAAATAGCATGTAACAATTTTTACGGTGATTTGTATTAGTGTTTGTACTGTACATGAATCATTGTACATCATATCACTACATGTCTCTAAAGTAAGTTAAAGTAATACTGCAATAACTGGTTATAACAGTTCAAGTTTGGATATAGCTTTACATAGACTACGTTTAGTAAGTGATTTTATCATACCAGTCTAATGCTAACATGGCAAGTTTAAGTTATGTTATGGTTATATTTTTCAAACAGTGTGATCTTTTACAGACAGAGACAAAATAATTGTGGTGATGGTTTTATTCAACCCATAATTTTCCTTGAAAAATGTAATTTCTAAGATCTATACACTGTATTTGATATTCACATACCAGTTTGACTGAGTTTTTCATTCAGTGTCTCATGAGTTTTCTTCAGTTTAGTCAGAGCTCTACACAGAGAGTTCACATTCACATCAGAGTCAATCCTGATCTCAGTCCAGTTCTTGGTGTGTGGACGACTGTTCAGGGATGTGCTCATCTACAGCAGGAGAGAGAGAAGACTGTTAAATTTGATCATAATTTTTAAAGCAGTTAATTTTGTTGTCCCCTCCAACAATTCTACCCTATGCCTCAACGTGGCGGAGGGGTGGCAATGGGTGTCTTTCGATGATGGCCCAGCAAGCCATGGACCGGACAAAAGAGAAACTCAAGCTACTACAACAACGAACACAGGCCCCAGTACCCTGCGCATCCGTGCGCCCGCTCTCCGGCAGCAGAGTGACCCGGCCACGGACGAGGGGCTGCTAAGAATCACAGGTAGAAGGCCGCCTTCTGGAAACTGACCACGGAACAACAACACTAAAATCTACAATGGCACCTACAACGCCAGGACAATAGCCCGGGAAACGGATCTGGCTACCATCATCGCCGAGAAAGACAACATCCAGTGCGACATCCTGGGCCTGTGCAAGACGCGGCGCCACGACCCCACGACCCCACGACCCCACGGGAAGACGGGTCAACGGTGGCACTAGGAGCCGGCGAAGGGAATAGGACTGTCGGTGGCGTCGGCTTCATTGTCTCCAGACGATGGGTGACGTCCATTGACATGGTCGACGTGACCAACCCACAAGTCGGCGTGCTCACCCTGGCGCTGACCAACAAGACGACCATCCACATCGTGCAGGTATATGCGCCAACTACAGCAGCCAAGGACGACGAAATTTAGCAGTTCTACAAGGATGTCGAAGCAGCCATCGCCCCCCACGCAACATACCACATCCTGATGGGCGACTTCAACGCCAAGGTCAGGCGGGGGCTTGACAAAGAGAAGTCCGTCTGCCCCTTCGGCAGTGGCGACCGGAACGACCAGGGTGAGCGACTGGCGGCCATGGCCGAGTCCAGTCGTCTCTACATCGGCAACAGCTTCTTTCAGAAGCGCCTTGGCCGTCGCTGGACCAGGCTGTCGCCAAACGGCAGTACGAAAAACAAAATCTACTACATCCTCTGCAGCCACCGTCGCCTTTTCCAAGATGTTTCTATCATTGGCAAATCGTTCTGCACAGGCAGCAGGCAGCGACCACCGACTACTGCGTGCCAAACTGACCATCGACTCCAGGATGGAGAAGCGTGCACTGGCAGCCAGCAACCAGGCACAACAGCAGATGCCATTGACCCGATCGTCTTCCGGCACTATGTCGACATTACCGACTGGGTGCAGACCGACGAGGACATCATGAGTGACTGGGACCAATTCACAGAATAGCTGCGAAAGACGTGCAACGTTGCTGCAAAGCTGCGCAAAAAAGACCAGACTAGCCGAATATCGGACAACACCAAAGCCCTCCTGCTGAAAAGGCGGCAAATGAGATCGGACGTCGCAGACCATATGGAATATGGTTTGCTGAGCAAGCTGGTCAGGGTGCGGCTCAAAACCGACCTGGAGCAGTACAAGCTAGCGGCGGCCGAGCAGAAGAGGAGTTTAAAGAAGTGGAGACGGCTGATGCAGCTGAAGCACTTTCGGGTGTCTGCGTTAAAGACACCAGATGGGCAGACGACAAGAACCCGGCTGGGCATCGAGGCTGAGTGCAGCCTTTTCTACACGGATCTGTTCGCCAGCAAGACGCCAGCAAGACGCCAGTCGACCTGCCCGAAATGCAGCATGACGCCATACTAGCCATCCAGTCAGTGTTGACCAGTGAGGCCATGCAAGCTATTCAGAACATCCCGAAAGACCAGGCGCCAGGGCTGGACGGAATCGAGGCCGATCTGCTCAAGGAGGGCGGACCGACGCTCTGGGCAGCATTGGCCAGCCGTTTCAGCCTCTATATGGTGCAGAGACGAACACCAGATCAATGGAAGACGGCAAAGACAGTGCTGCTGTACAAGAAGGGTGACCGCGAACAGCTGAGTAATTACCGGCCCATCTGGCTCCTGCCGACCGCGTACAAGGTCTTCAACAAGGTGCTGTTCCGGTCTGGCTACAGCACGATGGATCACATCCACGTGCTGAATCAACTGCTTGAACGCTGCCGGGAGTACAAGATACTCTTGGTGCTGGCCTTCGTAGACTACGAGAAGGCCTTCGACAGCGTGGAGATCAACACCTTACTGTTCGCCCTCCAACAACAGGGCGTCGCCGACGAGTACGTTAAGCAGGGCGACCCCATCTCGCCCAAGCTGTTCACGGCATGTCTGGAGCACACTTTCGACAGCTCGACTGGGACAACAAAGGTATTAGCGTTAACGGCCAGTGACTCATCCATCTGCGTTTCGCTGACGACATCGTCCTAATCGGCGAGTCAGTGGCCGACGTGCAGCTGTGACTCGACCAGCTCGACCAGGCCGGCGCAGTGGTCGGCCTGAAGATGAACTTGGCCGAAACAAAGTGGATGCGCAACCCCCAGGCTGCCAACAACATCATCCACATCGGCCAGAAGGAGATCGAGCAGGTCGACAGCTACGTCTACCTTGGCCAGGAGCTGACTGTTGGGCACAAGAACAACCAAGAGCTGGCACGCCGACGGAGGGCCGCCTGGGTCAGCTTCCTGTTCCTGCAGTTGTGTACTTACAATATCACAAAAGTTCCCAAAGATTTTTAATTTCAGAGAAATTCCAATTTTAAATAATGGCTCGTCCCTGTTCACTTGTCGCCTGCCAATGATCTAATATCCGCGTTATCCCTGGTTTCCGCTCGTACTGCCATAGTAACCATGGCGACAGAAGTGGACAACTGCGTTACGTCTAGCGGCACGCTCACACTGTTGTTGTTTTGTTCAAACATTATGGACCATGGCAAGCAGACTTTGGGACAAAAGGAGAACTAAAACGAGGATCAATATTACGTGCCGTTTTCGAGATGCCGAGAGCTAGCGTCCGCGGCTAACTTTGACTTGACAGAGACGCGCAAATGTAGAGCTGCAAAGTTTTGGTCCACGATTCGGCTGCAAAACCCGCTTCCAACTTCAAAGACTTTCCATCCATCCGCCAGCACACCACGTGATTGGCCGTCCAAGACATCTATCCAGGCACGAGGAGACGCCCGCCAACCCGGGAAACCCGGGAAAGCCGGGAAACCCCTTTTACACTGACAAAGGGAATCCCCAAAAATCCCCAGAAGGGTTAAATTAATGATTGATGGTTCGTTCAGGTCATGTCTTATAAGTGCATTTAGAAACTTGGGATTTCATCATCTCACTCTGAAAACTCATTCTTTCCTCACTCTCTTTCTTTCTGCAACTCGTATGAATGTGTGTGCGTGTGTTTGTGTTAGATATTAGTTTTATGTATTAGAATAATCAATAAAGTCTTGTTTGTATTTTAAAGAGAAGTGTTACTTGTGTTATGTGCTTACGAATTTAATGTCTTAAACTGCTTATCTAAGTTACCTTGCTAATAAATAGTGTTTCACTATAGTTTGGATATTTATTTCCGCTGCAGAGCTGATAGTTATGGCCGGTTCAAATGAACACTGGACGAGTCATTTGCTCTGCCGTAATAAGTGATTCTTTTGAATTCCCTATAAATTAATTCATAATTCCATTTGAGCTAAATTGACAGACCCCTACATTAGTTACCAATGAGACAAACTAGGATGCAATAAAGACTAATATGAACTCAGGGGCTGTTTTAATGACACCGTTTTGTCATGTGTTTTGGCCGTTCATTTACACGACCACTGAGTTTTGGGTTCCTGAAAATGCAAACTTTTGAAAACAGGTTTCAAAGTACAAGCTTTTAAAAACGGTCTCCGTGTAAACAATAAAAATGCAAATCTCTGAAGACAATGACGTCATGCACATGCGTATTATGTGTTCAGTCTATAGTGTTTCATGGCCAGAATACAGGGTTTTCAGTCGTTTCCGCGGATCCATGTGAATGGGGATTGTTTTGATAATGGTGTCGTCTGTATGCAGAAACTCAAAGGAAAAACTTCTCCATTTTAACGGCCCACTGAAGTGCCTTGAAACACGTGGCTTTGTATGATGCGTTGACGTAATTTCCACTAAAACAGGAAGCTAAGGCGGAACATATTGACAGTCTCACAGACTGTGAGTCGTACTTGACAGCACCATGGAAACGAATCCGAGCGCTGATGATACTGTATGTTGGATTCAATAGTAGAGGTGTGAATAATTCTAGCCATTTCATTCTTAACCAACTTAACCAACTAGTTGGTTAACATTCTTAACCAACTAGTTGGAAAACGGAATAAAACTCGAGCGTTTGAGCAACCGAACTCACATCTCCAACCCATATTGCTACATGACGTGTCAAAGGTAGTGATGTCCGGTTCGTGAACGGAAATTTATTTGAACTGGTTCTTTTTTGTGACGAAATTTACCAAATCGAACTGAATCATTCTAAACAGTTTGTGTCGTGAGTCAGTGCTGATCAACAGTTTGTGGCTGACAGTCACTCTGACTCGAAATAAACCAATATCCCGGAGTATATATTACTCCAGTAACTCCGACAGTTCACTGAACTGAGCAGCTGATACTGAGCATGCGTGTACAACCGAACGCACAGTCAGGTACAGCCAGCCACGGTCGCTTTGGCCAGGTGGTGATGGGAGTCGCATGACGCGTTAGATTTTAGAGAGCATTTGATTGAACAGAAGATGTGATGAGAAGCTGAAGTCTGCGGTGAAGTCATAAAAATACGTGATCCATATTAGCTTAAGTGAGAGACTGTAAAGGTGATGATACACAGGGCACGTTTTTGAGCAATGTTGCTGGGCAATTTTGCAGAGCGATTGTTGCTTGGGCACTTTCCCATTGAAAATGGACTATAAATTTCTATCTGGATAATTTAGATTGGCCGTGGGCCCTGTGTCTCATCTGGTTGCCCATTGATGGCAACATTGCCCAGCAACATTGCTCAAAAAGTTGCCCTGTGTATCATCACCTTAAGTTTTGAATGCTTATATCTCCTAAATGTGAATTTTGTCATTGTTTTGGAAAACACCAGCTTATTCATAACCTTAAGGCTAACATATTCGTACTAAAAGCTAAAAACCATATATTTTGATTTCAGGGAGCCTTTAAGCATATCGTTGTCGTGTAAACGTACTCTCAAGCACAAGAAACAAACACAAGCAGGCATCCGTCTCCACACCCCTCAGAGTGAATATGTGGGAAAGCTTCTTTCACTCTTGTCCTTCCTTCACAATTTATTTCTTCCCTTCACCCATTCTTCCCTTCACTCAGTTCAATCAGAAAGATTACATGAAAAATATAATGTTCTGTCAATGCAAGTGACTTAACAGTCATGTTTGGTATCAATTGAAATGTCTCAGTGCGATTGGTACAATGGTCTCATGTCCAGAGAAATAGACCAAAAGGTAGAAGTTAGAGAGTTTAGAAATACTTTGCTTACTGTGGAGGGAGATCAAGCTCTGATGGCCACCGAGCTTGGCCTACCACGGTCACCAGCATCTCCAACCCTATTGGCCCCCAGGTGTCTTCGGACAAGATGGCCACCCTACCAGTCTCGTCCATTTATGGCCGCTGCCGCGCCAGAGTCTTCGGCCAAGATGGCCGCCACCGCGCCAGAGTCTTCAGCCAAGATGCCCGCCGCCGCACCTGAGTCTTTGGCCAAGATGGCCGCCCTACCTACGCGTCTTGCACAGACTAATCAGCCATGATTACATCCACCTGTGGTTCAATAGCCTTGATAACCCTCATTCACTGTGAGGTTTTGTTAGTAGTTACATTGCAATTCTGAGCATTCTCCCTGGTTTCATGTCTCTTGGTATTTTGGATTTCTTGCCTGTTTCTGGATTACTCTTTTGCCCATGTTCCCTGCCTTGTGTTTGTTTGCGTGGACGGCCTGCCTGTGTTTGACCTTGTCTGTACTTTGAATTACAAATTACTCTTTGGATTGTCCCTATTATTAAAGATGCGTTTGGATCTCCAACCTTTTGAGTCTCAGAGCAGTTCATAACAGTAAGGGACTAAACGGAATTACTATTTAAATAATGGCAAGCATGGTCAGCCTATTAAATAGTATTAGTCATAACCTCTGCTCTGACTAATGATCAGACTGGCGAGTTTGTGACCGTGAGATTCACGTTAACGGCCGGTGTGAGACTCTGAACAACATTGGAATCCAAATAAACAAGTACAATCTAAAGAAAAGAGTTAAATAGAATGATCAAATATCTAGATAAATTATAAATGACCAACAATCCATTGGCATTCCAACCTAAATTTGAGGTCAAGATAAAATTGAGTCAGATAAAAGTGTAATTGAAATTAAATCCCTCAAGCGACCAACACACAGGAAACCTTCAGCCACACCATTGGACACCGTCAATTGAGTGGACCTTAAAGAACTGTTTGTCCTGTAATATTGTACATATTGACTGAGACAGATGTTGACAGACCTGTATGAGATGGAGATCGTCAGTGTGTGAGAGCTGCTCCAGCTCAGTGTTTCTCCTCTTCAGCTCAGTGATTTCCTGATGCAGCTCTTTAATGAGATCTTCAGCCTGTTTCTCTGCTGCTTTCTGCTGTTCCTCCATCATCTTCAGCTGATCAGACTGACATCTCTCAATGGAGCGGATCAGATCAGTGAAGATATTAAAACTGGAGGATTTTTCTTTATCTGTGTTTCTCTGATGAATGAGAACAGTTATATTTAATAATCTATTAAATATTATTTAAAGGGATAGTTCACCCCAAAATTAAAATTCTATCATCTTTTTAACCTTATGTCACTTAATGTGTGGTTTTCAGTGGGACACAAAATAAATGTTTGTGCTGCTCATGAGGACGAGCTGTTGAAGCACTCCAGTAGAACTCATGTGCAAAACACCCAGATTTGTGCTCTATGGCAGAGGTCTTCAACCCTGCTCCTGGAGGCCCACTGTCCTGCAGAGTTTTACTCCAACCCTAATCAAACACACCTGAACCAGCTAGTCAAACTCTTCAGGATCACTTGAAATCACAGACTGAATGTGGTTCAGGTGTGTTTGATTAGGGTTGGAGTAAAACTCTGCAGGACAGTGGGCCTCCAGGAGCAGGGTTGAAGACCTATGCTCTATGGGGAAAACATGTGTGTTTGGAGCAACATAAGGGTTACTAGATGATGGCAGACCTCACAATGTAATTCAACTCCTATGATAGTTAGAGAGTGATCAGAAAGTGAAATGTGAGAGAGGGAAATGACCATGAGTCAGGATTTGAACTCGGGTTGATCGAAGCACAAACCTTTCTCAGCTCTACTGAGTGCTGGATCTCTTGAATCTTCTTCATTCTGTCCTGGATCATCTGATGAACGTCTGTCTGTGTCTGAACCAGCTGATTCTACATACAGAGAAAAACACAGACACATTTATCACTGAATATAGCTTTCCATCTTCTGACAAACTCTTATTTGAATATTGATTTTTTTAACCATTTAAAGGCCATATGAATTCAAAATTATAGTTTTAATCTTTTAGCCCATGTCTGACAGCTTTGAGGGTAACAAAATCAGTTTTTAATGTAATGAAAGACTACTGGATTTGGCTGTTTAAATGAAAGGGACAGGTTCTTCAACATGGAAACATGACACAGGAAAGACATCTGCATTTCACAGTGAGTTTAAAGAGTTTTGTCTGTAACTCTTTACCTTCTTCTCTCGACTCTCCTCCTCTATAGGAACAGTGTTGTGAGTCCTGTGTTCTCCTTCAGTGCAGGACAGACAAACACACGTCTGATCATCTCTGCAGAACAGCTCCAGAGGTCTCTCGTGTTTCTGGCATATATAATCCTCCAGATTTTCCACAGCGTTGATCAGTGTGTGTTTCTTTAGACGTGGGACTCTGCGATGAGGCTCCAGATGAGAGTCACAGTAAGAGCTTTGACACATCAGGCAGGTCTTCACTGCTTTCTGCCTTCTTCCATCACAGAAGTCACACAACACCCCAGATTCTCCTAGATTGAGCTTCTCCTTAAAGTGTTGCACAACCTCTCTGAGTGTTGTATTAACCTTGAGATCAGGTCTTCTGCTGAATGTTTCTTTACAGAGTGGACAGAAGCAGGTCTGTGAGTTCGTCCAGCACTTGATCAGGCAGGTTCTGCAGAAGTTGTGTCCACATGGAGTGGTGACTGGATCAGTGAACACTTCCAGACAGATGGAGCACTGGAGCTCCTCATTTAGTGATGGGCCACTGGAGGACGCCATGGCTGACAAAACAATGACAATATATGGAATTTCTGAAGAGAGGCATTAGGATAATACTAAGGTAAATAAATATTTTATGTATTTCTCCATTGACGGCCCTTCAAAAGTAGCTGTATATTCTGACAAAATATGTATTTTCCAAGTGGCATGTAAATCACAAATATTTCATTGTATCCGTCTGCTTCTTTTGACATCCACGGCTCATGGACTCCAATTCAGTTCTTTAACAACTAACCCTAACTCTAGGTTATGCACACATGTATGACAGCACTTCAGCAGATAAACTCATTCATTCTTGTAAACTGGTCTAACTTGTGGAGTAACTTGTGCATTTCCCCTTCAAAAAGCTGACATTCAAGTAAGTTCATGGTCATCATGCTCATGTTTATCTCATACAAACATCTATAAAGGTAACAAAATAAGATACTTTTTATGTTTGGAGTTAAAATAATACATTGATCCTATTCATAAAAGTTAAACTAGTAACCACTTTTTATATTAAAGTCAAAGTAATTGATTTTCGTCTATAGACTATCATAACACAAGTTTTTACATTAAAGACAACGCACAAAAAAAAGCTATTTTTATTTTTCAAGCAAATATCCCAGAGAATCCACCACAAAAATAAAATGTATTTAATTGAATGTAGTTCAATTATGATTTTTAATTGTAGAATTTTTTGACCGTTTTCATTCTGTCTGAAGTTCAAGTACTTTCTGTTTCTGAAGTCTTATAGTGGTATAACATGACAGAAGACATCAAACTTTACAGCAAATTGAATAATATAATCTGATACTATTTTATTGTTTAAAACTGCTGGACAAGCTCTTACATTTCCATCACTTACCTGAGTGAATATTAGCTGTGATCACTAGTTTCAGTGTGTGTGAATAAAGAAGTGTTCATTTGAAGAAGCTTCCAGTTCATCTGGTTAATATAGTGTCACCTTCACTGAATTCTTTCACTCACTACAGTGATGTCATACAGTAGCTCCGCCCTTCATGAATATTGATTAGTCCCTAATTCACATCACAGCTGAGTGTTTTCTAGAATGCATGTGTTGTTTTGTTTAGTTTCTCCTTTTATTACAGAAGTGGCAAAATATCGAGTTATCACAGTTGTAATGTAACAAATAATTGAGTACTTAATTTAGTATATTTTGGAAAGGGCAGGTATATTGCATAAATGCAGTCTTGTTAAGGTTAATTTCATAACTAGCATTTTATGTAGCCTATCCTAAAGGCATACAATTAAAAAAAAAAAAAAAAGTTTTTTCGAGAGGGACATGTGTATAGGTAGAGAATAGAGATCGATAGAGATCTAGCCTGTGCAAAAAAAAAAAAAGGAAACAGCGGAGCAGTGCACCGGGGATAAAGAGTAAATAAACGGTAAAAAGATGGATCGGATATTTTTGCTGACACCTCCAGGTAGTTTTAATTTCGCCGAGCCGAGCTCATGGCCACAGTTTATGAGCCGCTTCGAGCGATTCAGAGTAGCATCGGGTCTAGCAGACGAAGACTCAGTCTATCAGGTACACTCGCTCTTGTATATAATGGGGGAGAAAAGAGACGATAATCTAAATACGTTACCCCTAAAGTGAGGAAGAGAAAAGGAGTTATGAAGAGGTCAAGAAGGCTTGAAGTGAGCACTTTATTGGCAGACATAACGTCATTTACGAGAGAGTGAAATTCAACAGCAGACTCCAGCAGCCTGGTGAATCAGCAGAGAGTTTCATCACGAATGTGTATAAGCTCATGGAATTTTGCAGATATGGTGCGATCTACATGAGGAAACACTGTAAAAAATGATCGTGATTTTAACAGTAAAAGACTGTTAATTGGTTAACAGAAAGTTTCCGCACTGTATACGGTGAATAACTGTGATCTAATCGTACATGTAATGTAATTTTACAGTAAAATACGGTTACATTTATAGTTTTTGGAAGTGAAAAAGAGCAAGTCATTGTATAATTTACAGTGAAAAACCGTAAATTAACATTCCCACAATTCCTTGCGTGTCACTTCACATTTGATGCATTTTTGTTGAAATAACTGTTTCTTCATAGTTTTTCTTTGTTTTTCTAATCGGTTATGTACATTAGGCTTTTATGTTACATTTAATGTTGTTAAATGAATGTTTATTGCATTTTTTTTTATTTCATGTGTGTTTAGTGTGTGTGTGAATGACACTGTGCAGCTTCTATATATTAGTATTAACTTTCTTGTGGAAAAGCTGGTTGTGATGAGCTTTGATTGATAATGTGACTTTCATCTCCGCTGTGATTGGTGGATGTCAGTGTATTATAATGGTACAAAACAGATATTAGTTATTCAATAGGTGGGTAAATCAACATTATAGCAGATAATGAAATATTTTTTTTTACTGTAAATTTAAGTTAAGCCTGTAAAACCTAAAATGTTGCTACCGTATTTTTTAACGGTAAATTCCTGGCAACCACAGTTGCTGTTTTTTCCAGTAAATTTAACAGAATTTTTTTTTTATAGTGAATGATCAGAGTCACATATCATATCGTTTGGGCATAAGAGATGCAAAGCTCTCGGAGAAACTGCAACTAGATCCAAATTTGATATTGGACTAACTCAGCTCAGGCAAAACAAGGAAATAAAACATCAATAATATGAATGTGAGAGAAGTGAACGTCGATGAAGTCATGACAAAGAATGTCTAAAGCAAAAACGACTTTGCAGAGAGTAGAGAGGACAGATCAGATTGATTGCTTTAAGAGATGCGGGAAATGTCCTCAGCACTCTTGGAAAACGTGTCCAGATAGAGAATCAGAATGAGGAAAATGCTGAAAGAAAGGACATTTTGCTGCATTGTGCCGGTCAGCTCAATGTCCAGAAGCAATAGTCAACAGCTCATATGAGTCAGCTTTCTTCGGAGCCATCAGACCCCAAACCAAGACAAAATGTGGCAACAGAAAAACCTGGTGAATAAAGAACCGATCACCTTTAAAGGTGCAGTCTGTAAGAATGACAACTAGTGGTCAAAATAGGTACTGCAGACCAAATTCTAAGAACGAGCACAATGGACAATGAAAACTGGCAACGTGCACTATCAAACAGACCAAAACAAAAACAAACATTCCAGCCTGGAAATGCACATTTCAAAGTAAAATAACTGGCTGTAGAAGTGTTTTTCAGAGAAACTAGTATATGAACTCGATCCATTAATACTACAACTTTATCTTCTATTCTATATCTACAGTATTTATAAAAATAAATAAATAAATAAAATAAATAAAAAAGTACATGGGAAGGGTTGTAGCACTTGCATATTGTTGTCTTATTGATAGTTTAACTGTTTTTAGTTCGATTTGGATAAAAGTGTCTGCTAAATGAATAAATGTAAATGTAAAAAGTTACATACAGCACCTTTAAACTAGATACAGGTGCAGTAGTTACGCCGATTCCTATGTATTCAGCTGAAAAACAGGGGAAACTGAAAGATTCCAAAAAGACAATCTTGGGCCCTAACAGTTCTCCTTTATAAGTGATGGGTATTTTCAGTGCATGCCTGCAAAAGGATCCAGCAGGATATATGTGGTGTAAAGGATTTAGTGATGCCGCTCCTGGGACTGCCTGTGATCCAAAGTTTACAGTTACTGCATCAAGTAGCCAACTGACACGAACCTGGAGAGCAGTACAAGGCGATGTTCTCCAAGGTTTTCTCAGGACTTGGGAAATTAGAGGGCAGCTAAGAGATCAAACTGATGGAAGGAGCAGTCGGCCACGACAAGTACAGCTGCCACTCGTGGAAAAAGTAAAACTGGGACTGCAAAAATGGAAGAAGTGAGAGTCATTCGATGAATTGAAGAGCCTACTGAGTGGTGCGCAGCAATAGTAGTCGTGTCAAAACCTAACGGCAATATCAGGTTTTGCTTTGATCTAACAAGATTGAACAAGAGTGTGTGTAGAGAATTGCAGCTAGAGGAGCAGCTGTGTTTTCGAAATTAGACGCCACATCTGGGTTTTGGCAAATACTCTTGCACAAAGACACCGAGCCTTTGGTTTAAGCCAGGCTAATTGGTTGAAATCACTTACTGAAACAATTGTTGTCATAAAATACACTTGTCTGTTAACAATGAGTTGACAGTTTGAACGTTCTTGTTCACTTTTATTTATTTTGATGATCTGAGGTGAATTGTTGCTTTCCGGCTATAAAATACACACAAAATGATTTTCAAACTCATACAGATGCTTTTAACATTAAATAAAGCACATAAACAGTACCTGAGCTTATCATACTTTATGTCGTTTTTCCAGCCGCGACGTCGCAGAGATAGAAACCGTTATTAAAATGGAATCATTGCATAGGGGTTGGTAAGGACAAAAACTGATTAACAAAATACTCTTTATCTTTCTCATTTTATACCATTTTCTTTGATTGGATGCCTACGTGACTTTGGCATGTCCCACACTCTGCTCAGCTAACTTCAGTGAGTGTAAAAAGTGGTTAAATGACACTAAATTAAAATATATTTTTTAATATTCTTATTTTTCTCAGTAAGTTGTTCGATAAATCAAGTAAATTTGACCATTTATATGCTATTTTCAAAATAATATTAAAGATATGTATATGTACACATGTACGTTTAGTTTAATTGGGTTGTGGTGCCATGGGGAAAAAAAATGCCACAAAGGGGTGCCATGCTTTCAAAAAGTTTGGGAACCACTGAGGGCGCTGTGGTGGGTAAAGAGTTGACGGTCAAGATCACGTTCCAGAACCCGCTGTCACAAGTGTTGAGGAACGTTTTGTTCCATATAGAGGGATTGGGAATGCAGAGCATCAGAAAGATCCAGTATGGGTAAGACTTTCAGTGTTTAACAGCAGTTTAATTTCAGCTGTGACGTGTTCATGCACTGTAGATATGCTTCAAAACATAAATTGTACTGCATTAAATATGATATTTAAAGAGTGAAGCTTCCAGAGAGTTGATATTGTCTTTGTGTCTGTCAGTGATGTGGAGAAGCTTGCGACGGTTACACTGATGGAGAAGTTTGTTCCCACCGTCTCCGGCTCTCAGAAGCTCCTGGCATCGATGGACTGCCGTCTGCTCACTCAGGTGCACGGATTCACTGATATTGGGCTCAAACCAAAGTCAAAAACACTGGCATTGTGAAGTCTTCTAATGCTCTCGCTTCTCTTGAAGAATATGAACTAGATTTAAGGATCATCAGCCAGCAGCCATATCACCCTGTAGACCAAGACTGGTTGCCCACTGAAGCTAAGCAGGGCTGAGCCTGGTTAGTACCTGGATGGGAGACCTCCTGAGAAAAAACAGGTTGCTGCTGGAAGAGGTGTTAGTGAGGCCAGCAGGGGGCGCTCACCCTGTGGTCTGTGTCGGTCCTAATGCCCCAGTGTAGTGACGGGGACACTATACTGTCAAAGAGCACCGTCCTTCGGATGAGACGTAAAACCGAGGTCCTGACTCTCTGTGGTCATTAAAAATCCCATGGCATTTCTCGTAAAGAGTAGGGGTGTAACCCCGGTGTCCTGGCCACATTCCACACATTGGCCCTTACCAATCATGGCCTCCTAATAATCCCCTTACATTGAATTGGCTCTATCACTCTCTCTCCTCTCTCCACCTATAGCTGGTGTGTGGTGAGCGCACTGGCGCCGTTGTTCTGTGGCTGCCGTCGCATCATCCAAGTGGATGCTGCACACTGGTGGTGGTTGAGGAGAGACCCCTGATATGATTGTAAAGCGCTTTGGGTGTACAGTAGTACATATGAAAGCGCTATATAAATGCCTCATTCTATTCATTCTATTCTATTCTATCTACATTGAATAATAATTCAGTATTTTCATTCACAACTGATGTAAGTCAACAATAAAGTTCCTCCGTTTTATTCATATCCTTTCTGTCTGTTGTATAAATAGATATTCATCGTTCTCCAATGTGTATTTGCATAACAATTACTGTAGAAAGCTAGACAAAGGGGAACTGGAGCGCTGCTGGTATCCCTTGTATCCTCTGGTGCTTGTGGAAGGGTTAAATGTTCATACAAAAGAATTGGAAAAAAATCCAGGTCCAGGCACTCAGTAGGATGCAAAAGTTAAAAAGCCTTTATTATTTTAAGGGGCTAAAGCATTAAAACACCAACGCATATCGGCCCACGGGCCTTCATCAGGGTGTTACTGTAGAAAGCTGTTTAGTTTACAAGAAATATCAGTTATAGAATTGAACACTTGTCCAGATGATACAGTTATTAAAGTATAATCCAAATACCGCAATATTTCACAAATAATTCAATGTTTACAGCTGCAGAGGAGAGAGAGAAAATGGCTTCAGAGATTTCCTTACAAAATAACATGTAGAAAAACTCTAAAATTTAGCATATTATGTATTCAACACACATATATATATATTAGTGGTGGGCCGTTATCGGCGTTAACGTGCTGCGTTAACGCGAGACTCTTATCGCGCGATAAAAAAAATATCGCCGTTAATCTATTCTCAAAGTTGGGTTGGGAGCTGCTCTATACTACACAAGCTATGATGACGCAATCTACCCGCGGCCGCGAGGTACACCCGGCTGCAACGCATCATATTCGTCGTCATCTTAGGTAAACACGGCTGAAAGTGAAAGCTGGTGAAAAAGATCCGTGCAACATCCATTATTTGGACTTGGTTCGGATTTAAGCCGTCAGACGAGCAGCAGCAAACTATATAGACAGAATGTGTGGGGTAACAGTTCGGTAAGTTAACACACGACTAATCCGTTCTGCCACCTCAAATTCAAAACGAAACATGATATCACTGAATACCAGCGTGCGCGTATTATTCCCAATATATCTTAGTGGTGTAGCACATAATCTCTGCCCGATTTTAAGAATCGTTGTTGTGTTTCTTTTTAACTGAAAAGACATCAGTTAGACAATATTCTAATTTTAAATTTGGGGTTTCATAAGCTCCAAGCCATAATAAACATTAGACCTACTTAAGTCTCTGCAGCTAGTGTACTTAAATTTTATTTATCTGCAAAATTATGTTGTATACTTACAGTTTTGCACAATATATGTTCTCAAAACTACATACACCCTTTAAAAAAAAAAAAAAAAAAACATTTAGCAGTTGTTTAGCAGGGTCTGTGTAACCTGTTCTGAAATGGTTTTATTATAATATATATCGTTATCGCAAGAGGCTGCAATGTATATCACAATATGGATTTTAGGCCATATCGCCCATCCCTAATTGATAGCCTATAGTAGTTGATAATAACATAGACCTACCTAATGTTGCCTACGGATGGTAACAGTACAGTAGTAACCTTTTACAGTCTATGAGTAGAACAGCTTTCTCAAGCAGTTTGTGATGCATTGTGGAAACAGGAGATGAGCCCCTGGTCTAATGCGCCACCTGGCTTGAGAAACCCGTTCTCAAAGACTTACTTTTATAGTCATTATTTGGGTAGCACACATATTCTGAATGCCTTCGTCAGAATTCAAATGAGCCATTTTAATCTAGATTAATCTAGATTAATTTCAAAATTAATCTAGATTAATCTAGATAAAAAAAATTAATCTATGCCCACCTCTAATATATATACATTTTTTATAGTAGATTTAAAAATAAGAGCAAAGTATTCATGATAGACAAAGGCAAGCAAGTCATTTTGTTGATTAGAAATATATAGACTCATAACAAATTGGCCATTCAAATGTACAGATAACTCACAAATATTTTATTATAGTTCATGTTTTATTTTGCACTTGCACAAATTTTGTACATCACATATTCATTTTCTTTATAATTGTAAGTAAAATATACTTAGAACAAACAAAACATCCATAGTTAATCTTTTCAGATTTCATGGTTTTTTTTTCATTTTTTTCATTTTAACTGACAGGTGTGATGATCAGTGGGTTTGAGTTTTTACCATAATTAGTGCATGGGCTGAAAAATGGATAGAGTTTGTCAGTGAAAGTCTGACCAGTGAAAGAGTAGATATGAGATCTGGACTCCACGTCATAAAAAGAGACCAGACCCTCCTCATAATCCACAAACACACCAACCTTCTCAGGTTTCACTTCCAGAGGGAACATAACCATTGGATTCACAAGAAATACATTTTGATCCTCAATAAACAGCATCAGAATCCAGTATCCATTCTCAGGACTCAGGATACTGTTAATGTCCCCGTTCCTGTTAATGGATTCTCTGGCCACTCCTAAACTCCACTCAGTCTTTCCCTTCACCTGCACCTCATAGTAAAATCTCCCTGAACTGAATCCCTCCTTTGCCAGAACAAAACAACCCACATTAATTCTCTTTGGGTTTTCTGGGATGTCCTGCTTAACGTCTCCATGCCTGACTTGTTTTCCATCATCAGACAGGATGAGACATGAATTCGCTGAATCAGGATCCAGAGTCACATCCACTGAGAGAGATCAGACATTATCAATTAACTTCAGAACAAACATTTTCAGATGTACCAAATATAATACAGATTAACAAAGTATTGTGAGTGTATTGAAGAAAATGGCATCAATCACACTGTACCTGCAAACCTCTGCGCAAACTTCAACCCTGTGGACACAGATGATAATATAATGATGAATTATTGATAGCAATAATTTAAGATTAACAGTGAGTTTCTATCTACTGGCAGCATCAGTGGCATGTAAATGTTGCTCGCCCCTTTGTTTGTAAAACAAAATGCAGAATGAGTTTACAGTAAATATACCTACAATGGATGTTTATGGGACAAACAAAATGAAATTTGAAGCTTGGATTTTTTTAATCAATGAACTGATTAACCTCCTCCTTGAACTGCCACCTTCTGCCACCAACTGTGGAGGGGTTTGAGTACCCAAATGATCCTAGGAGCTATGCTGTCCAGGGGATATATGCCCCTGGTAGGGTCTCCCAAGGCAAACAGGTCCTAGGTGACAGGTCAGACTAAGAGCGGTTCAAAAACCCTTTATGATGCCATTAAATCCGAGGACCGTGACGTCGCCCGGCATGGCGCAGCCGGGGCCCCACCCTGGAGCCAGGCCCTGGGCTGGGGCTCGTATGCGAGCGCCTGGTGGCCGGGCCTCCCCCCATGGGGTCCGGCCGGGCTCAGCCCGAAGGAGGGACCGTAAGGGACCGGTGCAAAGTGAATCGGGCGGCAGTTGAAGGCGGGGGCCTCGACACATGGCGGGCCTGAACCCCCCAGCTCAGCCGCCATGTGTTGGAGTTCACCCCAGTGAACGAGAGGGTCGCTTCCCAGTGCCTTCGGGTCGGGGATGGATCTCTCACTGTTGTATGCGCCTATGGGCCAAACGGCAGTGTAGAGTACCCGGCCTTCTTGGAGTCTCTGGGAGGGGTGCTGGAAAGTGCTCCGACTGGGGACTCCGTCGTTCTACTGGGGGACTTCAGCGGCCACGTGGGCAGCGGCAGTGACACCTGGAGGGGCGTGATTGGGAGGAACGGCCCCCCTGATCTGAACCCGAGTGGTGTTCTGTGATTGGACTTCTGTGCTAGTTACAGCTTGTCCATAACGAACACCATGTTCAAGCATAAGGGTGTCCATCAGTGCACGTGGCACCAGGACACCCTAGGCCGGAGGTCGATGATCGACTTTGTGGTCGTTTCATCTGACCTCCGGCTGTATGTCTTGGACACTCGGGTGAAGAAAAGGGCGGAGCTGTCAACTGATCACCACCTGGTGGTGAATTGGATCCAATGGTGGGGGAGGGAATCTGGACAGATTCGGCAGACCCAAATGTACTGTGAGGGTCTGTTGGGAACATTTGGCCGAATCCCCTGTCAGAGAGTTCTTCAACTTCCAACTCCGGCAGAGTTTTGACCGGATCCCGAGGGAGTCTGGAGATATTGAGTGCGAGTGGACCATGTTCTCCACCTCCATTGTCGACGCGGCCACTCAGAGCTGTGGCCGTAAGGTCTCCGGTGCCTGTCGAGGCGGCAATCCCCAAACCCGGTGGTGGACAACGGAAGTAAGGGATGCTGCAAAGCTGAAGAAGGAGTCCTATCGGGCCTGGCTGGCTTGTGGGACTCCTGAGGCAGCTGACGGGTACTGGCAGGCCAAGCGGACTGCAGCCCGAGTGGTTGTGGAGGCAAAAACTTGGGCCTGGGAGGAGTTCGGTGAGGCCATGGAGAAGGACTACCGGTTGGCCTCGAAGAGATTCTGGCAAAATGTCCGGAGCCTTAGGAGAGGGAAGCAGTGCCCTACCAACGCTGTCTACAGTGGAGGTGGACAGCTGTTGACCTCAACTGGGTATGTCGTCGGACGGTGGAAGGAATACTTCGAGGATCTCCTCAATCCCACTGACACGTCTTCCATGGAGGAAGCAGAGGCTGCGGGCTCAGAGGTGGACTCGTCCATCACCCAAGATGAAGTCAGCGAGGTAAGAAACTCCTCGGTGGCAAGTGGATGAGATCCGCCCTGAGTACCTCAAGTCTCTGGATGTTGTGGGGCTGTCTTGGCTGACACGCCTCTGCAACATCGCGTGGCGGTCGGGGACAGTACCTTTGGGCTGGCAGACTGGAGTGGTGGTCCCTCTTTTTAAGAAGGGGGACCGGAGAGTGTGCTCCAACTACAGGGGGATCACACTTCTCAGCCTCCCCGGGAAAGTCTATGCCAGGGTACTGGAGAGGAGAATACGGCCGATAGCAGAACCTCAGATTCAGGAGGAACAGTGTGGTTTTCGTCCCGGTCGTGGAACACTGGAACAGCTCTATACCCTCTCCAGGGTGCTGGAGGGTTCATGGGAGTTTGCCCAACCAATCCACATGTACTTTGTGGATTTGGAGAAGGCATTCGACTGTGTCCCTCACGGCGTCCTGTGGAGGGTGCTCTGGGAGTATGGGGTCCGGGGTCCTTTGCTAAGGGCTGTCCGGTCCCTGTACGACCGAAGAAGGAGCTTGGTTCGCATTGCCACCAGTAAGTCAGACTTGTTCCCGGTGCATGTTGGACTCCAGTTCTGTTCATAAATTTTATGGACAGAATTTCTAGGCGCAGCCAGGGGCCGGAGGGTGTCAGGTTTAGGGACCACACGATTTTGTCTCTGCTCTTTGCAGATGATCTTGTCGTGCTGGCCCCATCAGACAAGGACAAGGACAAGTTACAAGGACAAGGACACTTTACACAAGACAAGGACAAGTTACACATTATGTTCTAATATTTCAAGTAATACTGCTTTAAATGGTTATGACATGAATTAAAGTTTTGCTATATGACAGGGTTAGTTGTGTAATGATTATATTTTTGAAAAAATGTGATGTCTTACAAACTGAGACTACATATAGTTTTTGCTGATCACCAATGGATTTAACCAAGAATATTCCTTGAAAAAAATATTTTCTTAGTTACAGACAAAAAAAATCTATACAGTGTTGTGGCGAAGGGGGCTTGGTTCAGCGAGGTCTCCAGCAGGAGAGAGAGTCGGGTGATGAGCAGTGAGTAAGTAGGTCAAGTGCAAAATGACAAACACCTGTGTCTTGTTGCAGTAATTGACGCGGAGAGACCGGATAAGAGCCAAAGGGAAACGGGAAGTAATGAGAGAACCTGGACTGAGGACTCGTGCTGTTTGAACTTGTGATACTGCTTGAGAAACTGCTGTCACTTTGTTCACAAGTTTGTTGAGAGCGCAGAGAGCACAAGTTTTGTTTTGTTTCAGTTGTGGAAATAATAAAAAGCACAAGCCTCAGTAAGCCGGCCCAGCCTTCTTCCTTCCTCACTCTGAACTTTATCTCGACTGAATTTAAAATTCACATACCAGTTTGATTGAGTTTTTCATTTACTGTCTCTTGAGTTATCTTCAGTTGAGTCAGGGCTCTATACAGAGAGTTCACATTCACATCAGAGTCAATCCTGATCTCAGTCCAGTTCTTGGTGTGTGGACGACTGTCCAGGGATGAGCTCATCTACAGCAGGAGAGACAATTATTTTAATATTGTTATTTTTTCAAATTTGACATTATTACTGTTTCGTTCTGTTTAATTTAGAAAGACCGGTCCTGTAATATTGTACATTATGACAGATGTTGACAGACCTGTATGAGATGGAGATGATCGTCAGTGTGTGAGAGCAGCTCCAGCTCAGTGTTTCTCCTCTTCAGCTCAGTGATTTCCTGATGCAGCTCTTTAATGAGATCTTCAGCCTGTTTCTCTGCTGCTTTCTGCTGTTCCTCCATCATCTTCAGCAGATCAGACTGATATCTCTCAGTGGAGCGGATCAGATCAGTGAAGAGCTCCACACTGGCGGATCTCTCTATATCTGTGTTTCTCTATTAAATAAATGAGCAGATTAAATATAATATATAAATATAAATATAAATAAAATATTTTCAGGCACGAAAATATTTTCTCAGACAATCTGCTTTTATCATGATAAGCAATTCTCTCAGTAGTTAAAACATTAAAACGTCACAGGAAAAGTGTTCAAAAGCATCGAACCCACTACAAATATATTTATTGAATATAAAAAATATTGTAACTTCTCAGTAATGATTTCATGTAATTTAAGTGTTTAACTCCATTAATGAGAATGGCATATTTAATCTAAATGTTTATATCAGAAGTAAAACATAGTTTAAATCATTCTTTTATTTATTTAAACTGTTATTGTGAATGTGAACATGCTGTATTAATGATTTGGACTCATAATGAAGGTTTACGGTTTTACTTCATCTGCCATTAGATAAATATGCATCAGTTTCACTAAACACGCTCGCTGGTACATACATTTAAGAATGGATGGAGATTTGCTTCAAGAGACAGGCTTGGTGAGTGAAATTTTATTTGTATAATCTTTCTGTATATGTATAATTTTCTTTAGGTTTTCTGTCTAAAAGTGACCAAAAAGACACTCCAGCTCACCATCGGTGTCGCCAAACTGCTCCATCTCCAAAATGTTCGCACGCATGGGTCAGAGTTTGTGTGTTGGTGCGTCAAGTTTGTTTTTATAAATCACAACTTATGCGTTGGAAGTGCTCTTTCAGGGCCTGTTTTGTGCGTGCGCAACGGTTATAAATGAGGCCCCAGAACTTCAAAATCCCCTTCTGCCATATCATCCTCCGGGATTTGGCTTTTGCTTTCTACAGTCAGCATTCATTATGTTTACATTATTACATTATTTGACATTGACACGTACGTGCCAGCTTTGCAGGTCATGCATTCTGCTTCACACGGATCCCAACCGAGACGAAAACACAGGAATTTTCTTAGCAATGCTAAAACGCACATCAACCGATCACTTGTTTAGCGTTCATGTAAACACTACATTCAGATTCACCAATGGGAATGAATTCAGTCCAATTGAAACAAAAGGTGTTCATGTAAACATAATGAATGGTGACTGTAAAAAGTAAAAGCCCAATCCCGGACATTTTGGGCGATCTCGAAATGTCCGGGAAAAAGAGGACGTATGGTCACCCCTACTACTCAGCTTTCTCCACAGAGCAAGAGACTGTTAGCTTAGCTTAAAAAAAAAAAAAAAGATGGCTGACAATATTTGTACATTCTGTGAGTGAGATCCCACCCTCTATGGGCGGGTTGAAAACATGTGGAACGAGCTCCTACTACTGGCTGCAGTCTCTCGCCTCTGGACAATAAAAGCTTCCGATGACGCAAAATGTGTCAAAATGACAATTTTAGTGTCATCTGTGTTTGTTTTTTTTCCAGACACACAATACAGAAATCTCTGGTCTCAGGGGGACATGAGGGAGGGAAGCACGGCCATTCGAAAATACTACCGGGTTTCTACTGATACAAAGCTTAATGCTAATCAGTGAAGTATCCCCTTAAGAGTTATTATTACATGCATAAGGAATAGTAAAAAATCATCTACTGGCCTCATGTCACTTAAAAGTTGTTTTAATTTATTTAATTGAGAACCTTTATTAAGCAGATTGAAATGTTATAATGCATTATTAATGTAGCATTTTTACTTCCACTCACTTTTCTCAGCTCTACTGAGTTCTGGATCTCTTGAATCTTCTTCATTCTGTCCTGGATCATCTGATGAACGTCTATCAGTGTCTGATCCAGCTGATGAGACACACAGAGAAACACACAGGTATAGATTCCATATTAATTTCATATTAGTCATTTGAATAATTATTTTGAAAACCATTTAATGACTTCAAAATGTAGTTTGGTGGCTTTTAGTTCATGTCTCTAAGCTGTGTACTCTTGAAAGTTGACAAAATTAACTTTTGGCATATAAACAAATTTAAGATTTATAATCTTTCTTTTCTGCAAAACACAATT
>NC_138235.1:39219566-39554566 GCF_964197995.2 Scardinius erythrophthalmus
TCATAGACTTATGAACTCTTAAACTCATAAATTAATAAACTCTGAACTCTAAACTCATTTAAACTTATAAACTCTAAACTCAAAAACTCGTACACTTATAAACTCTAAACTCATAAACTCTGAGTGTGTGTGTGTGTCTGAGTGTGTGTGTGTGTGTGTCTGAGTGAGTGTGTGAGCGAGGTAGTCTGAGTGAGTGTGTGTGTGTGTGTGTGTGTGTTTGTGTGTATCTATCTAACTTATTTATATATCTATCATAAACTTCAAACTACTTCAAACTACTTTAAACTTCAAACCACTTTAAACTTCTTAAGTTTAATGCTTCCAGCTCCCAAGCAACTCCATAGCAACCAAACTTGAGTACCCTAGCAACTGTTTTGCAAGACCTATATCTCTGTATCAGAACATCGTATAGAGATGAGTTTTGGCTCTTTTGACTCATGCTAGCAAACAGCACTTCCAACATGCTACACATGCTAGCAGTGAATAGCTACATGCTAATAGCAATTAGTTAAGTGTTAAATCATGCCAAGATCATGCTAAGAACTCTATAAAAACTCCATAGTAACCATCTGTGACAACTACCAACCACCTAGTAACACCATATCAACTGCCCTGAATACCATAGCAACCACCCAGAACACCCTAGCAACCGCCTAGCAACCACCCAGAACACCCTAGCAACCACCCAAAAGACCCTAGCAACCACCCAAAATATCCAAGCAACCACCCAAAACACCCTAGCAACCGCCTAGCAACCACCCAAAATATCCTAGCAACCACCCAAAACACCCTAGCAACCACCCAAAAGACCCTAGCAACCACCCAGAACACCCTAGCAACCGCCTAGCAACCACTCAGAACACCCTAGCAACCACCCAAAATACCCTAGCAACCACCCAAAACACCCTAGCAACCACCCAAAAGACCCTAGCAACCACCCAAAATATCCTAGCAACCACCCAAAACACCCTAGCAACCGCCTAGCAACCACCCAAAAGACCCTAGCAACCACCCAGAACACCCTAGCAACCACCCAAAAGACCCTAGCAACCACCCAAAAGACCCTAGCAACCGCCTAGCAACCACCCAAAAGACCCTAGCAACCACCCAAAATATCCTAGCAACCACCCAAAAGACCCTAGCAACCACCAAAAATACCCTAGCAACCACCCAAAATACCCTAGCAACCGCCTAGCAACCACCCAAAAGACCCTAGCAACCACCGAAAATATCCTAGCAACCGCCTAGCAACCACCCAAAAGACCCTAGCAACCACCCAGGACACCCTAGCAACCACCTAGCAACCACCCAGAACACCCTAGCAACCGCCCATAACATCTTAGCAACCGCCTAGCAAAAAACTTTCTGCTCCAAACTTTCTCAAGCCAACTTAAAGTTTGTCTCAACGAACTTTTGCATCTAGTTATTATTATTATTATTCTTACTAAAAAATCTGACTCAAACTCCTCCTAGAGCTTTAACTCTACATACTCCAAAATCGGCTCAGACACTCAAACAGATCTGACTCGGTGTGCTCTATCTTTTCAGACTGATCGGACTTACGGTTTTCCTACAAATGACGATCAAAACTCGGAAAAACTCCCATTGACTTACATTGGGGAGTTCTAAAAAATTCAAATCCAGATTCAAACTCACCAACCGACAAAAATTCAAATCTAAACACCTTGAAGACTAAACCAAACTGCCGTTCTATATATATTAGCCAATGAAACTCATTTAAACTAATAAACTCTAATCTCATACACTTATAAACTAATTAACTTAAATTTAATAACTAATTAACTAATAAACTCATGAATTCATAGACTTATGAACTCTTAAACTCATAAATTAATAAACTCTGAACTCTAAACTCATTTAAACTTATAAACTCTAAACTCAAAAACTCGTACACTTATTAACTCTAAACTCATAAACTCTGAGTGTGTGTGTGTGTGTGTGTGTGTCTGAGTGAGTGTGTGTGTGTGTGTGTGTGTGTGTGTGTGTGTGTGTGTGTGTGTGTGTGTGAGTGAGTGTGTGTGTGTGTGTGTGTGTGTGTGTGTGTGTGTTTGTGTGTATCTATCTAACTTATTTATATATCTATCATAAACTTCAAACTACTTTAAACTACTTTAAACTTCAAACCACTTTAAACTTCTTAAGTTTAATGCTTCCAGCTCCCAAGCAACTCCATAGCAACCAAACTTGAGTACCCTAGCAACTGTTTTGCAAGACCTATATCTCTGTATCAGAACATCGTATAGAGATGAGTTTTGGCTCTTTTGACTCATGCTAGCAAACAGCACTTCCAACATGCTACACATGCTAGCAGTGAATAGCTACATGCTAATAGCAATTAGTTAAGTGTTAAATCATGCCAAGATCATGCTAAGAACTCTATAAAAACTCCATAGTAACCATCTGTGACAACTACCAACCACCTAGTAACACCATATCAACTGCCCTGAATACCATAGCAACCACCCAGAACACCCTAGCAACCGCCTAGCAACCACCCAGAACACCCTAGCAACCACCCAAAAGACCCTAGCAACCACCCAAAATATCCTAGCAACCACCCAAAACACCCTAGCAACCGCCTAGCAAACACCCAAAAGACCCTAGCAACCACCTAGCAACCACCCAAAATATCCTAGCAACCACCCGAAACACCCTAGCAACCGCCTAGCAACCACCCAAAAGACCCTAGCAACCACCCAGAACACCCTAGCAACCACCCAAATTACCCTAGCAACCACCCAAAAGACCCTAGCAACCACCCAAAATATCCTAGCAACCACCCAAAACACCCTAGCAACCGCCTAGCAACCACCCAAAAGACCCTAGCAACCACCCAGAACACCCTAGCAACCGCCTAGCAACCACCCAGAACACCCTAGCAACCACCCAAAATACCCTAGCAACCACCCAAAAGACCCTAGCAACCACCCAAAACACCCTAGCAACCACCCAAAAGACCCTAGCAACCACCCAAAATATCCTAGCAACCACCCAAAACACCCTAGCAACCGCCTAGCAACCACCCAAAAGACCCTAGCAACCACCAAAAATATCCTAGCAACCACCCAAAATACCCTAGCAACCGCCTAGCAACCACCCAAAAGACCCTAGCAACCACCGAAAATATCCTAGCAACCGCCTAGCAACCACCCAAAAGACCCTAGCAACCACCCAGGACACCCTAGCAACCACCTAGCAACCACCCAGAACACCCTAGCAACCGCCCAAAATACCCTAGCAACACCAAAGCAACCACCCATAACATCTTAGCAACCGCCTAGCAAAAAACTTTCTGCTCCAAACTTTCTCAAGCCAACTTAAAGTTTGTCTCAACGAACTTTCGCATCTAGTTATTATTCTTTTTCTTACCCAAAATTTATCAACTCTAACTCCTCCTAGAGCTTTAACTCTACAAACTCCAAACTCAGGTCAGACCTTCAGACTATTCTGACTTAGTGTGCTATATCTTTTCAGACTGATTTGACTTTCAGTTTTCTTAAAAATTAATATTAAAAATCATAAAAACCCCATTGACTTTCATTGCAGACTGCTCAAATTGAGCCAAGACTACGGTGGCCCATTAGTGTACAAACCAAAAACTCAAATTTAAACTCTCTGAAGCCCTATACTCAATTAAACTACCATTCTAAATCTATCTATCTATCTATCTATCTATCTATCTATCTATCTATCTATCTATCTATCTATCTATCTATCTATCTATCTAACTTATCTTTCTTTCTTTCTTTTTAACTAATCTATCTTTCTAACTAACTTATCTATCTTTCTTTATTTTTAACTAATCTATCTATCTTTCTAACTAACTTATCTTTCTTTCTTACTAATCTATCTATCTTTCTAACTAACTTATCTTTCTTTCTATCTTACTAATCTATCTATCTTTCTAACTAACTTATCTATCTTTCTTTCTTTTTAACTAATCTATCTCTTTTTCTAACTAACGAATCTATCTTTCGTTCTTTTTAACTAATTATCTATCTTTCTAACTAACTTATCTATCTTTCTTTCTTTTTAACTAATCTATCTCTTTTTCTAACTAACTTATCTATCTTTCGTTCTTTTTAACTAATTATCTATCTTTCTAACTAACTTATCTATCTTTCTTTCTTTTTAACTAATCTATCTATCTTTCTAACTAACTTATCTATCTTTCTTTCTTTCTTTTTGACTAATCTATATATCTTTCTAACTTATCTATCTTTCTTTCTTTTTAACTAATCTATCTTTCTAACTAACTTATCTATCTTTCTTTCTTTTTAACTAATCTATCTATCTTTTTCTAACTAACGTATCTATCTTTCGTTCTTTTTAACTAATTATCTATCTTTCTAACTAACTTATCTATCTTTCTTTCTTTTAACTAATCTATCTATCTTTTTCTAACTAACGTATCTTTCTTTCGTTCTTTTTAACTAATTATCTATCTTTCTAACTAACTTATATATCTTTCTTTCTTTTAACTAATCTATCTATCTTTCTAACTAACTTATCTATCTTTCTTTCTTTCTTACTAATCTATCTATCTTTCTAACTAACTTATCTATCTTTCTTTTTTAACTAATCTATTTATCTTTCTAACTAACTTATCTATCTTTCTTTCTTTCTTTTTAACTAATCTATCTATCTTTCTAACTAACTTATCTATCTTTCTTTCTTTCTGAAAAATGGCGGCGCCCTGTTTGGCTGCGGCTGCATGGGCTCACAACAGTTTCGGATTTTCTGACCAAATTACTTTGTCTATGACGGCGGAAATAGTCGCCACTCAACACGTAGTGTATGATCGCCAGCATCTACTGGAATTACAACCATACAGCGACTTCGGATTTGTAAACAAAAGTGTCCAGGAGTGTCTAAGTAGCCTCGGAGTGTTACGCCGACAAGATCCAGCAGCCCACAGATTAGTAGACCCGCCTACCAATACAAGCCGACAGAGGAGAAAGCGTAGGCGGTGTGACCGGAGGCGGAAACGCGGCTGTCGGGGAGGACTAACAGCTAGGCTAAAAGCTAACCCCCACAGAACGCCGCTTCCATCTATCTTTCTCTCAAATGTCCGCTCCCTGGATGGAAAAATGGATCACCTGCAGCTGGAACTAACATCAAAACAAGAGTTTAGGAACTGCTGTGTTTTAATCCTGACAGAGACATGGCTAAACACATCAATCCCGGATAATGTTGTTAGCATTGAAGGATTTGCTACATTCCGTGCCGACAGGAGCCGCGAACTCAGTGGTAAATCCCGGGGGGGTGGTCTGTGTGTTTACACTAATAACAACTGGTGTAAAAATGCTAGGACAGTCTCAATACATTGTTCACCAGACATTGAGCTTTTGACTGTAATCTGCAGACCAGTCTACCTACCCAGAGAGTTTAGTTGTGTTATCATTACTGCTGTGTACGTGCCTCCCAGTGCTAACACGAAGGTGGCTATGACTGTTCTCTATCAGACCATCAGTGAGCTGCAATCCACTTATCCTGAGGGCATCTTCATTGTTGCTGGGGATTTTAACCAGGCCAACATGAAAACAGTTCTCCCACACTTCCACCAGCATGTGGATTTCGCAACTAGGGGACAGAACATATTGGACAAGGCCTATACAAACATCAAAGGTGCATTTAGAGCAGCCCCCCGCCCCCAACTTGGCTTGTCAGACCATCTATCTGTTATGCTTATCCCTGCATACAAGCCCCTGCTCATCAGTGGGAAACCTACAGTGAGGCAGGTGAGAATATGGTCGGAGGGGGCTATGGAGGCACTCCAGGACTGTTTTGATTGCACTGATTGGGACATGTTCAAGTCAGCTGCCACCTACAACGGTCATACGAGCATTGATGAGTACGCCATATCAGTGTCAGCTTACATTAGCAAATGTACAGAGGACGTCAGCATCATGAAGACCATCATTTCCCGAGCCAATCAGAAACCCTGGCTGACTGCAGAAGTACGCAAGATGCTAAAAGCACGGAACATTGCCTTCAAGTCTGGCGACGTGGAGGCTCTGAGAACAGCAAGAGCCAATCTGAACCGTGCCATCAGGTTAGCAAAGCGTACTCACAGTAAAAAAATCCAGGACTTGTTCCATGACTCCACCAACATCAGCAACATGTGGAAAGGCATACGGGCTATCACCAACCACAAGGTAACTCCTCCATTTGGAGGTGAAGCTGACACTGACCTCCTCAATGAACTAAATATTTTTTTTGCGAGGTTTGAGGCACTAAACAGCACTCGTGCAGAGAAAGCAGTTCCCCATCAGCAAGAAAAGACACTTTGCCTGGACATAGCTGATGTGCGGAAGTCTCTGAGGAGGGTAAACACCCGGAAGGCCCCAGGCCCTGATAACATACAGGGGCGAGTGCTCAAGGACTGTGCAGACCAGCTGGCTTGTGTTCTGACGGATATTTTTAACACCTCGCTAGACCAAGCCACAGTGCCATCGTGCCTAAAGACCGCCACCATTATCCCAGTGCCTAAAAAATCTCGGATCACCTCTCTAAATGACTACCGGCCCATCGCACTGACTTCCATCATAATGAAGTGCTTTGAAAGGCTGGTCAAAGACTACATCATCTCCAGACTCCCTCCCACGCTTGACCCCTTTCAGTTTGCCTACCGGCCAAATCGCTCCACTGAGGATGCCATCTCCTCCGCTCTACACTTGAGCCTCGCACATCTGGAGGAGAAGAACACGCATGTTAGGCTGTTGTTCCTGGACTTCAGTTCAGCTTTTAATTCCATCATCCCTCAACACCTGGTAGACAAACTGGAACCTCTGGGCTTCAGCACCCCCTTGCGGAACTGGCTGCTTGATTTCCTCACTGATAGACCTCAGTCAGTGCGGGTTGGACAGAATACCTCCAGCGTCATCACCCTCAGTACAGGCTCCCCTCAGGGCTGTGTCCTGAGTCCTCTGTTGTTCACTCTAATGACACATGATTGCGTCCCTAGGCACGCCACTAATCACATTGTGAAATTTGCGGATGACACAACAGTGGTAGGCCTCATCAGGGATGACAAGGACCTGGCCTACAGAGAGGAGGTGGAGCAGTTGGTGGGCTGGTGCAGAGACAACAGCCTGATCCTGAATGTCGACAAGACCAAAGAACTCATTGTCGACTTCAGGAAGAACCAGCCCAGCCATGCTCCACTACTCATCAACAACATAACCGTGGAGGTGGTCAGCAGTACAAAGTTTCTGGGGGTGCTTATCACACACGATTTTACCTGGTCTGTAAACACTGCATCACTGGTGAAGAGGGCACAGCAGCGGATGTACTTCCTACGGAGGATGAGAAGAGCTCATCTGCCCCCACCTATCCTCACCACATTTTACAGAAGCACCATAGAGAGCATCTTGACCAGCTGTATCTCAGTGTGGTGTGGAGGCTGTAGTGCCTCTGACTGGAAGGATGTGAGAAGAGTGGTGAGGACAGCAGAGAGAATCATCGGCACTTCTCTCCCCTCCATTCAGGACATTGCAGAGAACCGCTGTGCATCTCGGGCCAGAAAAATCTGCAGCGACTCCTCTCACCCCTATTATGGTCTGTTTACTCTGCTGGCCTCCGGAAAGAGGTTCCGCAGCATGCGGTGTAGGACCACCAGGTTCTATAACAGCTTTTTTCCCCAAGCCATCAGACTGTTGAACACTTAAAAAATAATACTTAGTGCTGCTGGTCTTACACTAGACTGCTGTCATACATCTATTTAGATATTTGTATATTTAATATTTAATCCATTCTGCTATTTGTATATTTATTTATATTTTGCTTACAGAATTTTTTTGCATAAACATTTGCATTGTACTGAAACTGTAAAAAACTGTGGCCTATGCAAACGAAATTTCGTTCTGTACACACTTGTTGTATACTGAATGACAATAAAGTCTGTCAAGTCAAGTCAAGTCAAGTTTCTTTCTTTCTTTTTAACTAATCTATATATCTTTCTAACTAACTTATTTATCTTTCTTTCTTTCTTACTAATCTATCTTTCTTTCTAACTACCTTATCTATTTTTCTTTCTTTCTAACTAATCTATCTTTCTTTCTTTCTTACTAATCTAACTTATCTATCTTTCTTTCTTTCTGACTAATCTATCTATCTTTCTAACTTATCTATCTTTCTTTCTTTTTAACTAATCTATCTATCTTTCTTTCTTTTTAACTAATCTATCTTTCTAACTTATCTATCTTTCTTTTTAAATAATCTATCTATCTTTCTAACTTATCTATCTTTCTTTCTTTTAAACTGATCTATCTTTCTAACTATCTTATCTATCTTTCTTTCTTTCTTACTAATCTATCTATCTTTCTAACTTATCTATCTTTCTTTCTTTCTTACTAATCTATCTATCTTTCTAACTTATCTATCTTTCTTTCTTTCTTACTAATCTATCTATCTTTCTAACTTATCTATCTTTCTTTCTTTTAAACTGATCTATCTTTCTAACTATCTTATCTATCTTTCTTTCTTTCTTACTAATCTATCTATCTTTCTAACTTATCTATCTTTCTTTCTTTCTTACTAATCTATCTATCTTTCTAACTTATCTATCTTTCTTTCTTTCTTACTAATCTATCTATCTTTCTAACTTATCTATCTTTCTTTCTTTTAAACTGATCTATCTTTCTAACTATCTTATCTATCTTTCTTTCTTTCTTACTAATCTATCTATCTTTCTAACTTATCTATCTTTCTTTCTTTCTTACTAATCTATCTATCTTTCTAACTTATCTATCTTTCTTTCTATTAAACTGATCTATCTTTCTAACTATCTTATCTATCTTTCTTTCTTTCTTACTAATCTATCTATCTTTCTAACTTATCTATCTTTCTTTCTTTCTTACTAATCTATCTATCTTTCTAACTTATCTATCTTTCTTTCTTTCTTACTAATCTATCTATCTTTCTAACTTATCTATCTTTCTTTCTTTTTAACTAATCTATCTATCTTTCTTTCTTTTTAACTAATCTATCTATCTAATATTTCTTTCATCTTTCTTTCGTTCTAACTTACCTATCTTTCTTTCTTTCTTTCTTTTTAACTAATCTATCTTTCTAACTAACTTATCTATCTTTCTTTCTTTCTTTCTTTCTTTCTTTTTAACTAATCTATCTATCTTTCTAACTTATCTATCTTTCTTTCTTTCTTACTAATCTATCTATCTTTCTAACTTATCTATCTTTCTTTCTTTTTAACTAATCTATCTATCTTTCTTTCTTTTTAACTAATCTATCTATCTAATATTTCTTTCATCTTTCTTTCGTTCTAACTTACCTATCTTTCTTTCTTTCTTTCTTTTTAACTAATCTATCTTTCTAACTAACTTATCTATCTTTCTTTCTTTCTTTCTTTCTTTCTTTCTTTTTAACTAATCTATCTATCTTTCTAACTTAT
Source organism: Scardinius erythrophthalmus (assembly GCF_964197995.2). NCBI lineage: Eukaryota > Metazoa > Chordata > Actinopteri > Cypriniformes > Leuciscidae > Scardinius > Scardinius erythrophthalmus. Next base: position 39,229,000 of record NC_138235.1, read on the forward strand.
CTATCTTTCTTTCTTTCTTACTAATCTATCTATCTTTCTAACTTATCTATCTTTCTTTCTTTTTAACTAATCTATCTATCTAATATTACTTTCATCTTTCTTTCGTTCTAACTTACCTATCTTTCTTTCTTTCTTTCTTTTTAACTAATCTATCTTTCTAACTAACTTATCTATCTTTCTTTCTTTCTTTCTTTTTAACTAATCTATCTATCTTTCTTTCTTTTTAACTAATCTATCTTTCTAACTTATCTATCTTTCTTTTTAAATAATCTATCTATCTTTCTAACTTATCTATCTTTCTTTCTTTTAAACTGATCTATCTTTCTAACTATCTTATCTATCTTTCTTTCTTTCTTACTAATCTATCTATCTTTCTAACTTATCTATCTTTCTTTCTTTTTAACTAATCTATCTATCTTTCTTTCTTTTTAACTAATCTATCTATCTTTCTTTCTTTTTAACTAATCTATCTATCTAATATTTCTTTCATCTTTCTTTCGTTCTAACTTACCTATCTTTCTTTCTTTCTTTCTTTTTAACTAATCTATCTTTCTAACTAACTTATCTATCTTTCTTTCTTTCTTTCTTTCTTTTTAACTAATCTATCTATCTTTCTAACTTATCTATCTTTCTTTCTTTCTTACTAATCTATCTATCTTTCTAACTTATCTATCTTTCTTTCTTTTTAACTAATCTATCTATCTAATATTTCTTTCATCTTTCTTTCGTTCTAACTTACCTATCTTTCTTTCTTTCTTTCTTTTTAACTAATCTATCTTTCTAACTAACTTATCTATCTTTCTTTCTTTCTTTCTTTTTAACTAATCTATCTATCTTTCTAACTAACTTATCTATCTTTCTTTCTTTCTTTCTTACTAATCTATCTATCATTCTAACTAACTTATTTATCTTTCTTTTGTTCTTTTTAACTAATCTATCTATCTTTCTAACTAACTTATCTATCTTTCTTTCTTACTTACTAATCTATCTATCTTTCTAACTACCTTATCTATCTTTCTTTCTTTCTAACTAATCTATCTTTCTTTCTTTCTTACTAATCTAACTTATCTATCTTTCTTTCTTTCTGACTAATCTATCTATCTTTCTAACTTATCTATCTTTCTTTCTTTTTAACTAATCTATCTATCTTTCTTTCTTTTTAACTAATCTATCTAACTAACTTATCTATCTTTCTTTCTTTTTAACTAATCTATCTATCTTTTTAATTTACTAACCTATCTTTCTTTATTTTTTACTAATCTATCTATCTTTCTAACTAACTTATCTATCTATCTTTCTTTCTTTCTTTCTTTCTTTTTAACTAATCTATCTATCTTTCTAACTAACTTATTTATCTTTCTTTTTAACTAATCTATCTATCTTTCTAACTAACTTATTTATCTTTCTTTTGTTCTTTTTAACTAATCTATCTATCTTTCTAACTAACTTATCTATCTTTCTTTCTTTCTTTTTAACTATTCCACCTATCTTTCTAACTAACTAACTAATCTATCTTTCTTTATTTCTAACTAATCTATCTATCAAACTAATCTTTCTTTTCCTTTCTAACTAATGTGTTTCTTTTTTTCTAACTATTCTTTCTTTCAAACTAATCTATCTGTCAAACTTTAAACTACTTTAAACTTCAAACTACTTTAAACTTCTTCAAACTCTCTGGTCCGGCTTTCTCAAGCCAACTTAAAGTTTGTCTCAACAAACTTTTTTTCTAGTTGGTTTTCCTTTTGTTTATTTTCTAGGAGCAGGGGTGACCCAAAGGCGGGCAGGCTAGCCGTTCTGTGCCTGGTGTACAGCAATTCTCCTTAAGTGTGCGGTAGAGATTTTCTTGTAGTGGATTTCACCTGTGTGTGTGTGCTTTGGAGGTTTTGGGCACGGTGTATTCCTTGCGGGCTGATTCGATGCCTACTGCTCAGCCTGCCCAGCTAATGGTGCACCCCAGCTCCGTCACGAGAATCTACATGTCTGTTTACTGATTGAACTTCGTTGCTTATACACAAAGTAGTGGCCTTGCCACCCAGCTCCGTCACGAGAATCTACATGTCTGTTTACTGATTGAACTTCGTTGCTCATACACAAAGTAGTGGCCTTGCCACCCAGCTCCGTCACGAGAATCTACATGTCTGTTTACTGATTGAACTTCGTTGCTCATACACAAAGTAGTGGCCTTGCCACCCAGCTCTGTCACGAGAATCTACATGTCTGTTTACTGATTGAACTTCGTGCTCATATACAAAGTAGTGGCCTTGCCATCCCGCACCATTGTTTGACTGACTCTAGTACCCTTTTTAAATTATTTATGATCATTAAATAAAGAATTATATATATTTTTGTACGTATTCACGTCTCTGTGTCTTGTGATTGTGGGAAGGAGAAACGAACTTGTGTGCCCTTTTCTTTTTATGGGTATTTCCCCAGCTGGGTTAATGCTGGGGTGGCGTAGTCGTGACTTCATTATAGCTCTGTATGGGAGAGCGTGCCCCTCAACCATTCAGTGCCCCCCCTCGTAACGCCACAATAATATTAATATTTTATCGCTTGATAAACTTATGATTGAGCCACTGTAGTCACTTGGACTATATTAACGATCTCTTTAATAACTTTTCTGGGCCAGCAAGTTTCAGTCCCTTAGAAGCCTATGGAGGAGTGAGACAGCGCTCAGATTTAATCAAAAATATCTTAATTTGTGTTCCGAAGATGAACGAAGGTGTTACGGGGTTGGAACAACATGAAGGTGAGTAATTACTGACAGAATTTTCATTTTTGGGTGAACTATCCCTTTAATTTCAGTCTACCCCGTAGTTTTGCTTTTTAACATAATATCATCCATTCATCTTAGGAAATAACAGTTAGGAGCCATAAATTAGTAGCAATACCAATTGACGTGTCAACTTAACTACTCACTCCAAAAGTATGTAACACTTTTAACACATTCAACTGTGTATATACAGTTAAACATTTTACAGATCAAGTCTGTTAGGTGGTTTACGGGTTCTAACAGGAAATCTTCTCGCATTTGGGAAAGAAGCAGGTGATGGCTCAACAAGTCAGCAGTCAACAAAGCTGACTTTATTCCAGCCTTTGCATCTCATTCTACTCTTAGTATCTTGGGCTTGACTGAGACCTGGATTCGTCCAGAATCCCTGCTGCTCTCTCTAACACTTTCTCTTTCTCTCACTCCCCTCGCCAGTCTGGGAGGGGTGGGGATACAGGGCTTCTCATTTCTAACAATTGGAAATACTCAGTGCTCTCTTCTATATGCAACAATAACTCGTTTAAATATCATTACACTTAGAACTCCCAGTAAGATCCATATTGTAGTCATTTACCACCCCCCAGGTCAGCTGGGAAACTTTGTAGAGGAGCTGGATGTGCTGCTGTCCTCTTTCCCTGAGGATGGCACCCCACTTGTAGTCTTTGGTGACTTCAACATTCATCTCGAAAAGCCGTATGCAACAGACTTCATCTCTCTCCTAGCCTCTTTCAATCTTAAATGACTCATCACCACAGGTACTCACAAATCAGGCAACCAACTGGACCTGGTTTACACACGCAACTGCCTTACAGACAACATTTTGGTGAGACCTCTCCATGTTTCAGATTATTTCCTCATAACTTTCAGTCTACAACTTCCTACCCCTGCACCACCAACCCCCCTACCAGTCACTTTCAGACGAAACCTGCGCTCACTTTCTCCCGCCCATCTTTCCTCTGCCGTGTCATCTTCTCTACCCTCACCCTCACAATTCTCATCTCTGAATGTGAATACCGCAACAGATACCTTATGCTCCACTCTAACCTCTTCTCTAGACAATATCTGCCCTCTCTCCTCCAGGCCTGCACACACTACTCCCTCTAACCCCTGGTTATCTGAGGTTCTTCGTGAACACCGGACCGAACTCAGGGCAGCGGAGAGAAAATGGCTCAAATCAAAAGACACATCTGACCTGAGTATGTATAAATCTCTCCTCTCTTCCTTTTCTGTTGATGTTCATGCTGCAAAATCTTTATACTTCCACAACAAGATCAACAGCTCCTCCAACACACGATCACTCTTCAAGACATTCAACTCTCTCCTCTGTCCACCTCCACCACCACCACCCACCTCCTCTTTAACTGCTGATGATTTTGCTAACTACTTCACCAACAAAACAACAACTATCAGCAGTCAGTTCTCAGCACCACACACACAGGAACCCAGTCCAACAATAACCCTCTCTCCTCCTTCTCTCCGCTAACCGAGGAAGAATTATCTAAACTTCTCCTCTACAGTCATCCTACCACCTGCCCTCTAGACCCCATCCCCTCACACCTTCTACAAGCCATCTCTCCCACACTTCTTCCAGCACTCACACACATCATCAACTCATCCCTCCATACTGGCACTTTCCCTACTGCATTCAAGCAGGCTCGGGTAACTCCACTGCTTAAAAAAACAACACTAAACACATCTTTTGCAGAGAATTACAGACCTATCTCTCTCCTACCATTCATTGCGAAGACACTTGAAAGAGCTGTTTTCAACCAAGTAACATCCTTCTTGTCTCTGAACAACAAGCTGGATCAACCAATCCGGCTTCAAGAAAGGGCATTCAACTGAGACTGCATTACTGTCGGTCACAGAAGCCCTAAGGATCGCAAAAGCTGCTTCCAAGTCCTCAGTTCTCATTCTCCTGGATCTGTCTGCTGCCTTCGACACTGTGAATCATCAGATCCTTCTGTCCACCCTCTCATCTCTGGGCATCACAGGTACTCCTCTCCACTGGTTTGAGTCATATCTCACAGGTAGGTCCTTCAGGGTCACATGGAGAGGTGAGGTATCCAAAGCACATCAGCTGACCACAGGGGTTCCTCAGGGTTCAGTTCTTGGACCCCTCCTCTTCTCCATCTACACCACATCACTGGGACACATTATACAGGCACATGGTTTCTCCTACCACTGCTATGCTGATGACACACAGCTCTTCCTCTCATTTCAACCAGATGATCCCACAGTAGCTGCACGGATCTCAAGCTGTCTGCGGACATCTCGGCATGCATGAAGGAACATCACCTGCAGCTCAACCTGGCAAAGACTGAGCTTCTCGTCCTCCCTGCCAATCCGTCTCTACAGTACGACTTCACTATCCAGCTAGATTCATCATCAATCACCCCATCAAGGTCGGTCAGAAATCTTGAAGTAATATTTAATGACCAGCTGACCTTTACAGACCATATTACAAAAACAGCCCGATCATGCAGGTTTGGACTGCACAACATCAGGAAGATTAGGCCTTTCAAAACCCTGTTCAAATCTTGGCTTGATTACTGCAATGCTCTTCTGGCTGGACTTCCATCATGTGCAACTAAACCTCTACAAATGATTCAGAATTCTGCAGCTCATCTTGACTTCAACGAGCCTAAAAGGGCCCACGTCACTCCTCTGTTCATCTCTCTGCACTGGCTACCACTCGCTGCTCGCATCAAGTTCAAGGCATTGACGCTTACTTTCAGATCTACCACAGGCTTAACTCACTCCTACAAGTCTACATCCCTACCAGAAGCCTACGATCGGTCAACGAGCGACGTCTCGTGGTTCCATCACAGAGAGCCACAAAATCACTTTCCAGAACATTCTCATTCACAGTTCCATGCTGGTGGAATGATCTCCCACCCTCATCCGGGATGCAGAATCCCTGACAACATTCAAAAGACAGCTGAAAACCCATCTCTTCCGTGAGCACTTAACCCTCTGGGGACCAAAAACGCACCCCCGTGTTTTGCTAGTTTTTTTTTTTTTAGCAATGCAAAATAAACTCAAAATGCTCTGTTAATTTTGATCTTTCATTTTCGTGTTATACATCAATCAATCCTGTTCAGTTTCTTTCTTTTTTTCTGTATACTCACAATAAAAATAAAGTGTTTTGCTTTTTGCCAAATAAAGAAAAATTAACATGATGCGAGTTCTGCACTCTCTCTGTCAGTGAACTCCAATTTGAAACGCGTTCGATGTAAATGATCTGTAACTCCGCGAAAATTCAGTCAAACAGGCAAACATACCCACGGGCATAAAGCTTGAGATCGCATCCTTTAAATGAAGTAATTTATAGAAAAAACAAATATTCTCAGCTTCTGTAATCTGTATGAAAAGAGAGCGATTCCAGTCGAGCTCATTACGAGCTCATTAACTTTAATTCGTTCACGCCTACTCACGGAGCGCGCTATTCACAAGATAATGTGTTAAGGCATCTATGCAAAACAGGTAAACACCCCCAAGCAAATGCATTAAACTTTTCAAGTTTCATCATTTCGTCACCTGCACATTGGAAAGATGGCACGATACACCAGTGCGGAAGCCCTTTGGCTCGTCCTGGATACTAGCGACGAAGAGTCCACATTTTCATCAGAAGAAGAGCGAGACTATTTTGATGACGACCGTTTGTATTTTGAAGAGCGACTTGATCCAGATGTGGATAGAATTTTAGATGAGTAAGTATTTAGTCTTACTTGCATTAGTTGACAAGCTATTCAATATAAACATGTAGCTTACATATTATACTAGGTGGACTATTTTCCACTTGCCATCCAGAGTATTGACATTTGATATCTACCTATATTCAACACGATCTAATGAAAGTGCATATCTATACCATGAATTTAATATCTAGTACCATTTCAACGTCAAAAATGTTTTGTTTTTTTTAGTGCATATGCTACGAACTGTAAACCTCTTGGTTAGGAAATTTGTATTTGTATGTGTAAATGATATGTTTAGATCATTATGTATGAAAGCTAGAATTTAGAAATAATTTTTTGAAAATAGGCCTAGTAGGTGTTTAGATTATATTTTGACTAGTTTAAATGCTGCCTCATTATCATTAACGATGCATGCTGGCAAATATCAGTTGTAAATGTGTGTAAATGTGTTGAAATGTGTAAATATACCCAGTTAATGAAGTGCGCAAATGTGTTAGGCTAATGTTTGCGGTGTGCCTCTCCGGTAATGGCCCATTGACACGCATATAGCTGTGAAGCTGTATGCTGTGAAGCTGCTTTGATACAATCTGTATTGTGAAAAGCGCTATACAAATATACTTGATTTGATTTGATTTGATATAGGCTTATTGCACACGTCTAAAATTATTTACATCAGTTATTCATTATAGACTAATGCTACTATGGTTATATTTATGTAATAATATTCTTCAACTTTTTTAAAAGGAATGTAGTTTCATCACTACCTCCGCCTGCAACTCGGAGTGCGCTTAGCAACACAGTCAGAAATCAGAAAGAGTAAGTACATATTTACCCACTATTTTACAGATGTTAGTTCAATTTTGTTTATACTTAGTGTTAATACAATATGAGCCTGTATGACTTTATTATTTATTTTTGGAGATTGGTTGATGATGTTACATATGTTTTGTGTTATCAGCATTGCTAAATGTCCATCAGTTATGCATGTGCTGGAATATAGTACTCTGTAAAATATATGATAATAATAGTTTTTAACTTTTTTTAAAAGGAATGTAGCTTGTTCACTCTCGCCTTCCACTGCAACGAGGACACGCAGCAACAAAATTCAAAAAGAGTAAGTACATATTTACCTACTATTTTACAGATGTTAGTTACATTTTGTTTATATACTTAGTAATGATACAAATGTATATGTGCCTGTGTGGCTTTGCAAAAAATGTGTTGTTATGCATGCACAATATAACAATTATTGATTGGTATTGTTAATATAAAAGAGCTTATATTGTGTTGCTTTATCAGCATTTCTAAATGTCCATCAGTTATGCATGTGCTGGAATAGTACTCTGTAAAATATATGATATTATACCATGGGCTGTTTAAATACTCGATTCTGATTGGCTGGAAGGTGTGCAGTAAAACCGTTAAATGCACAGGTAGTTCCAGTCAGTTTGATTACAGTTCGAAATTAATCCGCTACATTGGTAACCATAGTAACATATATATATATTCTTAACGCAACGAGGGGACGTTAGCTGATAGACTTTAAAGAAGAGACGCACACAGGTAACTCGCGCACGCATCTCTCTCTCTCTCTCTCTCTCTCTCTCTCTCTCTCTCTCTCTCTCTCTCTCTCTCTCTCTCTGTTCCTTCTCCTTCAGTTCTCTGTCTCTCTCTTTTAATAATGAATTTAAATAAATGTGAATTCATTCAAATAAAAGCAATCCGATGGCTCTACTTTATTTAAAGCGGTCGGAGTGCAAGAACTGACGAGCCTTAACTTAAGAAATAACCGTCATTTTTACACGTCTGTTAAAAAATGACATTGTAAACATCAGTTACAGCTTTAACTTATTTTTAACTTGGCAAATAACCAAGGTATAAGCGGGATAATCCACGGCTAGCCGTGCATTAAAGAATTTTAATGCACTTCGTAGAGGCACTCCGCTTCGCGTCGGGTGGTTCTTCGCCTCTACGTCGTGCATTAAAATCCTTTAATGCACGGCTAGCCGTGGATTATCCCTTACATAATAGTTTTCAACTTTTTCAACTTTATGTATCGCTCACAATTGCTTTGTTTATAGCCGACTGATTATTTATTTTGCTCACATTTGATTTGCTTAGAGCCCGCATCAACGGGGCATAAACATTTACTGTGAGATACCTGCCTTTACTTTTGTTTATTTATCGCTCACAATTGCTTTGTTTATATAATTGCTGATTCTTTTTTTTATTTTGCTCACATTTGATTTGCTTTGAGCAAATTTAGAACATTTAGTTCCTCCACATAGAGGAATTACAATAAAACAGATTGAAAAACAAAACCTTTGAATCTCCTCTCATTCTTTGTTCAGGCTGCCTCACTTGATGGGCCATTAGTCATTGGGGGAGTGTCTATGTCACACCCCTGGTCTGAATCTCATTAATATTGATAGTCCATTACCACTCCCACGCATAAACCTCTTCTGACAAAAAAACTGTCTTACAAAGTTTAAATCAATGTATTGTTTTATGTGAACGATTAGGCAGGATGATTTTCACATCATTTTGAAGCCAGAACTCGAAGCGACAACATCCATTAGTCAAAAGTCTTGTGGACACATATTTATTATGTGTTTTGTGGTCTTATTTCAGCAACTTTCATTTTTATTTTTTTCAATAACCACGCATAAACATTATTCTCTTAAAAATACAAACATGTACATACATGTTGCTCACATATTATGGTAGCCCCATTTGTGCTATATAGAGTGAATTTACACCTTTGCCATTAACAAGTTTATAAATAACTGAAAAAAACACAAATGTCAGGGCATTTCAAAACATCCCAAGGGCCCCAAAAACACATTGGTCCCCAGAGGGTTAACCTCATAAAAAATGGGAAAAAAATGAACAAAAATGTCCTTTTCCTTTAATCCTCCCTTATCGGGCTTATGCTACTCTGAACAATGCCTGAACTTCGTACTTTGAGCACTTCTTGCGTTGTTTTTGCCTCTTCACAATGACTCACTTAATTTAGTCCTAAATTGTAAGTCGTTGGACAAAAGCGTCTGCTAAATGACTAAATGTATATGTAAATGTGAACATGAATTTATTTGAATCTCAGGTTTTTGAAGGGGAAATGCACGTTATCCCACAAGTCAGACCAGTTTACAAGACTGAATGATAAGAATTTAACTGCTGAAGTGCTGTCATACCTGTGGTTGCATAGCCTAGAGTTGTTAGTTGTTAAAGCGATGGGTCGATCATAAACGATTCGTTCATTTTGAACTACAACAACTAACAACTCTAGGCTACGCAACCACAGGTATGACAGCACTTCAGCAGTTAAATTCTTAACATTCAGTCTAAACTGGTCTAACTTGTGGGGTCACTTGTGCATTTCCCCTAAAAAACCCTGAGATTCAAATAAATTCATGTTCATATCCTTGCTCATGTTTTATGCTATACAAACACCCATAAAGGATTGTTTTTGGAGTTGAAATAATACAGTGAGCCTGCTAATTATGATTTATTTTAATTTAGTTAAACTAGTAACCACTGTTTATGTTATGATCTTTAAAGGTCTACTAGGAGATGGCCGGGAGCAGCAGCTCATTTGCATTTAAAGGGACAGACACAAAACAGTATGTTTTTGCTCACCCTCAAAAAATTACAATTTTAACATGCTATATAAAAATATATGTGGGGTATTTTGAGCTAAAACTTCACACACACACACTCTGGGGACATCAAAGACTTATTTTACATCTTGTGAAAATGGCATTATACCACCCCTTTAAAGCCACTAATACATAGAGTACAATGTGCTAAATGTACATGAAATTACCAGCAATAAAAAGTCAGTGGCTTATTTAAAAAAAAAAAAAAAAAAAAAAAAAACACAGAGAATAGTTTTATTTATGAAGTGGTTCAACTTCTCACACTTGCACCAGATTATGCTTTGATCAGATTACTCTTTTCCCCCTTTTACCTCGAGGCACCTGGGCGATTCTTGAGTAAATAAAAATGATGCAAATTGGAGGGTGTGTGAAATATGAAAAAATAGTAGAGCCTAATAATGTGTTATCAGCACAAGGAAGACACAAGTTTAATAAAACCTTTATTAACAAAATGATAACCAAGAACCTTATTCCACAGAAGCCCCAGAGGCCTGTTGCAGAAAGACGGTTTCAGTGGCTACCCGTATTTTTGAGATTAGTTTGAGCAAACTCTGGTTTTCTGGACCTTTTTTTAGTCCCCATGAGGAAAACGGCACATAAATCATACAGAATTATGTTTTGTTTTTGTTTTTCTGTGAGGGTTGTTGTTCGGGTTATGGGACAGAATATACAGGTTGTACAGTATATAAACCATATGTATATGTAAAGTTTCCATGACATCTGGGTCGGTGTGCTGTGGTCGTTCTGTCACTTCTGTCTAGTTTAATTCTTGGTTTTGTGACAGAGCCCTGACGCTCTTTTCTTGTCTTTGTCTGTGTGCCTTGTTTCATGTGCAGAGCGTGGTGTTTGGATCCCGGCACTTGGTCAAGTTTGGCTTCGGTTCTGTGTCGGGATTCAGACATTCATGCTCCGCATATTTGTATTCTGTTGTGAGCGCACAGGATAAGCTGCTCATCGCTGCGTTCTGTCTGCCATGTGAGCGTGCGGTTTCGAGTTCGCTCTGGCCGTACGCTCTTCTGTCCGTGTGTGTTGTTGTGTTCTGTGTAGCACGCAGTTCGTGATTACATCAGCCGCACGCTTTCATGTTGTGTTTTACTCTGGCTGTGTGCTTTCATGTTGTCATATTCTGTGTAAACACGTGGCTTATGAGTTCTCATTAGTTGCATATTCATATCTCATTTTGTGTGAGCATATGGCTTGCGATTTGTTTTTACTGGCCATGTGCTTATGTTTATAATGTATTATAATCTAACAAATCTCTACAAACGGCTTTGAACTCTCACATACAGTAACAAATTGCAGACTTAAAATATTTATTTCAAACAAATTATACAAATGTTTTAAAGGATTTTACAGTACTAAATATTTACCTTTGAGTCATGCACCATTCATCATCTTTAAAACTGTTGTGTAACCAGTAGATAGCTGTATAGCCCTATATAAATAAAAATATGATATATCCATGGCTGTGTATTCCCTAGTGGCTGGATGTTTTCAGTCATAATTACATTTATTAAGTGTAATGATAGGCATTCTATTGAGAAACCACAAGGTGGCAGTATAGCCTTTCCTTCTGTATGATGCTATATGTGGTGAATAGACGAACAAGTAGACAATGTTGTTGGACATACCATGTTGTGGATGTCTAAGAAATAAAGATAGCTTGCAGCTCACAGAAGCTAGCAGCACAAAGGTTCATGCGTGACTTCTTGAATAACAGAAGGCTGAACATTACATGGTACCAGGCAGCCTGATCTCATGGCAATTCGTACGAATTCTACGAGGTGGCTATCTTGAAAGGACATGGTACACTACCTTACACTTACAAAATACAGCTCAAGGAAGATGCTAAACCTGTAGTGCATGCCCCAAGGAGAGTGCCAGCACCTCTTAAAGCAGGACTTAAAAAGAAACTGAACAGAATGACACAGATGGGAGCCATCGAGCGAGTGGAAGAGCCCACAGACTGGGTTAATTCCATCACATGTGTTAAAAAAAGAAACTCCCCTGAGTTACGTGTCTGCCTATGTAGCTGAGGGGCTAAGGACTGTAGGTGCTAGTTGTCGCTAATGAGGTGAAGCTGGTCCGGGTGTGCCGGTAAGAACACCAAAGTCGGAGAAGGAATCCAGTTCAACAGATTTATTTATACAAGCAGGTGAAGAGGAGAAGCCAGATCCTAATAAGCTTTGCTTTATGTCCTTAGAAGTGTCAGCATATGAATGTGTGGTCTGTAATAAACAAATAAAAGATATGCTCTAACAAACAATACTTCTTTCTTATCACAATCACACTCATAACAACATAAATGGCATTAAAACTACTGGCTTCCCCTAAAACATCAACACAATGTTGCCGTTGACTACAGCAGAACATGAAACATAATACACAGCTTACATGTATAATAATTATACATAATTACACTGTACTGGATGAAAACTAGATCCTAAAGATTTGAATGAAAACATTAAAAGAAAACATTATCAAATCCCCAAACGAGAAGAAATTCTGAGTGACATGGCCGGTGCAAAGTACTTCAGCAAATTAGACGCCTCGCATGGATTTTGGCAGCTGAAACTGGACCCAGAAAGCAGCAGGTACACCACCTTTAACACACCATTTGGGCATTACTGTTTTCTGAGACTTCCATTTGGCATCAAGTCAGCGCTAGAGAGCTTTCACAGAGCTTGGGAGTCAATAATAGAGGGTCTGGAAGGAACACGAGTGTACATTGATGATTTAGTTGTTTGGGGAAACACAAAACAACATGATGAGAGACTTGAGAAGCTGTTACAGAGAGTGAAAAAGTACGGACTAAAACTAAAAAGAGAGAAATGTCTTGTAGGAGTGCAAGCCATACTTAATATGCCGACTCCAACTGATAAAAAAGGAGTTTTGCGAGCAATGGGGATGGTTAACTTTCTGGGTAAGTTCATTCCCAACCTCTCCTCAAAAACTAAATGCCTCAGAGAACTGCTGCATCACTGTAACGCAGTTCAGATGTTACGGGAAGAAGGAGGCGGGAACCGGCGAACAATCAAACATATTTTAATAGATACAAAAATGAAAGTAAAGCCAGCAGCCCCTCGCGGACGACTGCTGGCAACACAAAACAGAAACAAAACATTAATTACAACTCAGGCCTGTTCCTCTCTCGCTCTTCACTGTCGTCGCTCCTCCTTTGTGCTTCCGCTCCTCCGTGAGCGATACGAGACCGGTGCGTCGCGCAGGTGTCACTCATCAGAGTAATCACTAGGGGTGTAAATCGGACAGTTCATCACGTTACGATACGATATCGATTCTCTCAGCCAGTGATACGATATTTGCCGATACCTCAAAAAATTCTGCGATACGATTACGATTCGATTCGATTCAGGGCTATATCGATCGATTCATCGATATATAGATATTATGTTCACACAACCAGTTACGTTTTTATCAACTCACAAATGCAACCAAAATATGAACATTTAACTAAACTCTTTGAAAATTGCACAAAAAAGAATGAACATGAAAAAGAATGGAAAGAACTGAAGAGAACTGTGACTGCTGAACCAGTTTTAACCTACTTTGATCAAACAAAACCAACCAAAATCTCCACTGATGCATCAAAAGACGGATTAGGAGCCGTATTGCTACAAATGAATGAAGAAAAATGGCAAGCTGTAGCATATGCATCGAGATCAGTGACAGAGACTGAAAAACGCTATGCTCAGATTGAGAAGGAGACGCTGGGCCTAGTGTTTGGGTGTGGGAAATTTCACACTTATGTTTGGATTGCTCACATTCACAGCAGAAACTGATCATAAACCACTTATATCAATCCGTAAAAAGAATGTCAATGACATGTCGCCCAGAATCCAACGCATGATGATGACATTGCAGCTCTATGACTTTGACCTAATATACACGCCAGGTAAAAACATAGTGCTTGCTGACACCCTTTCTCGAGCACCAGAACTCAACAGTGGCACAGCTGAGAACACCGCAGCAGAAGATACTGAAACACACATCAACATGGTCACTGCCTCACTGCCTGCATCAGACACCATGCTGCAGTAGATCATTAACCCTTAATCGCTGTTAAAAAAGGACAACATTTAAGCTGTTTGGGGTCATTTTGACCCCAAACTTTTAAAGAGCAATTGCATAAGGAAATATACATTTTTTATATGGAAAACTATATATCGTTTTTTTTATTTACTTCTCAACTATACATTTATGCTGTGTTTTTGTGGAAATTTTGAAGTTTTTTACCTATTTACTGCACAATTACATAACTAGGCCATAAATTGGCTCATGAAAAATGATTTTTTAAAGAAAAAATCACTTAAATGATGATCTTAATTAAATCTAAATAGTTTTTGGACATTGCTCTATGTGTTAGAGATAGAATACTGACATCTGCTAGTTTGTGGAAAAACTTTAGAAATTATAATTAAAGAAAGAAAGTGCAATGACCACATATATCCAATAGAGGGCCATAGAGACTCATTCATTTTCACTTTATTGTTTGTGATGCTTCAACTTCTCCTCACAACTTTGATATATATATTTTGTGAATATTTATTTAAACATTTTGAAATACATAAAAAAATCTGTATTTTTGTCAGAGTTAGAATTTGTTGTTGTTTTCTGATATATTTTGAATTATCTGCTTTTGCAAATTATTATACATACATTTGCAGAACCATTACAAGTCACCACTATGACATGACTGTGGTGTGTGTGTGTGTGTGTGTGTGTGTGTGTGTGTGTGTGTGTGTGTGTGTGTGTGTGTGTGTGTGTGTGTGAACAAGCTTGTTCCATGTTGCATATGTGACATTTTTCAGATTTATGCCAGTTTAGTTGATTTTATTTGCCAATTTCTATAAAAATGCTCTCTGTTGCAGTGACATAGATGTGTGTGTTTGTGTGTGTGTGTGTGTATGAGATAGAAAGTTCGTTCCACTTTGGGTTTATGCTCTAGGACCAGACCTTGATTTAAATGTAATTTTTTTTTAGATTTATGCCAGTTTTGTTTATTTTATTTGCCAATTTCTATAAAAATGCTCTCTGTTGCAGGGACATACACGTGTGTGTTTGTGTGTGTTTGTGTGTGTGTGTGTGTGTGTGTGTATGAGATAGAAAGTTTGTTCCACTTTGGGTTTATGCTCTAGGACCAGACCTTGATTTAAATGTAATTTTTTTTTTAGATTTATGCCAGTTTTATTTATTTTATTTGCCAATTTCTATAAAAATGCTCTCTGTTGCAGTGACATACATGTGTGTTTGTGTGTGTTTGTGTGTGTTTGTGTGTGTGTGTGTATGAGATAGAAAGTTCGTTCCACTTTGGGTTTATGCGCTAGGACCAGACCTTGATTTAAATGTAAATTTTTTTAGATTTATGCCAGTTTTGTTTATTTTATTTACCAATTTCTGTAAAAATGCTCTCTGTTGCAAACACAAACATTTGTGTGTTTGTTTATGTGTTTGTGTGTGTCTGTGTGTGTGTGTGTATGAGATAGAAAGTTCGTTCTACTTTTTATTTATGCTCTAGGACCAGACCTTGGTTTATATGTATAAATTTTCAGATTTATAATGGATTTAATTTTATTTTTTTGACAAACAAAATAAAAAAAAGTCATTTTTTTCATTTTCCCATTCATTTTCAATGTGGGGTCATTTTGACCCCAAACAGCTTAAACGGTAAATTTTTTTTTACACACCTTTAGAACAACCAAATCAAGCCCAGTTTTTTTGTGCATGTTTAGATAGGTTATTTAGGAAAAGTCCCAGAGTTTCATGCCTCTGATATGAAGGTAACATTTTTAAAAAATGAAAGAAAAGTCCAGTGGGGTCATAATGACCCCAAACAGCGATTAAGGGTTAAAGAGACAGCAAAAGACTCTATGCTACACAAAGTGTCTCACTGTGTAAACAACGGCTGATCGAAAGGAGTTTGCCCACAGTTTTTCCCGGTGCGGGCAGAGCTGTGTATGTCAAAAGGATTTTATAACTTTGGAAAGGGGATGTTATGATAGGCATTCTATTGAGTAACCACAAGGTGGCAGTATAGCCTTTCTTTCTGTGTGATGCTATATGTGGTGAATAGACAAACAAGTAGACAATGTTGTTGGATATACCATGTTGTGGATGTCTAAGAAATAAAGATAGCTTGCAGCTCACAGAAGCTAGCAGCACAAAGGTTCATGCGTGACTTCTTGAATAACAGAAGGCTAAACATTACATTAGGTTTTAATGGACCTCTGTCCTTCTAGGGGGGTTCGGAGGCATGCCCCCTGGAAGAACATTTTGTGCTATTGATGTTAAATTCATCAGTCTGGTGCACTTTGAGAGTTCAAAATTAAGAGCTCCAAGCCATGTTCAGTGTGCAAATTGGACAAAGACAAACTCAAAACTCTTTCAGTTGTGATATAGTGTCTGTCTACATTACAGCCTACTACATAATAATAGTTATGATATTAATTCCATGACAGTAATAGCCATATATTGTAAAACAAATGCACTGAAAAATAAAATAAACTTTCATAATTAGTTTTGCACTAATTTCTATACTTGAAAGATAAGCACATGATCTTTTATTTTGACGGAAACTGCATCAAGCTTTTATTTTGGCGGAAAACATGGTTTACAAACGCGTCTCATTACAATTATAGTAAAATGCGTAATCGTCAAATATGCAGATGTGGAAATAATGCGTAACTGGGTAATGGGTTCCACTCAAGTGTTGTGAAAGTAGCCTAGTTCTGCTTACCGCAGTTCTCTACACTCACTAATTTCTCTCCTTATCCTCCTCATTATACTCATCAGCCACTTGTAGGCCTACTGCCTGTTTCTTTTTTTTTCACACTATTTCTCTGCGCATTCCTTGTGTATCTTCTTCTCCATGGCTGTGTTCGAAACCGCATACTCAATGAGTAGGTACCTAATTTCAATAAGTACTTAACGAGCGCTAAAAGAGTAGGTACTTTATAGCCAGATCTCGTTAAATATGAATGCGATTCGACTTCTGCCATGTTGACGTTATCATCATGTGACCTATGACACATTATCACAAGCGCAACAACTTAAAAGATACAAACGACACGTAATTCATCTGTAAATATCTTGATATTGATGAAACTTGCTCATTTTGTGGTATTGTTGAAGAAACAGCTGCCCATTTATTTTGTGAATACA
Source organism: Scardinius erythrophthalmus (assembly GCF_964197995.2). Taxonomy (NCBI): domain Eukaryota; kingdom Metazoa; phylum Chordata; class Actinopteri; order Cypriniformes; family Leuciscidae; genus Scardinius; species Scardinius erythrophthalmus. Next base: position 39,246,309 of record NC_138235.1, read on the forward strand.
TTTAGGGTTGATTTAAGTTGTTATATTTGAAACCCTACTAATGTGACCCAGTTTTATCCTTATAACGATATAATTTTTTATTAAGAAACCCCAGAATCGTCATTTTATGTTGTTAATTTCTTTATTTTATATCCAAAAAAATCTCCTTTAAGTTTTCCTATTTTTCTTGTTGAATTAATTGTATGTATTATGAAGAACTATTTAAAGATATTTAGCCTTGTCATTGTTCTTTTTTCCTGTATATAAATATCATATAATGATGTACACAAACCCATGATCTTTATGTTTTCTGATTTTGTCATTGATTGTTCATTGTTAAAGATACAACTATGGTATCTTTCCCTGATCTTTTATGTAACTATAAGTTCTGCAATAAAAAAATATATGAGCAACAGGTGCACTAACACCTGACACCTCACAACATCAGTAACGCGACAGCCCTACCTACACTGTAAAAACTAAAGGAGCCTCAAATATCCTGTTGGATTCTCAAGGAACTTCAAAATGTAATTTAAGTGCCTCAAAGCTCTTTCTCCTAGGGTTACTGGAGGAGCATTGCCAATCTTTGAGGTTCTTGCTGGAACTTATGGGATCCTTTAAGCACTTTGTATTTAGTTCAGAGGCTCTGGAGTCACCTTTTCATTACCATGAGACCTCGAAGTGCTTTGGGGGGAAATAGAGGAACTTGAATGTGATAAAAGGGTTATTGGAAGATCTTTTAACATTTAAGTGGTTCCTGGAAGATCTCTTATGTTAAAGTCAGCATCTGGAGGAACCCAATGGTTCAGTGAGGCCAGAATAAGATTATTATTATCCTATTATTATTATTATTATTATTATAGGCTACTTAAGTTTGATTCAGTATACATGTAAAAAAAGACGTACTATTAAATGTATTAAAAATGTAGCCTACTTGAGTGTGTTTTTATTAGGCCTACAATACAAATATACTTTAATGCATTTTTAATACATTTAACAGTAGCCTAAGTCTTTTTCACCTGGGTAGCTTACATTTATTTAGTATAGGTCTATTTTATTGATTAATTTAAACCTTAAACAACAACACTAAATAACAATAATATTAATAATATGAAGAAGAAGAAGCAGGAGGAGAAAAGTTTTATTCTGTCACGAAACTGCTGCTATTCCTCTGCTGTCGTCGCTTCAGTGATGGACGCGCTGCTCGCGCGCATCAAAGCTCAGCTGATCGACGTCATCGGGTTTGAAAGTAACGGCTCCTCTCATCAAAGCCTGCGCACCTTCCGCCGTTTGTTCCAACATTATGAAGCTGCAGACTCGGAGCCTGCATCTACAGTCCCGCACCCAGAGTCCCGCATTCTCAGACCCCTCATTTTTCGAGACAGCGCCTCCTGCTGTTCGGAAAATCGTATAACACCCTTATCCAAATGCCATTGAAAACAATAGGATGCAATACGGTCTCGTTTTATTTAAAGTTATCCAAATAAATATTTGTGTTCCCTGCTTAATGCATGTGCCAAAAAAAACTCATTGTGTTCTCTGACTAACAAATTACCCAGTAGTTATTTTTTGAGCGTGGGTGTAATTGAAAGAAAATTACTGATGGAAGGGATACAATTATATGGAAGCTTGACTCCGCCACTGAATAATAAATAAATAATAATAATTGCGACTTTTTATCTCACAATTCTGATTTTTTTTCTCACAATTGCAATATATCAAGTCAGAGTTGTGACTTTTTCTCAGAATTGCGAGCTATAAAGTCGCAATTCTGAGAAATAAAGTCGCAATTGCATATTGAATATCTTCTGAAAAATATTATGTGATATTATACTGTATTGCTACAATGTTTTTTTTAATTCAAATTCCAATTTTTCTTTCAGTTCAATAATGGTCTAATTAACATTATACCATTCTAACATTACAAAACCTGTTTTTTGATATTTTGAATGCAAAGCAAAACTCAAATAAGAATAGACAAAACACCAATAATAAACAATTCTGTACTTTATTTAACGATCACCTAAGCATCATCTTGCTGTAAACAGGACAAAGGAAAGAAAAAAGGAAAGAATTGTGTTAGTGACTTTACTTTTCGTCTTCAGTTGCATTAAAAAAAAAACTCCTCATTTATAAGTCGCTTTGGATAAAAGCGTCTGCTAAATGAATAAATGTAAAATGTAAATGCATAAGGTAAAATAATTTCTGGTAGGCGAATGTTCCTTCTTTTTGCAATCGCTCTGTCAAATTCCTCGACTTCACTAAAATAAAAGATGAATGCCATTGTCAAAAATATTGTGTAATAATAAATAATATTTTTTCTGCAAATGCAAATTACAAGCATACCTAGGGTGATAAGTAGGACCACGGAGGAAATGGCCGGCAACAACTTCATATCAGTTAAATTAATATTGATTCATTTTAATACTACGTTTTATAATAACTAATTTAAGTAGTCTACATAAATTATATAAAGTAAAATAATTACTCCGCATTAATTAATTCAACTTAATAGTTTTAGGAAAAAAGGTCCGGTAATTAAAAAAAAAGGTAAAATGGTGAATCTGATTAAATAATTAATGATGACATTCTTTGATATTAACACACTTAATGTATTTAATTGGTCTACTTTAATGTCAACTAATTTTAATCAAATTTTTACAATGGCTTGTAAGTCCAAGGTTAAAGGCTAACGTAAGCTATCAAAATATTTTCTGGGAAAAAAGGCGAAAAAACATACATTAACGGCTCAAATTTTGTTACAAACTACTTTACAAATATTAAATGGACTATTCATATGTTGGTGTATCGATGAGCTATAAAGTAGTTTGATTAAAAAAGAAACCGAATGAGGTAGCCTATGATTCGCTAAATAAAATTGATGATACTCACGTTTCGGCTTAAGTTCTTCACATGTTTATCCGATCTAATTTGATAGGAGGCGCTGTCTCGAAAAACGAGGGGTCTGAGAATGCGGGACTCTGGGTGCGGGACTGTAGATGCAGCAGGCTCCGAGTCTGCAGCTTCATACTACTCGTTTGTTCGGCTCTCCGTCTCCGTTACAAGGTTTCTAAAACTCGCCAAACAAGAAATATAAATACAGTCTACTCACTATATTCAAACACAAACATATATAAACTAAATGTATTATACATTACTACGTTTTTACAGTGTTAACCACTCGTTTATTGCACAGTATGTGGTATGAGTATGAAGGTTAGCCGCGATGCTAACTAATCTAATGAACATATGGAAATCATTGACTTATTTTCTTAAATTGTTTTAGCCATTCAGTTCAATGTATTGTGTAAAACTGTGTCTTCAAATTGCTGATATAACTAATTTAGCTGATTCCTGCTGTCGTCATTGGTGTTTGTTATGAATAACACAAGTGGTTATAACTAAATATAATGTTAGTTTGGTCTGTTTTTGTTTACTTATTACAGGTGCCCTCATTCTCTCAAATACCATTTTAAAGCCATTTACTGGCCAATAAATATTATGTTATGAATAATCAGCTTTGTTCTTTTGTTTCCCCAGAAGAACCAGTACATTTCTAAAATAATCTGAACATTTCAGAGGCAACATTGAATTACAGTAAGTTACCTGCACATGCAAGTACTTTATTACTATTTACTTTATCTGTGTGAAATTGTATTGTTTGACTGTGTAGTCTACTTGTATTTTTTAATCAGTTATTCTCTGAAAATCTTCCCTCATGCTCTTAAATCTCATTCATGTTACTCAGAAAAATAATATCACAGGTTTGGAGCCAGTAATGCTATGCATTTTTTATAGGCTATACCTTAATCATTTGCATTTGAATATAAGACATTTGAACTGAATTATAACTTCAAGTTTAGTCTTTTTAGACAAAAAAGCTAGCCTATTATATGGCTTCAGAAGACTTGCAACACAAATCATAACACATGAGTTGTGGACTCTTTTTGTTTTCATATTTTTCATACTTTTCTGGAACATTTTTGGAGCTTAACAGAATATTTATCAATTTTTACATAAATTGTTGCATTGAATTGAACTAGACAAGTGTACGTAAGAATGGTTTAATGAATGATTTGCACATTTTTTTTTTCTGCTTGTTTCATGCAGTGATTGGTAAGCGAATGGTGACAGGGGTTGCATTATGCCTGAGATCTGCTTTTGGGTTCCACAGACAGAAAGTCAAACAGGTTTAAAATGTCACAAGGCTGAGGAAATTATTTTAAGTTCACAACTATCACTTAAATAACATTACTAACAGTAAATTTTGTTCTTTGCAGGGATCTCGGTAAGCTGAAATACAAGTTTGAACAAGAATAAAAATCCTCCTGTACACCTGAAAATCGTTGAAGTGCCTGGACCATCCACCAGAAAAGAGGAAAAACAAACGGAAAATGAAGCTGATGCACCTTTTCACTTTTCTAACTCGTTAAGTACCTCACATGTCCCTTGTGAAGATTTTATTATTGATTGCATTTTATGTTGCAGCGAGTAAAGGTGCGGTCACATTTGTGAATTTCGTGAAATTACACAGGCAAAAAGGTCCATTGACCATTGTCAGCAGTGTAGCGATGTAATGTATGAAGCACAGCTCACAGGAGTCACTTTCACACAGCTTTCTGTTGGTCAAATCAAAACCATCAGACTGAAACACAAATGTTTTAAAGTTAAGTGAAGATGGACATTTTTTATTTAAAAATTTACATTGATTTATTACATGGAACATGTGTTTCCATGCATTTTGTTGAAATGTCTTTTCTTGTGTAGCCTATTGTATATACATGGTTGATTATTCATGTTGCTTATGTATTATACTATTTTTTGTGTATTCATTGATATTAATCTATGACTAGCTTTTTTCCCAAGTGCATGGAAGTGTATGTATTAAAATTGATCTAAAATATGTAATAAACAATTCTTATTTTGTATTTGGTTCAGTTTGTTTATTATAATAGAAGTCAATGGTAACCATAGTAACAACATGAAATAAAAAAAAATAATAAAAAAAAATTGGTTCCTGGAAGGCACCCAAAGTGGTTCCACACAGTGCCTAATATAAGAGTTCCTCAGGAAACCTGTGTGGTTCCTCAGAGAACTGCCCCTTTTTAAAGGGTGCCTAGAGGATCTACGGATGGTTCCGCCGGTGTGGCAAAGTGAAGAACCCCAAAAGGTTCCTCCAGGCACCTTTTATTTTTACAGTGTAGAATGGTTTTCCACAGCGTTTGTAATGTCTGCACAAAGGAGATGTGCAGCTGCTCGAAGATCTTGCCTTTGGAGAAAACTGTTGATTTTATACTCGAAAAATGTAAGTATCACTCCTTAAAAATGTATATTAGCTCAGAATGAATTGCATTGCTAGCCCACCCCAAAATTGAAACAAAATAATAATAAATGCTGACCAATACTTATTACTTTTTTTATACTTAAAATTATATAATTTAAAGGTCCCATTCCATGGATTATTTTTATTATTTTATCATGTTTCCAGGGGTGCCCTTATAATGTTAGTATGTTTTTTAGATCAAATTTTTTTATAATTTAGAAATAAAAGGCATATTTCCTAGCCTGATTTCATTCCCTGGTTTGAACACTCTGTTTGAAGGGGCGTGGCTGCTGTGAGACTTCAGTGTAAACGCCCTCTTCTGTGATTGGCTGACATGCTTGCATATGAAATATCTGGCATTACATGTGGAACTATCTGGAAAACTTTTACTATTACAGCTATTATACGTTTTTACTATTACAACTATCGGGATTAACGAATCGTGAGAAGTTTTTTAAGTATTTAGATCTATTTCAATCACATAAAAAACTGCAGTGAGCGTTGAGCAGATGACAGCCTGTTGATCGCGTGAAAAAAGATCTTATCATTGCAACGCAGTTTCTGCACTCACTAATGATTTCACCAATGCAAACATGAGGCATATAAATACAGTAAGAGCTTCGTTGTGCAGTGTAACAGCGTCATTTATTTCATAACGAGTTTTGGCAAGTGTCCAGATAAACTCGCGCTGTGTGATTGATTGACAGTTTGGACGACTGAGATCTTTGATCGCTTTCTGTATATTAATCACAGTTTAAGTAAGATTATTTTCATCCTACTAAGAGAAACGATGTGGAGTTGATCGCTACTTCCATATTAAATCACTACTTACCGCTTGCTGGAATATATAGTTGAAATTGCCCCCTTCGTCAGTATGAAGCGCTGAGAGAAGCCTGCTTGATATTATCCCAGGTTAGAAAAACAGTCCGTAGTGAAATGGACAGAGCAAACTAACAACTTCGAATTAAACTTTTGCGGTATCCGATTATAGATAAACATCAACCGTCTGTTGACATTTCGCCATCAATACGCCTGTGTTCCTGTGGGCGGAGCTTAGTCTAAACACGGTTCTGGTGATGTCACTAATGCAGGAAGTAGAGGGGTGTAGTCCAATCGAGCCGTTTTTTGTAGTCAACTTCTGTTAAATAAAATATCTCGCTTGGCATTGAACTTTGAGCGTTATAATTTTACAGATATTATTTATACTCTAACAACAACATTACACACTAACTAAACTTTGAAACATGGAATCGCATGCAACGGGACCTTTAATAAAACAAGCTAAATGTAATTTGTTTTGACATATCTATGCATGAATACACACTAGATAAATGCAGTGAAACATCTCAATTTTCATTAAAGCAATGAATTAATGTATACATTAATTAAATAATTATATTTTATATACTGACAACAATAAGAAACATGAATAAATTAGTAAAAGAAAAAATAAATGTAACTTTCACAATAAACAAATGCATATACGAGTCAACAAGACATGAAACAAAACTTTTTTCAAACTACAAGCATTTATTTACAGGTGCTGAACCCCAAATCCTACTGCCATCTCAAAACAGCGGTTCCCATTCTGTAGATTTATTCTGATGAATCAGCTGACCACCAGAGGTGAGCCTTGCCTTCAGGTCAGAGGTTGTTGCGTGCTGCGCTGTGCTTCACAATCTGAGGCAATAAGGGCAGGTGGAGTGATGGAGGCACAGGCTATTTAAGTGTAGGCTGTGTATTGGCTATGACTATAGCAAATGCTTGACCTCTCTCTCAGGTCCCACATGTCTCAGTCAGACATCAAATAAATAAAATATGAGCCTTTATAGACATAGTGTTAAAGGGATACTCCACTTTTTTCGGAAATATGCTCATTTTACATCTCCCCCAGAGTTAAACAGTTGAGTTTTACCGTTTTAGAATCCATTCAGCCGAACTCCGGGTCTGACGGTACAACTTTTAGCATAGCTTAGCACAGATCATTGATTCTGATGAGTCCAGTAGCATTTCTTTCAAAATGACCAAAGAGTTTCAATATTTTTCCTATTTAAAACTTGACTCTTCTGTAGTTAAACCGTGTACTAAGATCGACGGAAAATGAAAAGTTGCGATTTTCTAAGCCTATATGACTAGGAACTACTCTCATTCCAGCGTAATAATCAAGGAACTGTGCGGCTGTACCATGAGTGCAGCAGGCGTAATGATATGACGCAGCACCTGAAAATAGGTCTAATAGGTTAGACAAACTTAGTCCCGGTCACGTTGGAAGAAGTTACCGAGCTGGGGACTATTTTCAGGCGCTGCGTCATATCATTACGCCTGCTGCACTCATGGTACAGCCACATAGTTCCTTGATTATTACGCTGGAATGAGAGTAGTTCCTAGTCATATAGGCTTAGAAAATCGCAACTTTTCATTTTCCGTCGATCTTAGTACACGGTTTAACTACAGAAGAGTCAAGTTTTAAATAGGAAAAATATTGAAACTCTTTGGTCATTTTGAAAGAAATGCTACTGGACTCATCAGAATCAATGATCTGTGCTAAGCTATGCTAAAAGTGGTACCGTCAGACCCGGAGTTCGGCTGAATGGATTCTAAAACGGTAAAACTCAACTGTTTAACTCTGGGGGAGTTGTAAAATGAGCTTATTTCCGAAAAAAGTGGAGTATCCCTTTAAGTACTTATTCAAACAACAAGATCTTTGTTTACCCTTGCAAAACTTTGTTCAGCTGCTGTCTGCTGTGCGGTCAAGACAGGGGGCGGTGTTATCAGTTTACTGACAGTTTGAGGATCGAACAAGATTTACACAAGCTCTTTTTAAGAACTTCCATTGGCTAAATATTTGTAGAACAGACAGACATACATAATACATAAAGGGTGACCAATAGCATTGATTTAAAAAAAAAAAAAAAAAAAAAAAAAAACACCACCACCAAAAAAAGGTCACTTCAGAGTGTCAGGGCAAAAAGGGTTGAGCCCTACCTGTGCACGTGCCTGTTAAATACTACCAATAAATATATTGCATATATATATATATATATATATATATATATATATATATATATATATATAATTAGTAGGGATGCTCTGATCAGGATTTTTGCAGCCAATTACCGATTATTTGTCATCATGATCGGCCAATACTGGTCACGATCATTCAAGCTTTATATGAGTAATAATAAAGCTCTCTGTTGAATGTCAGTGTTATTTATAGTAATGCTATAGATTGTGGTTTTAATTTACAATGAACATTTTAATAGGCCTTTAAAAACAGGGCTTATTCAAATCACTATCCATATTAGGATACTATGGCTTGGGCCTACAAGACTCAGGGCCCTATCATACACTCGGCACAATGCAGTGGCAGGTGCGACGCAAGTGTTATTTGCTAGTTTCGGCCCGACGCAGTTCTCATTTTCACGTCCTGCGCCACGTTGTTAAATAGCAAATGAATTTGGGCCCATTTGTGCACTCATTGGCTGCCGGTCTGAAAACGAGGTGTGTTCATGTGCATTGTTGGCGCGTTGCTATTTTGAGGCAACAGAAATAGACAGCGATATTGTTTTATTTTATTTAAAGAGTGCGTTAGTAATATGCGCGTATAGGCGGGTCCACAACGCGTGTACACTCTGCTTATTACACCAACAGGGATGCTCAGCAGCACACAAACTAGCCAAATATTAAAAATAAAAGGAATACAATGTAAAAAATTATTATTGTGAACATAAACATATGGTGGAATCCGGCTTGTCCTGCATGTAGATGGTCTGCTTGCGCTTTAACCTCATAGACACACACACATTAACCTTGTGCACGAGCAGATTCGTTTCCTTGCTAGAGAAGCGTTCAGTCTTTCCGCTTGCAAATTCCATCATGTAAATAGCGAATCCGCCATGGCGTGAGCGCAACTAGCTTTTAATGGGAATGAGAAATTACAATATGATTGGCTTTTTGCACGTTACACCCAAAACACACCAATTACTCATTAAGAGAATAGGGACACACTTTTTAGACCATGCACTGGGAGAGCCGACCATTTTCCCCTTCGTTAAACTAGCAAAAGTTTAAGTGCACTTGCGCCGTGCGCTTTAGACCAGCGCTTAGATTGTTAAAATAGGGCCCACCGTGTTTCTTACTGCAACGTTCCCATTAGCTTCGACTTTTTGCAATCAATAAAACTTTTTTGGTAAAATAAAACCAATTTATTGGTAAATAAACTGTGGTAAGGTAAAGGTAACTGTGATACTGCATTAAAATATAAATACAACTTTAAGAAGTCAAACATTGATGGTTTTGTGTCTATGTACAGTGAGAACAGATTGACAGCTAACAGTTCACCAGAAATGCCCAAGCTGGCTAATCGAAAACCAGGAAGTAACCATGCATATGGGCAATTCAAACACTTTTTGTATGCCATAAAAAGGAATATATGCAACATATAGTGCGTCAAAATAATTTCAAATAAAAATAATTAATGCATATCCAATAAATCAAACAATCAAATGAACAAAAATAATAACAGAAAACAATGTTCAAATAGGGCTATACACAAGTTTCTTTTCTGTTTAGATGTAGTTCTGCAATAGTCTTAAACTGCACTAAAGCAAGACATTTCAATATTTTACATGTAATTTCACTTTGTCAGATGTAAAGTGAGAGAAAATAGTTTGAGCAAATATTAAAGAAGATTTAATACATTTCAAGAAGCATGTAGAAATTCATTAATGGATCATTTTTATCATCTGTAATTATATTAAATTTGAAAATCTACATGACAAACAAATGAAAAATTTGTTTGTGTTCTCATCTCTTAGAAACCATATATTTAGTACAGCACATAATGTTCGCAGATTATTAGTCACAAAAGTATTATTTTCATATAGTTTCCCATATTGGGCTGTACATTTGTTAATCTACATAGTTATATGGATCATAGATGTACATTGGGCCTAACTTTTTATCTTTATCACTGTGGCCAAAGAATGGAAAGAGTTTGTCAGTGAAAGTCTGACCAGTGAAAGAGTAGATATGAGCACTGGACTCCACATCATAAAAAGAGACCAGACCCTCCTCATAATCCACAAACACACCAACTATCTGTGGCTTTACTCTCCGAAAAAGAAATACTTTGGGATCTTCACAGGCAATATATTGACCGCCCCTGTGAATCATAGTCCAGAATCCATCCTCAGGACACAGTGTAATCTGTCCCTTTCTGTTAATGGATTCTCTGGCCACTCCGAAATCCCACTCCACACATCCATCCACTCTCACCTCAAAGTAAAATCTGCCTGAGTTGTATCCCTTGTCTCCCAGGACACACGGACATGTGTCAAATCTCTTTGGATTGTCTGGGAAGTCACTCTTAAAGTCACAATATTCTATTCCTTGTCCATAGTCAGGCAGGGAAAGATATGGATTAACTGTATCATAATCAGGAATCACAACCACTGAGAAAGATCAGAGAATATGAATTTGAAGCTGAAAATACAAAGATTTTCAAGTATAATATAATACAGAGTATAATCAAATTATGGTTGACTCTGTGTAAATGTAAAGCAGTGAAACACATCACATTACCTCCATACTGCCGAAGACTCTTCAAAACTGTGAACACAATAACAGTAAATAATTATGAATAAAACAGGTTTTTGTTGCAACTAATTACATCATTTTTTTTAAGTTTTCTTGCTTTGGTTGTACTGTTTTTTTCTCTCTTTACTGTCTCTCCACCTTTTACACGATTGATCAGGTGCAGGGCCATACACAAGGTTTTAGAAATACAGAGGTCTGGACCTCAGGGATGGTGGGTACGGCCCTGATAAGGTGTAATTAATTATGCTTGGTGTGGGACAAGAGACAGGATAGGATTAATTAGAAGACTAGTAATAGCAGAATGCTATTAAATAAAAGAATAACAGTGAGGGATGAGGAAATAGACACATGCTGACGAAGGAAACTCTACACCATACTTGATATTCGCCTACCAGTTCGCCTGAGTTTGTCATCTAATGTCTCCTTCAGTTGAGTTAGAGCTTTATTGAGTGTGTACGCATTCATTTTATAGCCATTATTGATATCAGTCCATTTCTTGGTGCTTATACGACTGCAAATGGATGGGTAAATCTACAGCAGAAGAGATGAAAAATCTGTCAGCATTAAGAGTTTTATAATGTATAATATTCTTACTGATGACAGATGTTGACAGACCTGCATGAGATGGAGATGATCGTCAGTGTGTGAGAGCTGCTCCAGCTCAGTGTTTCTCCTCTTCAGCTCAGTGATTTCCTGATGCAGCTCTTTAATGAGATCTTCAGCCTGTTTCTCTGCTGCTTTCTGCTGTTCCTCCATCATCTTCAGCTGATCAGACTGATATCTCTCAATGGAGCGGATCAGATTAGTGAAGATCTCAACACTGGAGGATTTCTCTTTATCTGTGTTTCTCTGATGAATGAGAACAGTTATATTAGTTAATCTATTCCGTGTTCACATATTATTTACAGGGATAGTTCACCCCAAAATGAAAATGCTCTCATTATCAATTAACCTCATGTTTAAAATGTGTGATTTTCAGTGGAACACAAAATAAATGTTCATGCTGCTCTTGAAGACGAGCTGTTGAACAACTCCAATAGAATTCATACAACACATTTGTGCTCTATGGGAAAAAATGTGCTTGGAGCAACATGAGGGATACTAGATGATGGCAGAACTAACAATTGTGTAAGCTCGCACTCGACTGGCCCAAAGTCCGGAATCCGACCAGCGCGGAAGGTCTTTACGTGTTACTGTCTTTTCTCGTGGCAAAGTATTTTTTGATTAAATGCAATACATTTTAATATGTATTCTCTCGTTATTTCATCTGACTCCATAAATGAAAAGGTTTTAATGATATCTGTGCATCATTAAATGTGAGCTAATGTTTGACTATTCTTTTTAACTCTTTAATGAAAATAATGTCAAAGTCAGTTAGAATAATCAAATGTAACAATTTATTATGTCAGGTAAATGTATCATGCCAATTTCATAATCAATTCAAAGATAATCGATACAAAACATCAAAAGCTCCGGATTAAAGAGAAGAGATGCAACCCAACGGGCTAATCTGAAATACAGAAAGGCCCCAAACCCTTTGCTGCATTCCATTATATAGACAGATTCTCTTTCACATGGAAACATCTGCTAACAATGGAAATTTACATTTAGAGTTGACACCTTTTGGGGGTGTGAGACCATTTGCCAGGAGACCAATCCTCCTTGTGTGCCAGTTATCTCTAAACTCTTAAAACTTTATTACCTTTTGTTTTACTTATTTGGAAATGAGGCATTTGTACCAATCAACCTGAGACACTTCAAATGATACTAAACATGTATAATACTTGATGATAATCATTCACATTAAACCATTTAGATTATTGGGGGATGAGGGAATGAAATGTAGATTAGGATGATTCGGAGGTGAGACTTTCGTCTCGATAGTGCACAAGAGTTCAAATGTTAATTTCCAGAGAGGTCCTTTGTCCTCTCAGGGCCTCAAGTAGACTGCCTAGCATTTAATTCATTTCTCAAGTCTTACAGTTATTTCAGTCTTACAATTGAAATATTATGATGCATATAATTTTTTTAAATGTATTTTTGCTAGGATAGTTAGAGAGTGAACAGAAAGTGAAAGTGAAAGGGGGATCGGAAACGACCATGAGTCAGGATATGAACTCGGGTTGATCGAAGCACAAACCTTTCTCAGCTCTACTAAGTGTTTGATCTCTTGAATCTTCTTCATTCTGTCCTGGATCATCTGATAAACATCTATCTGTGTCTGAACCAGCTGATTCTACATACAGAGAAAAACATTTATCACTGAATATAGCTTTCCATCTTCTGACAGTCTTATTTTAAAAATAAAAATAAAAACATTTAAAGATCATATGAATTCAAAATTATGGTTTGTTAAAATCATGTCTGACAGTTTTGAGGGTAACAAAATCAGCTTTTATCAGATTTAAAGAAAGACTATTGGATTTAGCTGTTCTTCAACATGTCAAGACACAGGAAATAAAACATCTAGGTTACTAATGTAACCCCCATTCCCTGAGGGAAGGAACAGAGACTTTACGTTGGACTGAACTGATGTATTGGGATCCTGCCTGAGAGCCTTTGAGTGGTAGCAGAACAAGCCAATGCACATTGGCAAGTGAGATTTGCATCGCAAGCCACTCCCCGCTTCCGGGTATATAAGGCATCGCGCAAACTCACACATTAAGCTTTCTGCTGAAGGGCTGAGACGGGGACCATCTCTTTAGATGTTGAAGCGCCCAGGGGAACAGCCGCTGCACTTAACCGTGCAAACACTCATCAACCACGACTTCCGCTGCAACATGCCGTAACACCAACACTGTGTTCCTCTGCAGGAGCACCGAATGAGAGGCTGGGTCCCCCGGCAGGAGAGTCACACCAACACAGTCAAGTCAGGTCACCTTTATTTATATAGGCTTTTTACAATACAGATTGTATCAAAGCAGCTTCACAGTGATAACATTAAAATAATTAGGGGTGTAACGATTAGTTTTAACAACGATTCGTTTTCGTATCGCGATTCGTGGTTGTCAATCTTGGTCTGAGCCACCACAGTCACATAAAAATATACAAAATAACCAGTAAGTGGCTTTTTGTTATGGAAACAAACAACAATTAGGCTACCATGGTGATACACAATACTTAATTAGAAGAACTGGTAAAGAAAGATGGAAACTGCTCCTGATAAATAGCAACACATATGACGTACCAATAACGTAATTTATTGGTATTTTACTTTTATTTCGTAACTTACTAATTTACGACGTTGCATGCTCAAATTTCTTTTGCGCTGCAGTGAAGTGATACAGCGCGCGCCGGCGCATTTGCGCGTGCAATTAAAGAGTGCACGCTACGAGCACAGTATAACAATGACAGGACATGAAATTTCGTTTTTCTGAGGTGAGAGACTTTATTTCGTTAGTTATGAAAGTTATGAAAATAATGATAGAATAATGACACGGACATATAGCCTGACAACATCATCTGACCGCAGATACTGAATCTGGACAACACAGGTTTTTTTCTAATTTAAAACATAACGACGTTGCATGCTTGTAGTTTATTTTGTGCTTTATATATAGTTCTACCAGAAAGACTCGGAAGATAAAGTGATGTAACAAAGCATATATTTATTGGCAGCCCGGCAAGCATTGTAAAGTTCTTTGGCGTAGGCCCCGTCCATAGCTCGTAATCCGAGGGTAGCGGATCTGCATCTCCTGCCTGAAGACGAAGGCAGGGGCGCAGCCGACCCCCCTAGAAGGTATGGACAGGACCATCCTGGTGGTGGTGGGGAGGATGGAGGTTGTTGTCGCGTCAGCATCTGCGAACTCAAACATGAGTAAGTACCTATCTTTTATACAGAAAGTATAAAGACGTGATTGGATAGAGATGAGGTAATAAGTGACGTAGTGATTGAGTCTTCCTGGCAGAACTTAGCTAAAGCTTCCATTGATATGGCGTTCCGATCGGCTCTTTATTATGACTTTGCTACATGCACTCGTCTCAATGAACGTGACGTCTGCGTCTGCCGAACGTGACGTCTGCGTCTGCCGAACGTCTCGTCTGCGTCTGCAACATCACTCGTTCGTGTGCCGAACGTCACGTCTGCGTCTGCCATAGTCTGCTGCAAGGGCGGTTTCCAGCACATTCCACACACTCATTCTTTATTATTTTTTCCCACTGATCTTCAGTTGTATTTTATTAGCAATTAAGTGATTTTACCTTGCTTATGTATAGCTTTTATTCCAAATAGTAAATATGAATTTACACAAATGTTCATGTGAAAATATTTGTTTGCCATTGTTTCTAGTCAACATATCCACAGATAGCCTACTTATCAAGAAATCATAAAAAGCATGTATGTAGCCTACTATTCACCACTAGGAGTCTCTTGACCAACACAAAATAACGTAGTTGTAAACATTTGGGCTAATTTAACTAACATAAATAATATTTGTAATTTGTAATATTTTTAATGTTTAATTTTAGAGTTGTAATATTTAGTTTTAGAGTTTCACCGAAGTTTGTTTGACAGGCGGTCAGACAGTTATCATCAGAATTATACTTAAAAACAGTTAAGAGGAAGGTGAGCACAGTTTATTATTATTATGCTATTATTATTATTATTATTATTATTATTATCTAGCCTAAATGTATTTGCTTGTGCATAAAAACATTTAGATTTGTATCAACAAGTACATAAATATTTTGGCACAATATAGTCATTCAAGCCGGAAGAGAATTAACATAGAGCCTATAGTTTCTCTTTCAATTCTCCCATGATTTTTAACATCACACTTAAACAACATATTCTGATATTCATTCATGCTGTAACTAGAAGAGATAATCGATCAGTTCACGTCCTGCTTGGACAGTAAAGAGTCACAAAAAGGTGTGTCTATTTATTATTTGAATTTCTTAAACATTTTCAAAACTGTAAAAGGTTAGGTTATATAAAAATAAAACATTCATAAATTATTTCATGATAAATATTAGCCTACTGAACTCTAATTTATAGTTAGGTATAAACGCAAATAATAATAATAATTCATTATTAATATCAGGCTAGTCTAGGCTACATATTTAGAAGACGCTTTTATCCTAAATGGGAACAAAGCAATTCGTCAAATTTCAGTCATAAATTAATATAAGATTATCACATAGCCTATAAACCCAAGATTTTGACGCAAATAATCCAAGTGTTTGTGCGAAGTGTGGAGCGCGCTTGCTGCATGCCACGGAGGCGCGGGCGCGAACACTTTCCTATCATCAGTGGGAACAACTTAAAATAGCTGTAAACTCACAATAACAAGAAAACATTGTGCTTTTGTAAAATAAAATAAAACAATCAGCCGCATGATCTCCGTGAACTGGAGCGCGTCTCAAAAATGAACTGAAACATAGGCCCTACTGCCTCACAGTCTGACTTGAGGAATATACTGTACATAGCTTGAAATGGCTACTTTTAAATGAACAAGTTCAAATCGAAAGTGTCTGATTATGTAATCCGTAAAGGTTCATTTCTATAAGGCGCATCCGCAGCGGAGATTGAGATATGTTTGCAGACACGGATTTAAAAAAATAAATAAATAAAAAAGCACGTTAAACAATTAAAATGCCTCTTTATTTTTTCAGACACATTTATTATAATTAGCCTACTTTTGCTGGTGCTTTGCAGCAAGATTTATGCGTGCGCTTGAGCTAGGCTATATACTATGCATGCACCCAGTATTTAATTAATATAAACGTGCGATTAGTCGACTAATTGCTTAAATAAATTACTAGTTGACTACAAAAATCTTTAGTCTATATGGCAACTCTAATCAATACATTTATTTGACATTTTTTACTTATTATTTATTGGATAGTAATTATTCAGTTATTTACATTACATTAGTTGAGTTAACATAGCTTAATTAGTAAATGAACGAAAAAAAGAGATTAAATTAATATGCTAACCATGTATTTGTAGCATTGCTTGTTCTTACACGATAAAGACTGTTTTAAAGGTGACAATCCTTTATACGTGAAGATTATACTGTATCTTGAAGATTGTTGTATTGTATCTTCTGTTATAAAGATGAAGATTGACATTTCGTTAGTTAAAAATAATAAGCACATAATACTGTAAAAAAAAAAAAAAAAAAAAAAAGTTCTGTTATGCGTTTTGACTACTTTTTGTATTTTGTATACCCTAATTTGATCCCTAGGTAATTGTCACGATATGCATGAAAGCAAAGACGGTAGTCGGATCTAAATGCAGCAATTGAATTTAATTAACAAAGACTTGGCAAGACTCAGAACTGGAACAGGGATTACTCATGGAAGATACATACATTCCTTCATACAATAACTGACCCCGAACAAGAGAACACACAGGGTTTAAATACACAGCGGGATGAGGGAACGAGACACAGCTGGGGCAAATGAGCACAATAATCAGGACCATACAAACTGAGAAGACAACACACCTGAAACAAGGGAACTAATTAACATGACTAGCAGACTAGGACTAACTGAATACAATGAACAGGAACAAGAAACTGAATGTAAAAACCAAAGACAGAGAAAACACAAACCAGAAACATGACAACATTACACACCGTTACAGTAATGAAGATATATACAGTGAGGAAAATAAGTATTTGAACACCCTGCTATTTTGCAAGTTCTCCCACTTAGAAATCATGGAGGGGTCTGAAATTGTCATCGTAGGTGAATGTCCACTGTGAGAGACATAATCAAAAAAAAAAAAAAATCCAAAAATCACAATGTATGATTTTTTAACTATTTATTTGTATGATACAGCTGCAAATAAGTATTTGAACACCTGAGAAAATCAGTGTTAATATTTGGTACAGTAGCCTTTGTTTGCAATTACAGAGGTCAAACGTTTCCTGTAGTTTTTCACCAGGTTTGCACACACTGCAGGAGGGATTTTGGTCCACTCCTCCACACAGATCTTCTCTAGATCAGTCAGGTTTCTGGGCTGTCGCTGAGAAACACGGAGTTTGAGCTCCCTCCAAAGATTCTCTATTGGGTTTAGGTCTGGAGACTGGCTAGGCCACGCCAGAACCTTGAGAGCCCGATCTCACGGGAAAACGTACAAATTCTACGAGGTGGCTTATTCGTACGAATTCATACGACCTGACTCGTACGAATTAGTACGATTTTTGCAAAATCGTACATATTTTACGAATTGGCCAATTCGTATGAATTCATACGAATGACCTACCCCTGACCCCGCCCCTAAACCTACCCATCACGTGGGTTTAGACAAATCGTACAAATTCGTACGAGTGAGGTCGTACGAATTAGTACGAATTAGCCAACTTTTTATCATTCGTACGAATTCGTACGAATTGGTCGTGAGATAGCGTTGAACCTTGATATGCTTCTTACAGAGCCACTCCTTGGTTATCCTGGCTGTGTGCTTCGGGTCATTGTCATGTTGGAAGACCCAGCCTCGACCCATCTTCAATGCTCTAACTGAGGGACTGCAAAATCTTGCAATACATGGCCCCGGTCATCCTCTCCTTAATACAGTGCAGTCGCCCTGTCCCATGTGCAGAAAAACACCCCCAAAGCATGATGCTACCACCCCCATGCTTCACAGTAGGGATGGTGTTCTTGGGATGGTACTCATCATTCTTCTTCCTCCAAACACGTTTAGTGGAATTATGACCAAAAAGTTCTATTTTGGTCTCATCTGACCACATGACTTTCTCCCATGACTCCTCTGGATCATCCAAATGGTCATTGGCAAACTTAAGACGGGCCTTGACATGTGCTGGTTTAAGCAGGGGAACCTTCCGTGCCATGCATGATTTCAAACCATGACGTCTTAGTGTATTACCAACGGTAACCTTGGAAAAGGTGGTCCCAGCTCTTTTCAGGTCATTGACCAGCTCCTCCCGTGTAGTTCTGGGCTGATTTCTCACCTTTCTTAGGATCATTGAGACCCCACGAGGTGAGATCTTGCATGGAGCCCCAGTCCGAGGGAGATTGACAGTCATGTTTAGCTTCTTCCATTTTCAAATGATTGCTCCAACAGTGGACCTTTTTTCACCAAGCTGCTTGGCAATTTCCCCGTAGACCTTTCCAGTCTTGTGGAGGTGTACAATTTTGTCTCTAGTGTCTTTGGACAGCTCTTTGGTCTTGGCCATGTTAGTAGTTGGATTCTTACTGATTGTATGGGGTGGACAGGTGTCTTTATGCAGCTAACGACCTCAAACAGGTGCATCTAATTTAGGATAATAAATGGAGTGGAGGTGGACATTTTAAAGGCAGACTAACAGGTCTTTGAGGGTCAGAATTCTAGCTGATAGACAGGTGTTCAAATACTTATTTGCAGCTGTATCATACAAATAAATAGTTAAAAAATCATATATTGTGATTTCTGGATTTTTTTTTTTAGATTATGTCTCTCACAGTGGACATGCACCTACGATGACAATTTCAGACCCCTCCATGATTTCCAAGTGGGAGAACTTGCAAAATAGCAGGGTGTTTAAATACTTATTTTCCTCACTGTATATATATATATATATATATATATATATATAACTTTTTTAAAGGGCCTCGTTTTTCCTGGACCCGCTACAATTGAGAATCACTTTAAGCAAGCACGCTAAGACAATTTGAAGTATTCCACTTAATACACAATATACAATAATTAACAACGTACCGCTTGCTGTTCTAGTGAGGACGGGCCGAAAAAAATATTCCTCCAATTTATACCCACCCCACCACATACACCACAATTTTCTCTCTACACAACTTTAATAGTTGGGAATGCATTGCTGTACTATTTACTACATCTCACAATCAATAGTATATTGTTTATACAATTGTTATTTCCCTGTCGACTGGTGATATAACGGATTGCACTTTATGGACTTTTTATTGCACTTATATTGTAAGATTTCTCTGATGTTATTTCGTTGTTATTTATAACAATGACAAAAAATAAAGAAAAAATAAAGAACAAACAATATTTACAAGACGCTTTTATCGAAAAAAGGAACAAAGCAATTCGTCATATGTCAGTCATAATACAGGTTAGACAATAATAATACAGGGTTTTATTTGATTATCACAAATAAACAAGATTTTGACGCATATCCAATGGTTTGTGCGGAGTGGAGCGCGCAATGCGTGGCACGGAGGCGCGGGCGCGAACACTTGTATTTTCCTATCAACAGTGGAAACAACTTAAAATGCTCATAATTTATGGTCATATAGAAAATAATAATACATAATTTGCAACTACTTTTATTTGAGTAAACTCACAATAACAAGAAAACGTTTTGATTTCGTAAAATAAAAGAAAACAATCAGGCGCGCTTTCATGATCTCCGTGAACTGGAGCGCATCTCATAAATGAACTGAAACAAAATAAAGCTTGAAATGTCCAATTTTAAACGAACAAATTTGAATCTAAAGCAAATACTGTTTATCTAAAGGCGCATCCGCTTTACAGCGGAGATGGAGATATGTTTGCAGCCAACACTGATTTAGAAAATACTAGTTTATTAATAAAAACAATTAAAATGCCTCGTTATTTTTTCAGACACATTTATTATCATTAGCCTATAAACCACCTATAAATCAGCTCTCTGTATGGTTCCAGAGATGGCTCTTCTCATTCAGCACTGCGGGAAAATAATTTGGCCTTAGAAAACCAGTAAAATAAAAAAAATAAAAAAAATCCATATTAATTTGTGAATATTTTAAATGTTTAATAAAGGGTCATAAACAAAAAGTCAAATAATAGTTTACAAACTATTTTTTAAAAAAAGTTTACAGTCGTTTTTTTTTCACCACAGGTGACATATATATAAAAAATAGTAGCCTATTTTTCAATTCTATTCTTAAATGATCTACAGAAACAGTGTTTGCGCGATCGAGTTGTCTGTTTTCTAGTTTACCAAAGTGCTGTAGCCTAGGCCTTTTAAAACTATAAAAAATTAAAAACACAATAACAACCCTAACAATAAGCTATAAAAATGCAATAGCCTATTTGTTTCTTCATATTTCCATCTTTGTGGGGGCATTTGGCCCTCAAAATGTGGGTTAAACAACACACACACACACACACACACACACACACACACACACACACACACACACACACACACACAAAATCCTATAAATCGCAGACGTCACGTTATAAGACAGACGCAAGTGTCACGTTCATTGAGACGAGTGCATGTTGCACAGTCATATTAAAGAACCGATCGCAACCGCTGGCACACTGCACTGAGCCGTGTTGAGTAGAGTGTTAAATACGTGTTAAATACGTGTTAGAGAAAAAAATAATTAATAACTTCACTGCCACACGTGAATGACTCGTGACGTCTGACTCAACACTTCACTGCCACGCGTGATTTACGTGACGTCAGCGTGACGTCTGCGTCACGTCTGCGTCTTAAAATGAATGGAATAAATAGCAGAAAGAAAAAAAAATAAGACGTTGGGTGAGACGTTAATTGAGACGTTTGCATGTTGCAAAGTCATATAAAAGAACCGATTGGAACGCCATACATTGAAGCGATATAGGCCTACAGCACGCTCCGCCGCATTTGCGCGTGCAATTGACCTATGGCTAAGCCATGCCCCCAAACGGGATGAGCCAATCACAGTGCGCATAGCTAACCCATACACTCGGACATTCTCTGCTTCCACGTCCATTGAAATCCATTGCAGTTAGTCAGTTTTCATTCGTTTTTATATGTTTTTTCGTGTCATTTTAAGTTTAAAATGGTCAAATGGTGTGCATGGTGTACATGCAACTCCGACACTAGGTATCCTGAGAGGCTGGGCGACGGTGTGTATTTTTGACCCTTTCCCAAGCCACATTTCAACCGAGATAAGTGTCTGCTCGGTTTTAAGTTATGTGGTAGACCCATAGACTGTAAAAAAATATGGACGTAGTGTCCGTGACGTCACCCGTAGGTTTCTGAAGAGCATTTTTGAAGCCTAAAGTAGGCGGAGCCGGCCGTCGCCATCTTGGCCTTGCGTCACTACCGGATAACAGAAAATAGGCAAAGAGGCGGGGCGTGAGTGGAGCTGAGGAGCCGAAATCACCTAGCTCGACGTCATAGATATAAACACTGTTTTATATCTATGATATATCTATAAACACTGTTTATATCTATGGCTCGACGTGATCGAGTTAGCTGATGATGTAAAGCCAATTAAAAGTTCCTGTTTTTGCCCTTCGAAATATTATATTATAATATTTAAAAGACACGGCTACAAGTGAGACTGTGTATTGTGATTCTGTACTATTCTGCTAACGTTAGTTGAAAATGTATTATGCAGTAACTTAATATTACTCTGAGAGTGTGTGTGTGACAGTGATTTATGTGCACGTCAGTCACTCTTTATGGTCCGTCAGCGCGGCATCGCTCGTCAAGTTCGTAGAGAGCTTATTCAGTCCATTTTAAATTCTGATTTTGGCCGCCTCTCAAATGGGTTATAGATATATTGCCTATTAAGTTAAAGTAAATGCGCTAGAAAATCCGCGATCATTCATGGATGTGCATTTATAGCATGGACGGAGAAAGCGCCGACGCCTGCATGATTTCATCTGACGGTAAAAGCATATTATAATCCATCTGTTCCGTGAGAGCAGAACGAACGAGCCTTTATTGACGTTTTTAAATCTGAAAACTCCAAAAAGCAACGAAATTGTGAGACATCCATTAGTGCATGTTCACAGAGGAAAACTGAAATACAGCGCTGGTTGTTCTCTCGAACGATACTCGACGACAACAATCCTAAGCCGTGGGCGAAGTTAACGTTACTTAATGGGTGTATTCAATAGTATGAAATAATCCCGAAAAAAAGCACAAAACACTGCAGAGATGGCAAGTTCAGCAGCTAACATTTGCTGAGGTGAAGTGACGGCTAGTAACAACAGACAAGCGGCTAGCATTGACATCAGCGACAACCCACCTGTCACTCAAGTGGCCACACCCTTAATTATGCAGAACTTTAAATATTAATCAACTAAACGGATGAGTTATAAAAAAATTCACCCCCCTCACAGTTGTCATGAAGGGCAAAATTAGCTGTATAGACCAAAAAAACATACAGACACCAGGCTGTAAACACGTTTTTTTCTGCTGTAAAATTTGGTATTTTAAAATGGGGGAGATACAGATTTGACTCACTTCTGACATCAGCCTCAAGCGGCCAGTCAACGAATTGCAGTTTAACTCACTTCCGTGTTGGTTTCAAGAGAAAGACGGGGAGGTTGCCGCTTGGGTAGACCACAACACCAACTAAACGCAATTAAACAAGGATGTCTACATCTGTTCTAAGGTAAGTCAACAACGTATTTGAACGTTATCTTTAACATCTCTAGCATAACGTTAGCATAACTTCTAGCTGCGTTGTAGCTGCGTAGCCAGACACAATGTTGTGTTTTACACAAATATAAGTAGGCTAAACACTTGTAATGATGTCCTGTATGAACAAAATGGAGTATGTTTTTATGTTTCCACTGTTCGATCGCGCCCGCGCCTCTCTCTCTCTCTGATACACACACTCATCCAGCATAGCAATCTTGACATCGCAGCCTGTTCATTATGCTGCATTCACACCAAACACGAATAGAGCGTCAAATTCGCGCGTATCGCGTCTAGTTCGACGCTTGCACATTTTGAATCCATTCGCGCGTCCAAAGCGAATAGGACGCGCGTATAAAGTGAGCGTTTGAAGCGAAATAGCACCAAACTATAACGTGTACACTGACTGTGACCTGTAAATCTTTGTCTGGAGCTGAAGCTTTTCATCGACCTTCTCAACAATGAAATTATTAATATAACCCCTCCAATATATAGTTAAGGCCCTTTTGGTGACTTTCGAGATGATATATAATCTTTTTGTCTCCAAAAATCATCAATTGCCTCCTGTGAAATGTCTCCTACTGTGACAGCTGCCACAGCGCCTGTTACCGAATGTTGACTGTTTGTCCCAGTGAGTGGAGGGGGCGTGGCTTAGCCATAGGTCAATTGAAGAGTGCGCGCTACTGCAGTATAGCGGCTGAGAGGACAGGAAAGCCCGTGTTTCTGAGGTGAGAGACTTTGCGCTGCTTGTTGTCTTTGCGCTGCTGCTTGCGCGTCACGCATGGCGATCACGTCACAGATAGGCAGACTGAATCAAGTAACGTTTAACGCCTATCATTAAAAGTGCTAAGAAAAAACATCCATATAAAGTCTGACGTTCTCAAATCCAATGCGTTATTTCCTAGTATCGATACAATCGATTAATTACCTTTTAAAACGATGTTAGATTGATATACAGTATGTCGTCCGGAAGGCCAACTTGCGGAGCACAGATCGATGTAGTTGGATCATAGGAATATAAATCGGTACATCGTTGTAGTTGATGAATCGTTACACCCCTAAAAATAATACAACACAGTTTGTTTCTAGAAGAAAACTGCTTCATCGTCCACCTTAAGTAAGGCAGATCAATAATATTGTTGAATATTAAATGTCCCCAACTAAGCAAGCAAAAAGCCAAGGCAACAGTGGCAAGGAACCAAAACTCCATCAAGGTGACAGAATGGAGAAAAAAGAGATTGCTTCTTTAGTCTAGATTTAAACTGACAGAGTGCGAGAAGGATCTACCGCCAGCAGTTGATTTTGATATTCTAGGTATTATTAACTGGCCGGAATTTTGAGATCGCAATAGATGTGAAGGACTATAATGCGTTTTGAGCTCGCTCAAGTACTGGGGAGCTAAACCATTTAGTGCTTTGTAAGTAATCAGCAATATTTTTAAATTTATACGATGTCACAGTCACCCAATTGCCCTGCTGCACGGGGTCTACTACAGCCAGAACCGAACAATGTAAAGAGTTCACTAAGCTAGTCGCATCCAAAGCAGTATCTAAAGCCCTTGCACTCTTAAAATTAACCTCAATTAAAGTTTGGATGCGTGTCTCTAGTTCTAAAATCTTCTGCTGACTATCTTCCTGCATTTATCACATGTAAAGTCCTCTGGGCTGACAGAGAAGGCTATGATATACATGTGACATGAAGTGCAAGTGACAATTGAAAGATTACCGTAAAACTTCAAATAATAGCCGAGTCCCAAATAGACGCCTGTCTCTTTTACACGCCTGGTGTGGCTACAGGTTTGGATAAATAAAGGCCGGTCTCTAATAGAGGCCCGGTCTGTTTTTTAGTTTCGGGTTGTATTTAATCTTCTAAAACCCGTCAGATCGTCTGTTTAAGCCAGTTCTATGGAGCAGATTGCGCACGCAAGAGAGCCCTGCGCATCTGGACCATCTGGACGGGAGCTGTTAGCGCAAGCAAGGCAGGCAGAGAGAGTTAGCGCCGCGTCGCGTCTATGACAACTCGAGGTTTCGCACACCGGACAAGAAGCGCCGCGTTGCGTCTACAACTCGAGGTTTCGCACAACGGACGAGAAGCGCCGCATTGCGTCTACAACTCAAGGTATCGCACACCGGACGAGAAGCGCCGCGTCGTGTCTATGACAACTCGAGGTATCGCACACCAGACGCACACTTTGTCAGTTAATGGCCAGCAATATTGTTGTGTTTAAGGACATTATAGAATTAAGATCATGTCTGTACTATGTTATGATTGAACTGTACAATTAAATACAATCGTTGCTTAGTCTGCAGTCTGAATTCACTTTACCTCAGAGCGTCCGTTAACTGAATGAATTGAGAATATCACCTGAAAATCCGATAACATAAGCAATTTTCATTCAACCAGCTGATTTATGTAAATGAATGTAAAACTAAATGAATATTGCAGCACAGGGTGAAGTCTCAACACTAAATTAAAGGCCCGTCTCATATAGACGCCTGTCTCAAATACAAGCCGGTGCAGTTCGGCGATTTGGGAAAATAAAAGCCCGGGCTATTATTTGAAGTTTTACGGTATGTGTATTTTCAGTTAACTTAAGTCAGATGCATTTACATGGTTACTGTGCATTAGATTTAATCAACTCTGTCTGTGTCTGCAAAGGTGTGTGCCAAATGGCCCATTCAGATGTATGGCCCATAGAAACTGATTGGTCAGAGTGGATTAGCAAGTTAGATCGATCACCTGTGGGAGGTCCTAACAGTTTTCCTTTGTTTGTAGCCCTTTTGTCTTGATGTAAAAAGTTCTGTCTCAGACACAGAACTTTGGGTTAAGATTGTTGAAGGGCGACATGCTAACATCGCTGCTGAAGGACGGCTACACTACAAACCTTCAATAAATTCTTCTCCCCACAAGAACTCTGGTCAAGCTTACTTATTTTATGTATTGGAGAAATCTAATACATTGGCAAGCCACCCAAACGACTGCTCGGCCAAATACACCAAAATCTAACACGATAATAGGAGAAGACATGACTCACCGTGTTTGTTGACTGATTCTACTCACCACTGTTGTTTGATGGACTCTCTTTTGCAAGCAATAGTGATTTAGATTAAAGCTAGCGAAGTCAGATCAATGTGACAGACAAAATTAGATAATATCAGATATCTGGTTGATGAGTATGATATATTTAGCGATATAAACAACAAGAAATGATAGTAAATAGAGAATCAAAACCGAAAACTATATGGAGCTTACAGACGCAAACCACACGGCAGCAAGACAGTGAGGCAGATCGGAGCAATCGATCACGATCCAAGTGCAAATACGGTTTAGCTCCAAATACCCTAGTTACGTGAAGTCTATCCTGATCCTGAAGGAACAGCTTACCTCTTGTTCCGTAGACTCACTGAACGATGTTTGAAGAGCAGAGTGAAACAACATCTGCTCTGCTCCGAAGCAAAAGCTTAATGTGTGAGTTTGCACGCTGCCTTAAGGTGACTCTAAGGTGATTGGGCTCTCAGACGAGATCCCTATACGTCAGTTCAGTCCGATGTAACGTCGAACGTGACTGACTGATAGAGAACTGAATTTCATGGGGTGTTTAAAGTGCTTTGTTTGTAACTCTTTACCTTCTTCTCTCGACTCTCCTCCTCTATAGGAACAGTGTTGTGAGTCCTGTGTTCTCCTTCAGTGCAGGACAGACAAACACACGTCTGGTCATCTCTGCAGAACAGCTCCAGAGGTCTCTCGTGTTTCTGGCATATATAATCCTCCAGATTTTCCACAGCGTTGATCAGTGTGTGTTTCTTTAGACGTGGGACTCTGCGATGAGGCTCCAGATGAGTCTCACAGTAAGAGCTTTGACACGTCAGGCAGGTCTTCACTGCTTTCTGCTTTCTTTCATCACAGATGTCACAGAACACCTCAGATTCTCCTAGATTGAGCTTCTCCTTAAAGTGTTGCACAACCTCTCTGAGTGTTATATTAATCTTGAGATCAGGTCTTTTGCTAAATGTTTCTTTACAGAGTGGACAGAAGCAGATCTGTGTGTTCGTCCAGCTCTTGATCAGGCAGGTTCTGCAGAAGTTGTGTCCACATGGAGTGGTGACTGGATCAGTGAACACTTCCAGACAGATGGAGCACTGGAGCTCCTCATTTAGTGCTGGGCCACTGGAGGATGCCATGGCTGAAAAGATAAGTAATTTCAATAAATCGTCTACATGCTGAAGAGAGCAATTTAGATAATTATATGTACTGAGTAAATTAGGCTATGGATGTTGCATGTTAAATACTATTATAACTTACAACAATAAATTATGTACCACTGTCTATATCAAAGACAAATACTGTCTAACACGCACTAACACTAACCCTAACCACACTGAGCCTATAAGCTCCACCTTTAACCTCTGGTCTGAGACTGCTGGTGTTGTTTTAGATGGGTACTGTATTGAGTAATAGAAAAAACCTGATGAAACTAAATACAGAAACTATGAGCCACAGTAGGCTACAGCAAATGTAAATATTTTAATACCATCATAAGATGTATTAAGACAACACAGAAAATGAGTGGAACTGTTATTTGTCAAACAAATAACTTACTAAATAAACATCTGTAACCACCAAGAGTCATTTCTGTTTAATAGAGTTATAATTTTCATTGAAATTTGTTTATTCTGTCTGAAGTTCAAATACTTCCTGATTCTGATATATGTTGCATGAACACAGACTTTCATTTTACAAACGTTCTTGTACTGCATCATGCTATTAAACTAGTGAACTTACATTTCCATCGCTTACCTGTGAGTGAATGTCAGATTTGATCGTTAATTTCAGGTTTTCGGAAAAGAAATGTTGTTCGAAGAAGCTTCCAGTTCATCTGTTCAGTTTCACTTTCACTGAAGTCTTTACAGGCATGCAGTGATGTCATATACTGTAGCTCCGCCCATAATCATAAATATGAAACTGTTCCTAATCCATCCATGATGAGTGAGTAAACAGTGTAAGAAACTTTTAAAATGTGTGTAGTTTTGTCCAGTTCCTTAATTTTATGAAGAGAGCAGTGGCAAATATCAAGTTATCACAGTTTATACAATTGAAGTTTGTATGAAAAGGCACACACTAAACATATGATTCAGTGCAATGTGCCTTGATTTTCTGTATCAGTAAAACAATAAAACATATAAAGGCTTTTGGGTAGCTAAAAATAAATTATGAAGGCGTGTTAAAAAAAAAAAAAAAAAAAAGATTGGTAGGCTAGTTTTTTTAAAATCAACCCCATAGAGATAAAATGCTGACCGTTGTCTGGCCACTGTACAAGTGCACACACACGTCACGATCCTGAAACGCGAATCTCAGTCATTTAAATTTCAACTGTTATTTTGGCGGTCCGTCTGAGGGAAATCTGATTTTACCCGCCGGCAAAACCACTAAAGAAAGAGCTCACAGGAGGATAAAACATATATCTATAAACATATTTCAAATTTCAAATTTTTCGCATTGGGAACGTCTTTAAACGTGACCAGCTGTGAATATAGTGTGTAAACACGTCAATAGAATTGACCCGGAGGTAATATAGCCTCGGTGGGTGACGTCATCGGCGCGCACCCACGACACGAGGCTATAAATAGATGAGCCACTGGTGCATCGTCAGGTCTTTTGTTTTCAGACCACTCTGTGTATGTGTGTCAAGCAATCTCTCTCTACAAAACTCACTTCAGATCTTGCTTCTCTTCTTTTTGCTCATCGTCATTTTAGGAGGGTTCAAAAGCAGAGTGTAGCGAGTTGCGCTCCCCCTCGAAAAAAACTGGGGACCTGCTCGTTGCACTCAGCAGCCTCATAATAGACCTAAGACAAAATCCTGAGGGTTGTTTTGTCCCAGGTCTGTGGGGGTGTGCCCCGACAGGACGAGGCATGTAAAATCAAACAGCTCCTACCTGACACCCTCACGAAACCACTGTACTTCCTCGCCACCTCTGGTGATTCGGGGGGCAGCGGTTTCCAGCGACATGTTAGATGTTCTGTTGCTTCCTGCTGTCATCCAGGACATGGAACATCAAACATCCATAGAGGCCATAGAACATGTTCCTCTTTCAGAGAGAGATTCAGGCTATTACAGCAGATACTTCCTGGTCCCCAAGAAGGATGGGGGGTTGCTTCCAATCTTCGATCTTCGAGGCTTAAACCGTACAGTTAAAGCCCTCAAGTTCAAGATGTTAACTGTAAAGACGGTCGTGTCGTAAATTCAACATCACGTTTGGTTCGTCATGATCGATCTGAAGGACGTATACTTTCATATAGAAATATTGCCACAACACAGGAGGTTCCCAAGTTTGCTTCTGGGGGCAAAGCTTACCAATATCGGGTCCCTCCATTCGTCCTAGCCATGTTACATAGACGATTGGCTGATACTGGCCCAGTCTTAAGAGCTTGCGCTTCGACACTGAGATCGATCTACGCTCATCTTCTCTCAAGGGGCTGAGATCAACCCCAAGAAGGGCGTACTCTCTCCCGCCCTGAGGGTAACATGCTTGGGGTTAAATGGGACTTCGTGTCAAGACCAATTTTAACACCCTAAGCAACATCGGGCTAGGTCAAGACATTACATAGGTCTCATGGCAGCTGCGTCCACAGTGATTCCTCTGGGCCTTTTGCGCATGAGACCATGTCAGTTGTGGCTCAAGACGGGGGATTTCAACTATACAATCCCCAAGGACAAATAAAGGCAAGAGCACTCGCTGAGTGCTTCGTGTCCTTTCTGAAAATCCATGTTAATGGTAAGTCACGCGCTGAATGCTTCATGCACTTTCTAAAATCCATGTTTATGGTAAGGGTTACGCGCTGCGGCTTCGTTCTCTTTCTATGTGGTTCAGACCCCGGTTCCTTGCTTTGGGTCCCACTTTAGGTGCGCCTTGCTGTCGCAGAATGCTAACGGCAGACGCCTCCCTGATGGGCTGGGGAGCAGTCTTAAGTGGTCGTCCAGCTCAACGGGAATGGGAGGGTCATCAGCTCAATTGGCACATCAACTGCCTCAAGCTGATGTCTGTATTTCTGGCCCTGAAATACTTTCTCCCTCAGTTGAGAGACTGTCATGTCCTAGTGCGGCACAGCGGCAGTCTCTTACATAAATCACCAGGGAGGTTTGTGCTCACGCAATCTGAACAGAATAGCGAGGCAGATCTTCTCTGGGCCCAGGAAAAGTTCC
This sequence comes from Scardinius erythrophthalmus, assembly GCF_964197995.2. Lineage (NCBI taxonomy): Eukaryota > Metazoa > Chordata > Actinopteri > Cypriniformes > Leuciscidae > Scardinius > Scardinius erythrophthalmus. The sequence continues at coordinate 39,276,745 of NC_138235.1, forward strand.
TGTCACTCAGGGCAGTGTACATCTCAGGGCACATGAATGTGGGAGCGGATTTACTGTCCAGACAGAAACTACCGATAGGGGAATGGAAACTCCACCCAGAAGTAGTCAAACAGATTTGGACCAGATATCAGAAAGCGCAATGTCCCCTCTACTTCTCTCTGAGTCACCCAGCCCCTGGGTCTGGATGCGATGGCGCACACATGGCCCAGAATGTGCCTGTATGTGTTTTCCTCCAGTTTCTCTGCTCCCAGGAGTTCTAGCCAGAGTTTGGTTCTCCAAGATAATATCTCTCCTCAACGGCTCACCATGGACGATTCCGGAGAGGAGGGACTTTCTGTTTCAGATGGAGGCCACAATATTCCATCCCAGGCCCAACCTCTGGAACCTTCATGTTTGGCCCCTGATGGGTACCAACTGAGGCACACTGGGCTTTCGCCTGCCGTTATTGAGACCATTCTAAGTGCTAGGGATTCCTCCACTAGAAAGAGTTATGCCAACAAATGGAGTGTCTTTGAAAGGTGGTGTGTTGTACATAATGCAGATCCAGTCAACTGCCAGATTGCTTCAGTTCTGTTTTTTCTGCAGGAAAAATTAACAACAGGCACATGCCCAGCCACTCTCAAGGTTTATTTGGCCACTCTTTTGGCTTGCCATGCCTTGGTTGACGGGGTGCAACTCGGGAGACATCCTCTGCTCGCTTGTTTCATTCAATGGGGCCAGATGACTGAGGCCTCCCGTAAAAAACAATATCCCATCATGGGACTTAGCAGTAGTCCTAGAGGGTCTGGTTGAGACTCCTTTTGAAACTCTAGAATCAGCGTCTGACAAACATCTGACTCTAAAGATGTTTTTTCTTATGGCAATAACTTCTTTGTAAAGAATTGGGGATATGCAGGCTCTGTTGATCTCGCTATCCTGCTTGGACTTTGCCCCAGGAATGGTGAAAGTGATTTTGCATCCTCATCCTGATTACCTGCCTAAGGTGCCTTTTTCGACTGTACATCCGGTCACTCTCGAGGCCTTCTGCTCTCCGCCGTTCATGACACTGGAACAGGAGAGATCTCATAGACTGTGTCCAGTCCGTGCTCTTCAGGCCTACGTCCACCACACTAGCCAGTGGAGTAAGTCAGAGCAACTGTTCGTTTGTTATGGGGGCCGCAACCAAGGGGCTGCTGCCACTAAGCAGACCATGTCACATTGGGTCAGGGATGCTATTGCTCTTGCCTATGAGGCGCGCGGACAAGCTTCACCAACGGGTCTAAGGGCTCACTCCACCAGAGGGGTTGCCTCCTCTGCTGCCTTGACAAGAGGTGCCCCCTTGCAGTTTGTTTGTGATGCGGCAGGCTGGTCCTCTCCGCACACATTCATAAGATTTTATAGTTTGGATGTTCATGCCACTCTGGGCTTTCACGTCCTTGAGTCGACATCGCAGGCTAATGTCTAGGGTTTTCTTGCGTTCTTGTGAGCACACCTACACAACCGTAAGGAGTCCAGACACCCTCAAGCACGGCGGCGTGGGCATTCTCATTCCCAATGCGCTGAGCAGCGCAGCATCTCGTTCCGCTTTCTCAGGGAACAAGGTTACAGTCAAGTAACCGGAAACGTTTTCTGGTCCATATACTGCCCATAGGTGGCGCTAATGCACTATTTAGTAGTTTAACCCTCTGAGGTCGGCAAACGCGCCCCCGCGTTTTGCTGGACTTTTTTTACATTGTAGCACTTTAAACTTAAATTACTCCGTCATTTATGGTCATACAGAAAAAATAAATATAAAAAAAGAATCTGTGATATTTCTACTTTTGTATGTGTCCACTTACAATCAAATCAAAACATTGTGCTTTTGAAACATAAAGAAAATAAACAGGGTGTGCGTTCTGCCTCTCCGTCGCGGTGAACTTTTTTTTCTTGAGCACGTCTATAAACTGAAACAAAACTCAGCGAATACTTGTCACACATTTATGAGCCATATACCTTTATAAACATTTAAGTGTGTACTTTTAAATGATCGGATTCAAACTGAAAACAAATATTTTCTGTTTAAGTAATTTGTATAAAACCAACAAGATGTCCAGCATCTCAAACGCTTCCTAATTATTTTTAATTTGGCCACGCCTACTCGCGCAAAAGATATTCACATGCAAATCTCCACATGGAACGCGAACGCGCTCGTTACCTCAAAAACAAAACACTTCATCAGTCTCTGCTTTTCGTCGAGTTTGAAAGACGTGAGTTTACATTGGCTTTACCCCAGAAGAAGAATGCGATTTCAAGACAAGAAAGATAAGGTAAGAAATTCTTACATATTAGTTTGTTATTGTTGCATAAATTTCACATTGCAGTTGAACTGTTGCTAGATATATGGTGAATATTATAATATTTAGACCCGTGTTTACTGTTACTGTGTTTGTGGATATCTGCTCAAACGTAGATATGTATATGGTAGGCCTAACCATAATTATATTTGAGCGCGATCGCTTTTGAATGTATCATATTTTTAAACGCGATCGCGTTTGAATGCATCATATTTTGGAAAAGCAAAACGCTCCAAACGGCTTCATGTTTTACTATTATCTCATTTCATATCATCATAACGAATGGAAACATTTGAAGTAACATGATAATCAATATATTTTTCTCTAGCTTAGTTGTTACTGAAATCTTTTTGAAAATGTATATAGGCTGCTATATTGTTATTATTTTATGCAGCACTGCGCATAGCCTATACCTACAAGGCACAACAAACCTGTGTTCATTATATAATATATTGTTGGAAACATTTGTGTGAGTGTGTGTGTGTATTCTGTGAATTTTAAAAAGCAATTTTAACCAGAAAAATCTCAAATGTATTCCCAAAATCGTGCAGGCCTTTCTCTTGATATCAGTATGTTCACTTTTTTCTTTTTTTCTTTTTTTCAGGGCTCAGATGCCACTGAGTCCTGCTGACTTCAACATTCACAGTACATGTCTCTGTACATGAACATGGTAAAGTGAAAATCAAACACCTTGGAAATGAAAGGTATGTACAATGTTTTTAGGAATGGCACAAAGGTCTCTTTCTTTGGATCATTGTTATCAATAAGTGTTTTTTTTTTTTGTTGTGTATCTTTGGATTATGTTGTAAATAAATCCAAACAATTTTAAAAGCCATTCTTTTTTTAATCTCCTCATTCTTTGTGCAAGGTTGGTCAGAATGATGGGCCCTGATAAGCTCCTAATAGGGCCATTAGGGAGTGTCTTTGTCTTTCTCAGGTGTAAAAAGCCTTACATAATAATGAGATGATCCGCCCCTTCGCATATTGCTTTTTCACACAAAACACGTCGTAAAAATTTTAAATCAATATATTGTCTTCTCTGAATGAGCAGTCAGGGTGATTTTCACATAGTTTTAGAGCAAATATTCTAGGCTACGTCATACAATTTTCAAAAGTCTTGTGAAGAAATAATAAGTATGGGTTTCATGACCTTATTTCAGTGAGAATTTTTTTTTGTATTTTCACAAACCACGCATAAATGTCATTATCTCAAAACTACAAACTTTTACACACATGCTGTTGATATATTATTGTAGCAGAGTTTGTGCTGAATACAGTGTAATTAGACTTTAGCCATGAAAATGTCACAAGTAACAGAAATAAGCACAAATGTCAGAGCATGTCAGAACACCTCCAGGGCCCAGTAAACAGCTCAGACCCCAGAGGGTATCCACTGTAAATGAAACGAAGCAGCATCAGCTCACTTTTGAAAGGAGTTCACACAGTTCTCACAGATTCAGAAACCAGTAGAAGTTTGAGAATAGCATGTTTAAAATGTAAACCTGTTAAATGTAGATATGATATCTGTCCATCCTGGATATTGATAGTTTCATCACAGAAATCTGTCAGCTGAAGAAAGAGAAGGCGTCACTGGAGGTAAAGATGATGGAGACAAACCAGAAACTAAAGGGATTGAGAGGTTTGTACATGATAAAGATTCACTTCATCCTTAAATACCTGAATTACCTGACACTCTGTGTTTGTTTGTCTTTCCCTCGTTTTTTTTCTTTCTTCCTGCTGAGTAATGAACTAATCAAGTTGATTTATTGATTCAATTCTCACAATTCAAACATCTTGATGTGACTGCAGATTCTGACTGCAGTGTTTATATATAAAATAAACATGTGATTTTGTCAGTATTACCAGAACAACGAGAAGTTTCCAGCATTACTGTATGACTCAATGGTCTGTACTGCTATTTTGACATATCTATAAATGTTACATCCAGTCTGCTTACAGTTTATTATTCTTTAAAATAGTCTCCTTCAGAGGAACAGTTGTTATATAAATTGAAAGTCGCTGTGATTCTGTGTTCCTCAGGAGCTGGAAGAGGTTTGAGTGTGTGTGACTGATGGACAGGATTCAGTGGAGCGTCAGAGATCAACTCTCTGAACACACAGAGATCCAGAGACACACAGGACTCACTTTACTCTGTAACACTGATGCTCAGGAGTGTGTGTGTGTGAGTGTGTTTGTGTGTGTGTGTGACAGTCATGGATCCACCGATCAAACCTGCACAGAGTCTCTGGGTTCAGACTGTAACGCTGGAGAACAGCAGATGCTGCAGACGCCACTGAAGATGATGAAGATGAGGAGAGAAACCACAGCTGAGGAAGAACAGAGCGATGAGGATGATGATGATAATTTTATTCATTCAGGTATGTTTCTTCATTTTATTACTTTTTCATAATATTTTACATTTGTAATTTCAGAACCTGTAACAAACAATTTTTCACTTGAGTCAAAGACAACAATTTAAAAAAGCTAAAAAGTGTGATTTTATTGTAGATTCAAAAGTTCTTGGTCCCCTTTTAACATGTGCACTTTTTATTTGTGATAATTATTTTAAGCTACAGCAGTTCTGCAAGGGAACTGACTCTGTGTTATGAAGCGCAGACATTTAACAACGCATAACTAGTGTTATCTAGTGTTATCTAGTGTTATCTAGACACAGCACGTAAAAGGACATGATGATTTTTCAGATTTTTCTCAGTGTTATTCTGCCTAACTCAAGCCACATCTACTACCTTCTGCCATCTCTCACATTTCAAAATTAATAGATACAGACAAATATAAATGATGCCTACGTATGAGTTTCTTTACAAAATCTAGAACTTCCCAGAGAAGATGTGAGATGATTTGCAGTGCTAAAATTAATGCGCTCCCACACTGTAAAACGAGACGTAAAAACACATTTCATGGCATTTTTATCTTTGCTTCAGATTCACTTATTGGGTGACAGTAAATGTTTTTTGAGGAGAAGAATCTGTAGGTTTATCGAGCTAAGATTTGAGTATTGTTTTTGTTTGTATTTTTGTTTTACATTTACATTTATGCATTTGGCAGACGCTTTTATCCAAAGCGACTTATATTGCATTTCAAGGTACACATTTACATTATTATCAGGTCTTGCTTTCCCTGGGAAACGAACCCATGACCTTGGCGAATCTGTAGGTTTATCGAGCTAAGATTTGAGTATTGTTTTTTTTATGTTAAATCTTTTTAAATAACTGCAAAAACGTACACATTGGGACTTTTATAAGCGGGTAAAGTATTCATTAGTCTTCATCATAGAATTTATGAAATTCTTTTAACAAATTAGAAACGATTCTAGTGCCGGTAAAATCATAGAAAAGAAAGAAATCTTGCATGAGGATAAAACATGCTTAAACACATGAAATAGATACGCTCCTGAAATCAGCTGAGAATGAACACTGGAGAGAAGCCGCACACAATCTGTGTCGGAGGAGTTTAGCACGTGAAGAAATCAGTTTTACATGATCGTTCACACTGGAGCAAAGCCGTTCACGGGCCGTCAGTGTGGCGTTTCACTCAGATAGAGTCATGCTTTTTAATATCATTGTGAGTCGTAACAGTAATAAAACTATTACTGGACTACACTAAATTGTGTTGCCATTAAAACTGAATAATTAACGATGGGAACAAACTATTTTTCTCAGCTGATGAAGAATATAAAGATCATGGAGGAGCTTATAGGATAGGCTACGTTAAAAATGTCAATTATTGTAAATTTTAATCAAAGGCACTAATACATAGAGTGCAATGTACTAAATGTACATGACATTACCAGCAATAAAACGTCAGTGGCTTATTTAATGAAAACAGAGAATAGTTTTATTTATGTAGTGGTTGAACTTCTCCCACTTGCACCAGATTATGTTTTGAGTTTTGATCAAATGACTCTTTTCCCCCTTTTACCTCGAGGCACTCGGAGGATTCTTGAGTAAATAAAAATTATGCAAATTGGAGGGTGTGTGAGATATGAATAAATAGTAGAGCCTAATAATGTGTTATCAGCACAAGGAAGGCACAAGTTTAATAAAACTATTATCAACAAAACGATAACCTCGAACCTTATTCCACATAAGCCCCAGAGGCCTGTTGCAGAAAGCCGGTTTCAGTGGCTACCCGGATTTTTTAGATTAGTTTGAGCAAACTCTGGTTTTCTGGACATTTTTTTAGTCCCCATGAGGAAAACAGCAAATAAATCATAAAGAATTATGTTTTGTTTTTGTTTTTCTGTGATGGTTGTGGGACAGAATATACAGGTTGTACAGTATATATATATCATATGTATATGAAAAGTTTCCGTGACACATGAAAACTCATAGCCTGACGTCGTCATACTCAGACTCTAGTCAGACTATGTCTGATCTGCTCCATTGGGCTGTGATTAAGGGGCGTTTCAACCGAACCAGGAAAGAAAATGCCTCTGCACTCAATTGGATAGACCTACAACCAATCAGAGCGTCGGAGTAAGTGACGTATGTTCTTTATTCATCTTTCTGATCGACAAGTGCCTTGATCGCGGTTCTCTGCTCCTCTTTTAAAATGAATGCGCTTTCGATATCTTCTATAACAGACTATGACAGACGCGATGGAGGAATCTACACATCTCAATTCTCCAGCGGCAGCCATCTTTGTTGTAAACGAATTCAACCCAAGCGCTCGTTGGTGACGTGGATGATTACGTTACTGTTGATCATCTGTCCATCATCATATAAAGCCCGCCGTGACAATTTGATTGGTCCGAACAGCTCTGGTTCAAGCATAGTTGCTCCACATTGGATCAAGTCCAGACCGAACTTCCCGACCTCAAATGTTGTGGGCGGGGCTAAGTTTTACTTCTTTTTACAGATAATTTCTCCAGCCTTTGAAAAAAATCCTCTCACAAGGGACACTTTTTGCTGGCATGTAAAGATATTTTTAGCTAGGACATACAAATGAGGAAAGATTTACTGCTCTCTCTTTCCAGTAAGTTAGTGGATCATGAGTTCTGGGCAAATACGCATCGTTGATGTATTTTTTCATTTCCACTGTGGCATCAGCTGTAGCATTGTGTGTTTCATATGTAGACCTATAAAATGTATATTCACACAATATTATATTATATTATATTATATTCACATTGAAGCTATTTTTAACATGATTGGCAGTTGTGATTGGGACATTAGGTTGTAGGGCATAGGGCTATGGACTTTCTAAACAGTGTCCCAAAAGTTTGTAATTATATTTCAATTATAATTATATTTCAAACAATGCATACCTTGCTTAGATGGCCCAGCAGTGTCAGTAGCAGGCCTAGGTACAGGGGGAATGCCATCCTCTGCACCCTGCAAAATGGCAGGATGAGTGCTCCTCAAATGGCGCATCATGATGATGTATTGTTGCAGTAGGCTAGCTGCCGATCACAATACACACATCTCCCTTTATTCAGGGTTTCTAAACGGAAATGCTCCCACACCACAGACGTACGGCATCTCTTCTGGGGAGCCTCCATTTTATCTATCTATCTATGTATCTATCTATATGAATCTATCTATGTATCTAGATATGTATCTATTCTAGCCTATATGAATCTAGATATGTACCTAGATATGTATCTAGATATAATCTATGTATTTATATATGTATCTATCTATCTATAATCTATCTATGTATTTTATATATTTAGCCTATCTATAATCTATCTATATATGTATCTATCTATTAATCTAGCTGTCTATTTATATCTATGTATCTATTAATGTGTCACTATATGTATACTCTGTCTGTCTCTAGCCTATCAGTCAATGTGTTGTGTAAATTTAAATGTAAGCCTAAATAGCCTATAACTAATCAAATCGCACTATGTCACTATATTATCAAAAATCCACCCCCTCTATCATCTCAAAATCAAACCCCTCTCACAAAAACCCACGAGGTCAATATGCGTCGATTTCTCTTTTATACAGATGTGCGATTGTGTGGTCTGTTCCCGACCATGTCAATCAAACGCTGATTCGGCGGACCACAACTGATGAAACACTTAGTGAAACACTTCGAGGCTTCGTTTGGCCATAGTCACGTGACATGGGTGTTTTGAATCACGCTTCGGATCAGTGTTTCGAAACATCTGCGCTTCAGGATCTCGCAAAGCTTCGGAACGACTGTTTCGCGTCAGCCATCCCTAGTAAAATCTTTCAAATGCAATTATCTAATCATCTAATAAGATTACAAATGTCTATGTAAACTTTTATCATTTGTAAGGGTTTGTTCTATGAATGGTTCCGCTAAAGAGGCCAATGAGAGACTATTAACTACCATTATTCATTTTAATTATACTGTCTAATGCAGGGGTTTTCAAATTGGGTGAATGTGAGCCTCCCCTTAGAGTAGGTTAGGACAGCCGAGCCCCCCCCCCAAAAAAAATTCCGGAATCCAGGCAATGGTGAGTTTCAATAACAACTGATAAAATGTAAATATTTTTTAATATTGTATTTTATTTCCAATTTTTTTTAAGAAGTGCATTCATAAATGATTCTTTGCAACAGCAAATAACTTCCAACTTTATGCAGGCCTAATTGAGGCTACTTTTAAAAATCACAGAACATCAGTAGGCCTAACCATAAGTCAACAAAACATGCTTAACATGTGAATGTTACAAGTGTGAAACTTGTGTCTGGGCCTTAAAGAGATAGTTCACTTTAAAATGAAAATTCTGTCATCATAGGCTACTCACCCTCAAGTTGTTTCAAACCTGTATGAATTTATTTCTTCTGCTGAACACAAAGGAAGATAAGAATGTCAGTAACCAAACAGTTAACTGGTCCCATTGACCTCCATAGTAAGAAAAATATATATACTATGGAAGTCAATGGGACCAGTTAACTGTTTGGTTACTGACATTCTTCATAATATCTTCATTTGTGTTCAGCAGAAGAAAGAAATTCATACAGGTTTGAAACAACTTGAGGGTGAGTAGCCTATGATGACAGAATTTTCCATTTTAAAGTGAACTATCTCTTTAAGCGCACATTTGAACGCACATCGTCTCGAACAAACTCAGCACAATGGACAGCTCTCTGATCAATGAACGACAACGCTTTTTGTTCACGGAACGCATAACACATAACAGTCAACTGCATTTAAGGCATGTGATCAGATCAAATAGATTTGCATTACTTTTTTTTCAGCCACATAAAATTTCAGATTTTAACAGCCAACAAAATGCACCATTCACGTCATTTGCACGTGTCATTCAGGTCATTTGATTTTTAAACTTTGAATTTAACCGCCCATATCAGTGGGAACAATGAGGACGCGCTTTTGATGCGCAGAGGTGTTCGATGCGGGGCTGCACTGCAGAGAGAAATAAACGCAAGTCATCCTCCACCTGCAGCCTTGATCTGTATTTGTTTTTAATCATGGTCAGTGCGGAAAACACACACTCACACAAGTAAGTGGAGGTGAAGGGGATTAGGACTTTCATAGCCTTAGTGGAGATCTGGCGGAACTCGCTCTCCACAGACAACCAGAAACGCGTGATCGGCATTTCTACCAGTCTCTGCTTCAAGTCCACATTCGAGCTGAGATCGACCAGGGCCTCCTCCTCCTGCAGGCTCAGTCCATCGCTGGGTGTGGTGGGGAAAGAGAACGGATTTCTCACCCACTGATTTCCCATTGCGTCCTCTCCAAAATACTCGCCAAACTGTTCACGCAACCCATTCAAATGCGCAATGATGACCGGTTGGACAGAATTAAGAGGCAGCCCTGTCTTCTCCGCAACATCCTCCAGGGTTGGGAACATTTCCACAGAACCTCGTTCAACTCGAGCACACCACAAGTCCAGTTTTTTTCTGAACCCAGACACTTGGTCGTGTGCCGAGAAGACGTGGCACTCTTTGCCCTGGAGAGAGGTGTTGAGGGAGTTGATCCTATCAAAGATGTCGGAGAGATAGGCCAACAAAGCAAGCCAGTTCATGTCTGCCAGATGTTTAGCCAGTGGGGAGTTAATCTCGGTGAGGAAGAGGAAGACTTCTTCGCGCAAATCGCACAGCCTGGTGAGGACTTTGCCCCGAGAGAGCCACCTGACCTCGGAGTGCAGGAGCAGCTGCTGGAAGTTAGCGCCCATCTCATTGCAGAGAATTGAGAATAGACGGGCGTTTAAGGCACGGGATTTAATTATATTCACAATTTTGACAGCCTCATCAAGAACTGCACGCAATTCTTGGGGCATCCTTTTTGTTGCTAAAGCCTGACGATGGATAATGCAGTGCTTCCAGACAGCCGCAGGGGCAACTGCCTGCACCTGTTTTACGAGACCGCTGTGACGGCCAGTCATTGCTCTTGCCCCATCAGTGCATATCCCACAGCACCGGCCCCAGTCAAGGCAATTGGACTGATAAAAGTTATTCAAGGCCTTGAAAAGTTCGTCAGCTGTTGTGCGGGCAGGTAGAGGAATGCAAAAAAAAAAAATTCTTCCTGCACACTGAGGTCTTTGATAAAGCGAACGTACACCATCAGTTGAGCACAGTGTGCGACGTCAGTGGACTCATCCAGCTGAATGGCATGATAGGGGCTTTCACGAACACAGTCCAGGACCTGCTCTTTGACATCAGAAGCCATGTCTGATATTCTTCGCTGGATGGTATTATCAGACATGGGGATCGCGTCAAGTTTAGCAGCAGCTGCTTCCCCCAGCATTACTGAACACATATCTCTAGCTGCAGGGAGTACCAATGTTTCGCCAATGTTATGGGGTTTGCCTGCCTTCGCTATACGTAGCGCGACACGATACGATGCTTCTGTCGCCTTTATGTTAACAGTGCCAAACGACTGTATTATTGTTTTTTGTGACTGCAAATCATCACGCTTTCTCTCAAAAAACTCAACGGGCTTGTTCACTAAATTTGTGTGCTTGGTTTCAATGTGACGCCGAAGTTTGCATGGTCTCATGCTATCATTTGCCAGCACCTCCTTGCAGACCACACACTGCGGCAGAGGTGCGGCCTCGGACCCCGAACAGGTGAATCCTAACTTTAAGTATTCAGGATCATATTTCCTACGTTTTTTGCTGGGTCCTGTCTCCTCCTTTAATGCTGACTTCTGTTGACTTGGGACAAGGAAACGATGCATTTTTTAAAGCTAATACCGGCTAATACACACGGAGTTACAGATATCACTAGAGCTGCTTTCAAAATGATCGCTATGGCAACGTAGAACAACAAGCCGATAACAAACTTCCGGTTTGCGTTGACCTGAATTAAATTACTGCTATCAGTTCGATTTCGACAGTTATATTTATTTAATTGTTAATGTACCTTGTTTTTTTTTTTTAAAGCTTAATAAAAATTTGTTTAAAAAAAGTTTGATTTCGACATAATGGCATGCGTGCTGAGAGTGTGTGCAACAAGCAAGAATAAGATGTGTATTTGTAAATCCGGTGACACTCGTGCATCTATTTGTATCAGTAAACTAGTCTTTTCTGTCTGTGTCGGCTGCAAAAATTAAGTTGAAGATCGCCATCTCCGTATTGAACACGCCTATAGAGAGAAATGCACATCATGGATTACACTGAGTAACAGCTATTTCTTTTCGTTTTGAATAGTTTCGTTTAAAGAAATGTAAAGCTTTCTTAAATTTTGCATGTCTAACGTTAAGAGGCATAAACTGAGTTTCGATTCATTTATAATTTAAAGAGATATGACTTTATGATTAAGCGTGCAAAGTGACTGCGGCGCGCCAGCGTCTCCATGATTTATATTGACTGCTATATGTATATTTATTGCAGGCAATTTGTTGATAAAACATTTATTAAAATTAAGATACAATTTATACAAAACGAAATTCACTTTAAACTAAAAGTCTTTCTAAAAAACAAAACTTTATGAAGTGGTCAATCATGTCTGACCCACTCCATGTCCCCGATATATCCTATCTTACTCATGGTGTTCACTTTTCATAAGCAACATATAGATGGAAAAAAAAATAACATTATAATATTTTAACATATGAAACTAAATGCGCTTATTTAATGGCTACAACACATAGTCTATTAGGCTCATTCAAGTTAATTCTCAAATCCCCCCTTTTCCCCACTCCTCGAGGGGTCAGCAGTTGTTTTTTTCGTTGTTTTTGTTTTCCGTTATATATATATATATATATATATATATATATATATATATATATATATATATATATATATATATACAAAATCTGAATTAAAATGTGTTTGATTTAAGCCTACATTTCAAAATTTAGTGTCATAACATTTCTTGTTTTTAGCCTTTCGCACGTACGATCACACCGGTGTAATCAGTCTGGTCCCACACACCGGTATGATCAGAACGGTCAGTGCATCACATTAAAATCAAATGTTGAATTTAGCCAGAGACAAGCGCGCTCAGAGCTGTCATATATCGCAACATTTCAGTGTTTTCAACCACATACTGTTTGTTTTAGGTTTCAGACATATAAATTCACATACGTAGGCTAGGCTAAAAAAACAATACATTTAGAATTTGTAAAATACACACTGATGTATAAGAGTTAATAGGCCTAATAATCCTTTCCATCATAATTAGACACGTTTTATTCCTATCACATACATTGTGTAAGTAACTTTAATGTTTACTCTATTCTTCTCCCAGTTCACCAGCCACTTTTATGTATTTCGGGAGAAGTGGATGACTTCACGTGTTGTAAATCCAAAGGATCCGATTCTCTGAACTGCGTCTGCGGGACAAATAACATGCCGGCGCCCATCGCGCATTCAACAACTAACGCGATCGTTATAAAGGTGTTTAAACAACAATACACTTCTACTTGCATGTATTTGACAATCGGAATATCAGATATTTCATGCCATAGGTAACACATTTGTGAATATTCGGAATAAAAAAGGAAAAAATACATAAAAGCACATCATCATTTATTCAGCGCTGTTGACTTTAGAGCGCTCCGTGGATAGACTGAAGGAGTGCTCCGTGGAGCTCGCTGAACTCCAGACACACACGGCCACGTTTTCTGCGCGTTTATGGCCCTGCTCTGCGTAAATGCATTGCCTCTTTTGACGCGTTTTGACAGATTTCATTGAAGGTAAATTGGAGCGGCCACGCCACACTGAGCTGTGCGTAACGCCCACACACGTGAAGTGAACAAGACAGAGGCTGTCTGGTACTGTCTGAAATGGTTAACTCTGTAGAAAAACGCCTCGGTTACGACTGTAACCTCGGTTCCCTGAAGAGGGAACGAGCGTTGCGTCGAGAATGACGCTATGGGGAACGCTTTGCGTGATGACGTCTTGAAGCACATGTGAAATCAGTCCAATGGTGTAGCGGGACGTCAGAGGCGGGTGACGTCACGTACCAGGAAGCTATAAAAGCCGGCCCGAAACAGAAAACGAAAGCTTCGTAAAAGTCTGAAGTCGAGCTGACAGGCATGAAGGAGATATGGCAAGGCGACGCAACGCTCGTTCCCTCTTCAGGGAACTGAGGTTACAGTCGTAACCGAGGCGTTCCCTTTCAAGGGAACTCCCGTTGCGTCGAGAATGACGCTATGGGGAACGTCTATACCAACGCCTCCATAGCTACGAATGTCTGTCCTGTGTGTAATCTAATAGAGCAGCACTAGGATGACAAAACATGAGACCCTGGAGCAGAGTCTAGATCCAAAGAGTAAAACCTGACGAAAGTGTGCGGTGAGGACCAGCCTGCCGCATCACAGACATCCTGTAGTGAAACTGAACGCTTTGCGTGATGACGTCTTGAAGCACATGTAAAATCAGTCCAATGGTGTAGCGGGACGTCAGAGGCGGGTGACGTCACGTACCAGGAAGCTATAAAAGCCGGCCCGAAACAGAAAACGAAAGCTTCGTAAAAGTCTGAAGTCGAGCTGACAGGCATGAAGGAGATATGGCAAGGCGACGCAACGCTCGTTCCCTCTTCAGGGAACTGAGGTTACAGTCGTAACCGAGGCGTTCCCTTTCAAGGGAACTCCCGTTGCGTCGAGAATGACGCTATGGGGAACGTCTATACCAACGCCTCCATAGCTACGAATGTCTGTCCTGTGTGTAATCTAATAGAGCAGCACTAGGATGACAAAACATGAGACCCTGGAGCAGAGTCTAGATCCAAAGAGTAAAACCTGACGAAAGTGTGCGGTGAGGACCAGCCTGCCGCATCACAGACATCCTGTAGTGAAACTCCTGAAAAAAGGGCCTTAGAGGCCGCCATACTCCTTGTAGAGTGCGACCGGACAGCCAAAGGAGAAGGCTGCCCAGCCGCCTCATAAGCAAGTGAGATAGCCTCGACCACCCACTTGCTCATTCTTTGCTTAGACACCGGCCCTCCCTTGTTAGGGGAGCCAAAGCAAACAAACAACTGATCACTTCTGCGCCACAGGGCAGCTCTGTGGACGTAGGCGTCTAACGCCCGAACTGGGCAAAGCAAATTATTAGCCTCCTGGTCCGCATTCTTGAAGGGAGGAGGACAGAAGGCCTGCAGAACAATAGGTCTGGCCACATTAGTGGGGACCTTGGGGACATAACCCGGTCTGGGATGGAGAAAAGCTTTCACCATACCCGGAGCAAACTCTAAGCAGGACGGAGCAACCGACAATGCTTGAATATCCCCAATTCTCTTAAGAGAAGAAATGGCAAGAAGGAAAATAGCTTTCAAAGTCAGAAACTTTTCCGAAACCTCCTCAATGGGCTCAAAGGGGGCCAGGGACAGGCCTTGTAGAGCAATGGACAAGTCCCATGGCGGCACCCTAGAGCGGACTGCAGGCCTCAGCCTCCAAGTGCCACGAAGGAAACGAGATACCAGAGGGTCCTTCCCCACAGACATTCCACCCAAAGGAATGTGGTAAGCACCTATGGCCGCCACATAGACCTTTAAAGTGGACGGGGTCAGACCTGCAGTGAACCGGTCCTGCAGGAACTCCAGCACTGTACCAATTGGGCAGTGGACTGGGTCCAACCGACGGTCACTACACCAAGAAGTGAATACTCTCCACTTCAGGGCATAAAGTTTCCTCGTGGAGGGAGCTCTGGACTGTAGAATGGTCTCAACAACCTCAGTTGAGAGACCTGACTCTATGAGCTGGGCCCCCTCAGAGGCCAAGCCCACAGGTTCCACAGTTCTGGGCGGGGGTGAAATATTGAGCCCCCTGCCTGGGACAGAAGGTCTCTCCTGACGGGTAACTCCAGAGGATGCCCGTCGAGGAGGGAGACCAGATCGGGAAACCATACTCTGCCCGGCCAACGCGGGGCTATAAGAAGCAGGCAAACCCGGTCCCTGCGAACTCTCTCCAGAACTCCCGGGAGCAGAGCAACTGGGGGAAAGGCGTACAGACGTAGCCTCGGCCACGTCTGAACCATAGCATCCAGTCCCAGAGGAGCTGGATGCGTGAGGGAGAACCAAAGTGGACAGTGAGACGTCTCTTGAGACGCAAACAAATCCACTTGTGCTTGGCCGTACTCCCTCCATATCAGCTCCACCACCTCGGGGTGGAGCCTCCATTCCCCGGGCCTCGGCCCCTGCCTCGACAGAGTGTCTGCTCCTATATTCTGAACCCCGGGGATGTAGGCTGCTCTGAGTGACAGCAACTTCCCCTGGGACCACAAGAGGATATGGCGTGCCAGATTTGATAATGGGCGCGAGCGCAAACCCCCTTGGTGGTTGATGTAGGCGACTACCGACGTGTTGTCCGTATGCACTAACACATGGTGTCCCCTGAGGTCTGTGACAAAGCTCCTCAGAGCCCGGAAGACAGCTAACATCTCTAGGCGATTGATATGCCAGGAACGATGATGGTCTTCCCACAGACCTTGAGCTGAGCGACCCTCCAGGATCGCTCCCCAACCCGTGAGGGAAGCATCCGTCGTTAGCAGTCTGCGACGACAAGAAGCTCCTAACACTGGGCCCTGGGACAGGAACCAAGGTTTCTTCCACATAACCAAGGCACGTAGGCATCGCCACGTGACCTTGATTGTGCGAAATGGGTTGCCCCTCGGGGAAAACCCCCTGGTCCTGAGCCACCACTGCAGGGGCCTCATGTGCAGCAGTCCAAAAGGTATCACGTTGGAAGCTGCTGCCATGAGACCCAACAGTCTCTGGAACTGTTTGACAGTGAGTAGCTGGCCTAGCTTTACACTTTTCACAGCTGCAAGGATGGACTCTATACGTGGCGGTGACAGGCGCGCCTGCATAGACACTGAGTCCCAAACCACGCCTAGGAAAGTGGTTCTCTGGAGTGGAGAAAGCACACTCTTCTTGGCGTTCAGCCGTAACCCCAGCTCTTTCATGTGGGCGAGAACAACATCTCGATGTTGAACCGCCAACTGATGCGACTGAGCTAAAATCAACCAATCGTCGATGTAGTTCATGATGCGAATCCCCGGAGAGGCGCCAGAGCTGCATCCATACATTTCGTGAAAGTGCGGGGTGATAAAGCTAGGCCGAATGGAAGAACACGATATTGGTATGCTTTGCCCCCGAAAGCAAACCTCAGGAACTTCCAATGACACGGACGGATGGAAATATGGAAATATGCGTCCTTGAGATCTATCGTGACAAACCAGTCCTCGGACCTGATCTGTGGCACGATCTGTCTCAATGTCAACATTTTGAACTTGAGCTGCATGACTGACTCGTTCAGAACTCGAAGATCCAAAATGGGACGCAATCCCCGTCCTTTTTTGGAACTATGAAGTACCGGCTGTAAAACCCGGTTTCCCTGTCGGAGGGAGGTACATATTCTATGGCCCCTTTCTCTAACAAAGTGTTTACTTCCTGTTCCATAACCAGAACCTGCTCGGGGCCCACCACTGTGGGTAGGACCCCCATAAACCGAGGTGGGCGTTTCTTGAATTGTATCTGATACCCTTTTTCTACGGTCTGCAGGACCCAACGAGAAACATTTGACAGTAGCTTCCACGCTGTCAAAGATTCTACTAGAGGTACCAGCCTCTCGAGACTGGTTTCTGGATTTTGTTGTTGTTGAGCAGTCAATTCGACGCCCTGTAACGGCGCACCGGCAGGGAGCGACCGAACAGACTGCTCTAACACCCTCCTCGGAGGGGGCGGGCATCCCGAGGCCACTACGTTCCGGGTGGTCCTTGAGATATGTGCTCGCCGGAGACCGCTGCGCCCTGTAACACCGATGGCGGCAGGGTTGGCAGAACGGTCCCCTGAGGGTACCGAAGAGAGACGGGCACCGTAAAAAGAGGTGTTAACCGCTCTGCTTCGGGGGGGACTACCCTCATTAATCCTGAGCCCTCGGACGTCAGGATTTCTTCCCAGCAGCCTTCTTGGCGGTAATAACGGTCCGCAGATCCGTTCTACCCCTCGAAGACTGCTGGGTTTGAGCGCGCCCTCCGTGTCCCCGAGATTTTTGTGGGGGAGCACGGGAGGACACGCTCTGCTTCTGAGTGGCACGATGCTCAGCACTCTTTTTAGAGGAGTGAGGCTGCTCCCGCTCAGCAGCCTCATAGAAAGAACGGCGGGGAAGAAGCTTTTGAAGAGCAGATGCTTGTTTAGCGGCTTCTTGTGATTTTGCAACCGCAATATTTACTGCATCCCCAAATAACCCGGCAGTGGAAACCGGAGCGTCTAACAGAACATGCTTTTCTTTGTCCTTAATATCGCTCAGGTTGAGCCACAGATGCCTCTCAGTGGCCACCAGGGCTGCCATAGACCGCCCGATACATTTAGCGGTCTCCTTGGTGGCTCTGAGAGAAACATCCGTGGCTCTGCGCAGTTCAGCCACAGTGTCGGGACCGATTCCCCCGCCCTCCTCTAAATCTCCCAATAATTCTGCCTGATAGGCTTGTAAAATGGACATCGTATGCAGACACGCTGCAGCTTGACCAGCGGCTGCATATGACTTATTAATCAGGGTAGATGTCAACTTTACTGGCTTTGAGGGAAGTGTAGGAGCCTTCAGGGAAGATGCCGTTGCTGGAGAGAGATAGCCCGCGAGCGTCTCTTCCACCTTCGGCATCTCCCCATAACCATGCTCCTTATATTGTGAAATGGTGGAATATAGAGAGGTGTGTGGTGTGTAAACTCTGTAAGAGACTGGTCTCCCCCACGATCTCGACACCTCGGTGTGGAGATCGGGGAAAAACGGCAGGCTCCTACGCTGGGGCTGAGCACGAGATGGCAGGAAGCGTTCGTCGAGTTTGCTTTTTGAACGAACGTCCTGCCTATCCTCTGGCCACTCAATAGACAATCTGTCAACTGCTCTCGTGATCACATCGAGCAGTTCTTCAAAAGCATGAGACTGAGGTGGCGAATCCTCAGACTCAGCATCAATACTTACAACATCCAACTCCTCAGAGCTGGATAGTTGCAGTACTGGTGCCTCTATCGGGGGGGAAGTAACCGCAGCGCGTGCTTCCACACCCTGATGAGAGGCACTGGATCTGTCAGAAAGAGGCTGAGATAAGGCAGAGCCCGTCTCAACATCCACTGACAGATCCATTTGCGAACCCCAGGTCTGAGATCGCCGCCGAGCCTCAGCCGCGGCGGGACCCGAGCCCTGGGGAACGTGGTCGGGATTGAACCGAGCCAAACGGGATCGGAGCGTACGCAATGGAAGCGCACAGCAATGCACACAGTCACCACCCTCGAGTGCTGACTGGGCATGCTCCTCTCCCAAACAAACAACACAAAGAGTGTGTGTGTCACCTCCCGTTAAATAACGCGGGCAGGGATGGACACACACTCTAAACTGCTGCTTGCTCGCCATACTGAATATAATATAAATATATACAGACAACACCAAATAAGACAGACAGATTTCAACACAGAGCGCTACTGAAGACTCAGAAAGCTTTCGTTTCTGTTTCGGGCCGGCTTTTATAGCTTCCTGGTACGTGACGTCACCCGCCTCTGACGTCCCGCTACACCATTGGACTGATTTTACATGTGCTTCAAGACGTCATCACGCAAAGCGTTCCCCATAGCGTCATTCTCGACGCAACGGGAGTTCCCTTGAAAGGGAACCGCAACTGACACGAGATCAGGTAAACCCCAAATACACTTGTTCATTGGTTCTCATGATTCATGGGTTGACCGAGATCATCGGCCCCAGCTGTGAACCATTGAAATTTCAAAGTGTTTCACTAGCCGGGTTTAAATCCCAGTTG
This sequence comes from Scardinius erythrophthalmus, assembly GCF_964197995.2. Classification (NCBI taxonomy): domain Eukaryota; kingdom Metazoa; phylum Chordata; class Actinopteri; order Cypriniformes; family Leuciscidae; genus Scardinius; species Scardinius erythrophthalmus. The sequence continues at coordinate 39,296,212 of NC_138235.1, forward strand.
CGCAGGCGGGGCATGTTGTCACACTGCGTTACAATGAGCCCCTATTAGAACTATGCTATTATATACTTTTATTAATTCGATTGAGAAACCATGAGAAAAAGGTGAATAAAGACTGAGAGTCAATGTTCAGAAATTATTAATTATTATTATGTATTGAACTGTGCTGTATAGCTGTGTTTTGTGGTGTTTTTGTCAAACTCAAAAATAACTTATTTTTAATTATTTAAAAAATGCCATTATTTTATATGAAAAAGTTAATAATTGTATTTTATAGGCAAAATATTTTAGTTTGTCTTCTCAATTTTCTTGATTAGATAAAATCTAATAAATGTAAATCTAATTAAATCGATGTAATCTGTCGTATGGTCATGTTACAATGTACCCCACAGATGGGGCATGTTGTCACATTTCACTTCCACTTTCGGGGGAAAACAAGAAAAAAAATATACACCATATTAATTTCACAAATTATTAAATTATGTGGTTTTGTTTCATTAATATGGTGTATATTTTTTTTCTTGTTTTCCAAAAACAATTTCCAAACTCTCCATTGTTTCTACAAACATTTCTGAAACCCAAGTGGATTTACACAAACTGAGAAAGTCAAAAGGTGTTAGTTTGTGCCTCGCTCTCAACATTTCACAAGTAATTCAATGTTAACAGCTGGAGAGAAGAGAGCGAGAGAGAAATGGCTTCAGAAATGTTTGTAGAAACAATGGAGAGTTTGGAAATTCAGCATTTTGTAGAATTTCACCATTTAATATTCATTTTCTTAATAATTGTAAGTAAAACTTGATTGTGATTAGTGCAAATTCTTTTTTGGTTTTTATTTACATATTCTAAAAACAGCACATCCATATTAAATCTTTTGAGATTTTATGTTATTTTGTTCGTTTCATCTGACAGGAGTGATGATCAGCGGGTTTGAGTTTTTACCTTTTTCATTAAACCCTGGGCGGAAATATGGATAGAGTTTCTCCGTGAAAGTCTGACCAGTGAAAGAGTAGATATGAGATCTGGACTCCACGTCATAAAAAGAGACCAGACCCTCCTCATAATCCACAAACACACCAACCTTCTCAGGTTTCACTCTCAGAGATAAAGAGAGTAATGAACTATCAAAAACTACATAATCATTTTCATTAGTCAGCAACAGAAGCCAGACTCCATCCACAGGACTCAGTGTGATCGCCTCCCTGTTAATGGATTCTCTGGCCACTCCTAACCTCCACTGAGTCTTTCCCTTCACCTGCACCTCATAGTAAAATCTCCCTGAACTGAATCCCTGCTTTGCCAGAACACAATCCATATCAAATCTCTTTGGGTTTTCTGGGACGTCCTGCCAAACGTCTCCATAACTGACTTGTTTTCCATCATCAGACAGGATGAGAAATGGATCCGCTGTATCAGGATCCAGAGTCACGTCAACTGAGAGAGATCAGACATTATCAATCAACTTCAGAACAAAACATTTTCATGTGTACATTATAAACAAAAGTACTGTGAGTGTATTGGTGTCAGTCACACTGTACCTGCAAACTGCTGCACAAACTTCAACCCTGTGGACACAGATGACAATATAATGATGATGTCAGAAAATTCACTCGCATTTGCTGTCCTGCGGCAAAACATGAGAGCAGTCAGGGAGCCCTATCATCTCTGAGTGTCTACAGAAAGAGCCAATGAACATTGGTGTGCGTGAATTCCGTCACGCACCCCGCAGCGCGGGTATAAATAGGAAGCAGGCGCACACACATAAGCTGTGTCCCAATGTGAAGGCTGCATCCTCCGAAGGCCGTATTTGAAGGACGATTGGCCGCATTTGAAGGCCGATTGCGTCACAGCGGCGCAACGAAGGACGTCCCAATTCAAAGGCTGCATCCTTGGAAGGTCGCATTTGAAGGCCGATTGCGTCACGCGGCTCGATGAAGGCTGTCCCAATTCAGTTCTGCATCCTCCGAAGTCCGTATTTGAAGGCCGGTTGCGTCATTGTGACGCGACGAAGGCTACCCTGATTCAAAAGCGACGCCAAATGCGTCCTTCGTTTCCCCGTGAAAGGAAGGATACATAAATGAACACTTAGCGGCCTATCTTACCCTATTCTACCCCATAAGTCATTGCGCGCCGTTGACGACAGCATTTATTTATTTATTTTTAAAGGCGGTCGAGACTAGAGATCGGTGGTGGACAGCAAATTCACATTTAAATGTAAGTATTATGTTTTCATTTATTTAAATGGCTAGCGAAACCGAGTTAAAGTTTATTATAAACTTCATCTTAACTCCTTCGTCAGTATTGCGTGGCTTCATTTGTCAGGTAGTTTGAGGCAAAACTTGTGCTAATATTAGTTTAACGACCTATTTGTAATATTTGCACTAGTCTATCTCACTTGTGTATTAGGCTAAAAGAAATATGCTAAAGAAGTAAGCCCACAACAATAAGAAAAGCAGTTGATAAGGCAATGGGGTTTCACTTTTATGTGTTTTTGTAGTGCTGTCATGCAAGCTATGTGGTTTTAACCAAATTTGAGTATATAGAAATATGATTTCTTAAGTATTTTGTATGCATGTCTTGATGTGTCATATTTTGCAGTGTTAACAATGCACTTAAGATTGCACCCCTGTGTTAAGCTTTTTTAGAGCAATTCAGGAGAAAAAAAAAACACGTCTTTGCTGAAATGTATTGTGCTGTTGTTGTTAACAAGCGTGGTTAATTTGCTCTGCCCTTAGGATTGCAAGTGTCCTGGGACAGGTGAGGGTGTGAGTGGGAAACCCACTGCTGAAACTCGGCCCTGGTTTGTCCTCATGGCCCAGTTCAGCAGTGGGTGCCCACGGTGAGGAGGAGCCAGCAGCACCAGCACCAAGGCAGAGGCGAAGAGAGCAGGGAGAGGATGGACAGGCTGTTTTCTCTTCTTGAGAAAATGATTGAATTTTTTTTTTTTTTTTTTTCATATTCTTTAACTTTTTTCATTATTTTTTAAAAGGAAAGAAAATCTGTAAAAAAAATTATGCAACTTTAAATGTGTAAATAAAAGAGAATGAATTGTTCTGGTCATAATTTCTACTTGAAACAAACTCTTGTAGGCCTATACCTTTTTTTTTTTCAAATAAATTTGGTAAATGAAAATCATTTGTTCCATGGGCTACATTAAAGTACTTTTTCCAACTATTAACAACATACGTTAAACATATCAAAATCAACAAACATTTACAGTACATAAAATAAGAAAAAAATGATGTAGACTTTTATTAGAATTTATTAGAATAATAATTAGACTTTCAAAAAGAGTAATTTCTGAAAAAAGTACTTTTAATAACAAGTTTTTAGTATCAAGAGTAAAACTAGAGGTATGTATTCTGCAGGGGAAAAAACTCCTTGTCAGGGTTTTTTATTATAGTTTGTATTTATATTATGACATGCATTTTACTTCTGAATATTTTCAAGGTTGTTACATTATATACTTTTGTGTAGTTTAATGTAAAATCATACGTGAGGGGAAAAAAGGTACTTCAGTAGGTTACTTCACATTTGTACGTGAATATTTAATGAAATATGCAGTTCCGAAAATTAAAGTCCCATATCAGTTTGAAAATTAAAGTCTCATATAAGTTTGATATGTCCCATATCAAAGGGCTCATCTGAAGCGCTCGGACCGGTCTAGCCTACGGAGGATTGTTCTTGTCGCCTGGCAACCGTGACAGCTGCCGATCACGAGCGCGAGAAATACTGGACTTTTTTTTATATTCAATTGGGTTTTATTTTCAAACAGGGCTAAACCGAAAATACATGACCTGGCAGCGCCAGGGCTGAAACATCCTCACCATGTCCTCCAGTAAAATATAAAACATAAAAATGACAGTAGCCAATTCTGGCTCCATAGCTGTTTACTCAATTAGGCTATATCAAATGAATGATCAGGATGGCAGCTGTCCTCTCGCACCGTTGAGGAGCGGTGATCAGAAACACCTGGTTGCGCAATTAGGAAATCCTATGAAGGCTACATGGTGCGTCCTTCGAGGACGCATAGGCTGCATCCTTGAAGTCTTCAGTCCTTCGAAGGATGCAGCCTTCACATTGGGACACAGCTATATTGTTTTTCGCTGAGGAGCCGAGATAGTGACGGCCGTACAGCGATGGTCAGCAACAGTGGTGACGGTATGTTACGTCTCCCGTTCCCTCCTTCAGGGAGCGAGGGTTACATTAGTAACCCAGACATTCCCTTTCAGTCGCTCACTTTCGACGTAACAACGACGTGACGATGTAATTTGGATCCCATGGAAAACGCCATGGTTGCTGCCACATCCAGCGCTCTACGCAAGACTCTCAGACCCCCAACTGGCTGGGGTGGAGTACCTGTGTAGAGAGAGTCCAACTGCTGTTCCGTTATACCCTGCACAGTGGAACTCTTGGATAACACAGGGAAAGTGTGCCTTTCCAGGGGAGAGGGACGCTGCGGAAGCCACATCCTGCCAGAAGGGAGGTACCATAAGGAGAATACACATATGGACTGACCGGTTAGGGGCTGTGCAACATATGGAATGTCACTAGGGTGGCTCCAGCCTGGGAAGGGGGAGGCTACACTAGACAGTGACGGCAGAGTGGACTCTGCCAAGGGAAAGACACAGGCTCACCGCAGGGAGCTGATCATGGAAGAATTTGCTTATGGGATCGCCAGGGCTGGGTCTGTCTCCTCTGAAGGCAGTGCTTGCAGGTTCACTACCTGGTCCCAGAAGGGAGTGGTAGGAACCTTGGGCACGTATCTGGGCCGGGGTGTCAGGATCACGTGAGAGTTAGCCGGGCCGAATTCTAGGCACGATGCGTTGACTGAAAATGCATGCAGGTCCCCTACCCTCTTGATAGAGGCCAATGCAACCAGGAGTACTGTTTTCCAGGACAGAATTTTTAACTCTGCTGACTGCAAAGGCTCAAAGGGTGGTCTCTGAAGTGCTGAAAGGACCAGAGACCAAACCCAAGAGGGTATAAAGAGTGGGCAAGGCAGATTTAGTCTCCTCGCCCCCCCACAGGAACCTGACGATCAGGTTGTGCTTTTCCAAAGACTTACCTTCAACTGCATCGTGATGTGCAGCAATAGCGGCAACATAAACTTTAAGGGTGGAGGGAGACCGCCTTCGCATCAACCAGGCCCGGCTCCACGTGGGGGCCAGGGTGGGCCTGGCCCACCCAATCAGAAGCTTGGCCCACCTTGGCCCCCCACCACATAACAGCCAATCACAAAATTGGTGCAATATTCAATTGCTGCTCTCACGCCACACACCCACACACCATGTTCTTATGCAGTGAATCATCGCGGAGCAGAGAGGACTCTGACAACGCGCTGACAGACAGGACAGAGCAGGTTACTTTTGAATTGAAACTAATTCTCAACTTTCAAATTTGGTCATTTTTTAACGAATTTAAAATAAAAAAAAACGTTTTGTGGCTCTTTAATGTGTCTGACAGATCGCTGTAGAGCCTAAAGTTAAAGCTGCTGGTGAACCGATCATCACTTCCTTCTAGTTAATTTATAGCATCAAATAAACATAAATGAACATAAGAAGAAATGTTGTTTTAACCGCGGAAAGACATCAGTACACACCGTTATTCAAGTTCAAATCCTCCAGCGTTAATCTACTAACTCTCCTGACTGCTTTGTCGGACGCAGATGGCAGATTATGATTGGTCAGATCGCCTGTCAATCAAACTCCATGCGAAGGGCCAATTCAGCTCCAGATATGATATTTTCTGTTTTCTTCCCAACCCCCTCTTCACGATGACTTGTAATCAAGAGTTACCACACTCTGTAGCCTAATAAAACACAACATGCACAAATTTCTTGTTCCGAAAGGAAAACCTTGTGTTTTTAGCTCATGAAAAAGCAATAACACATGAACTGGACATGGATGAGTTTGTAACAGAATTCTCTAAAATGAGTAGAAAGCTAATGTTGTAAATTATACTGATATAAGTCGATCTTTTTCAAGACCTGCCCCGTTTTCCTCAAATCTAAAGTTACTAAACTGATACAAGATCTGTTGTGTGGTAAAAAAGGGAAAAAAAAAAGATTCTAAATATACATAAGAATGTAAAAATAAAAATGTAAAAAATGTAAATAACAATGGCCAAAAATCTGTAATGCTATACTGCATTAACAGACGTGAGAATAATTCTTAAGAAAAACAGCATTTCAGATAAAATTAACATTTTTAGTTAATTGAACTAAAATTCAATTAACCCCCCCCCCCCCCCCCCACCCCCCCATACACCCGGCCCACCTCAAACATCACTTGGCCCACCTTTCATCTCATATCTGGAGCCGGGCCTGGCATCAACGCTTATTGCAGGAAGGAAAGCACGGCTCTGATCAAGCAAGATCGGGGGTTCTCCTCGTGAGAAGAACACCAGTCCACGAACAGGTTCCACTTCAACGCATAGAGGCACCTCATAGAGGGGGCTCTAGCGGAAGTGATTGTGTCAACTACCGGGGTAGGTCACATAGAACCTCTGCATCCCTTCCAGGGACCAGACATGGAGTTTCCAGAGGTCTGGACGTGGGTGCCATAGGGTGCCCCGTCTCTGAGAGAGCAGGTCCTCTCTCAGAGGAATGGGCCAGGCAGGGGCTGCCGCGAGGAGCACTAGTTCCGGGAACCAGGTCCGGTTGGGCCAATACGGCGCAACTAGCAAGACCTGCTCCTCCCTGACTTTGCACAAGGTCTGTGCAAGAAGGCTCACTGGGGGAAATGCATACTTGCGTAGGCCCCGGGGCCAGCTGTGTACCAGAGCATCCGTGCTGAGGGTCCCCTCGGTCAGGGAATAATACACGCAGTTCAACACTGACTGGACACGGGCCTCTGTGACAGGCGAGGAGCACTAGTTCCGGGAACCAGGTCCGGTTGGGCCAATACGGCGCTTTCGTGAAGACACAGGGTGACAGGGCCAGCCCGAAGGGTAAGACTTTGTACTGATATGCCCGTCCCTTAAACGCAAAGCGAAGAAACGGTCTGTGTTGAGGGAGAATCGAGACATGAAAGTACGCGTCCTTCAGGTTGATCACTGCAAGCCAATCTTGGGGACGGATGCATTTGAAAATGTGTTTCTGCATAAGCATCTTGATCGGCAGCCTGTGAAGGGACCAGTTCAGGACACACAGGTCCAAGATTGGTCATAACCCACCGCCTTTCTTGGGTACAATGAAGTATGGGCTGTAGAAGCCGGTCTTCATATGGGCTGGAAGGATTGGCTCAATCGCGTCCTTCGCCAGTAGGTCAGGGGCACAGGGGCATTGTCCGCCATGCTGGGGGATGCCGGGCGAACTGAATCGCATAGCTGAGTCTGATAGTACGGATGAGCCAGCGAGACGGGCTGGGAAGCGCTAGCCAGGCTCCCAGACAACGTGCAAGTGGGGCCAATGACACCACAGATATACCCGGAGTGGGGCAGCGCGGTGGAATGCAGGGACCCGACTCGGACGGCATAGCAGCCCGGAGCGGGTGAACAGAATGCCCCTGAACGCTGGGGGATGCCGGGCGAACTGAATCGCCTAGCCGAGTCTGATAGTACGGATGAGTCAGCGAGACGGGCTGGGAAGCACTATCCAGGCTCCCAGACACCGTGCAAGCAGGACCAACGGCACCACAGACATACACGGAGTGGGGCAGTGTGGTGGAATGCAGGGACCTGACTCGGACGGCATAGCAGCCCGGAGCGGTTGAAACACGTACCTGCTTCCGTCGAAGGGCAGAGTAAGTGTGCGGAGGTGACAGTGTGTCTGGGACACAGCCATTGCTGCTCACTGGCATTGAAAGAGGGGCTTCAGGGTGACAAAACATAGCGTCGTCGGCCGCCAAGTGCGCCCTCTTGGGACCAGTGCGCCTGGCCCGGGTCAGTGGCGGAACAGAAACAAAAGGAAACAAAAGATTCTCCACCCAGCCCTCCACCGGGGGAAAGAGCAGCGCCTTAGCCACCTCCTGAAGAGAAGTCCGATCCACCTCTGGGTCGCCCACCTCCGGGTCGTTTGCACCTGTGCTTGCCTCCTGGTTTGGCAGCGGCCTGGACGGGGTCAGCTTCCTGTGGCTTGCTCCACGCTGAGCCTTAGGTGGTTGCTGCTGCTGGGGCTTAGCGGGAGGCAGAGGACGCCGCAGGAGGCCGACCTCGGCCACGAGCAGACAAAGGCTCTGCGGCATGCGGACGGTTGGGGGCAGCAGCGGTCCACCGGGGCAGGATGTGTAGGATTGCCTCCGTCTGCTTCTGGGCGGCCGAGAACTGATGGGCAAAGCTCTCAACCGCTTCGCCGAATAACCCAACCATCATATCGGCCAGGTTGAGCCAAAGGTGGCGCTCCTGGAACACCAAGGTGGACATCGCCTGATTGATGGAACGTGCGGTTTCCTTCATCGCCCGAAGGGCGAGGTCAGTTGCCACACGGAGCTCCCGGAGGAGCTCTGGGTCAGAACCACCCTTGTGCATGTCCATGAGCGCCTGGGCCTGGTGGACCTGCAGGAGTGCCATAGCATGCAGGGCGGAAGCAGCCTTGTAAGCCTTCGCCGTGAGACCAGACTAAAACTTACAGGCCTTGGACAGGAGGGGTGGATTCCCCCGCCAAGAGGAAGTGGATGCTGGACACAGCTGCATCGCAATGGCACGCTCCACTGGTCCACATACCCCTTGGCTGCCACGCCGTCGAGGGTGGTGAGGAGGGAGGAGCCAACAGACTGTGGTCTGGGCACTATACAGCGCCGACCACGACTTCGTGAGCTCCTTGTGCACATCCGGGAAGAAAGGCGCTGCCCGCCTCGAGAAACCAATCATCCAACCGAGAGGGTTTGGGACGTGGTGGAGAGTTCCACTCAAGCCCGACCTTCTAGTTGGCCTGGGGAAAGCATAGCTGCCCATTCTGAATCAGACTCGGGCAACGCTACACTCTCCGAAGGGGGCAACGCAACCGAATCTTTATCTCCAGAGGAGCGAAGCTCCCCCTTCAATGCTGTGATAGACAGGAGGAGCCCCGAAAGAGACGACTGGTCATTCCTGAGAAGGGCCAGCACGTTCTTTTGGGAGCTCCAGCAGCGGCCATGTTTGTGAGGCGTGAGGGGTCCATGGAGATTGCCTCGGCGGGGAAGCCCTCACGGTAATCCTCCGATCACCCTGGCTAAGCGCCAAAGTAGGCCTATTCTGCGGGGCAGAATAGATGCTAGATCAGGGCATAGGCGAGGGGACTGCACCTCCCTTGAGGTTAGCGAGTCTCGATCTCATCGTGGCCATAGTCATATTCCCGCAATGGGAACATGAACTATTCACATAAGCTGCCTCAGCATGCTGAATGCCCTACCAGTAGAGACAACTATTGTGGCCGTCTGCTGGCGCCAGGGAAAGACCGCACCCAGAAACGCACATACGGAATGACATCCTGATAAGGATGCAGGGTCACGTTTGTGTTAATCTTTGTGAAGAAAAAAAAGAAAGAAAAGAAAAGAAAAGAAAAAAAATACTCTTTACGCTACTCTCATAATGCTGAGGCACCCAGGGAATGGCCGCAGTGTACAGTAGTGCTGTAAACACTATATGGGAAACGCCCACCGATACCAACACAGAAATAAACTTGCTGTGAAAACAGCAGTTGTGTGAGCTTAAACTCGCGCCCACTCGCTGATCGCGCCGTCACACCAACACTGGAACAGAAAGTCTTTTCAACGCTATTAGCCTTTGTAGAATAGCGGGGCGGGGCACGATGTGATTCACATACGCCAACGTTCATTGGCTTGTTCTGTAGACACTCAAAGATGATAAGGCTCCCTGAAGTGATCCCAATTACGTTGTCACGTCGACGTTACGTTGAACGTGAGGGGCTGAAAAGGAACCTCATTTGCCTTACAGAAACTCGGCTCAAAGATCATCATTCAACCCTGTGCCAACAGGGTTTGCAACAATACGAGGGACAGAGACCAGTGTAGCTCATTTAAATCCATTGGAGGGCTGTGTTTGTTTGCTTACAATAGCTGGGCCACACAATACTGTGTACGGGAGGAAGTGTGCACACCGGATTTTGAGATTTTAACAATTTCTTTAGCCCATTTTATCTCTCAAGCGAGATCGGCAAGATCACGGTCAGATTTACTAATGTATTCGGACCGAACGTTGATGCTGCAGGAGAGAGAATAGCGAAGAGCTACAATGATGCACTCACTCTGCAGGTCAACCTGTTATAATTCTTGGAGACTTTCATTTATGTGACTTATCTGAATATCTACCTACTCTTAAGCAATATATGGACTGTCCCACTCATTTAAACTGGACTATTGATCGATTGTATTACGTTGTATATAAAATTTTGATAGATATATTGATTGAAGATCAAGAAGATATTGTCTGAAACTAAACCTGAAATTGTCCCCCAATAACAAGCTCTCAATAACATGGCCAGTCATTTGTCCTCCACTTTGGCATCTTTACTAGATCCACTCCAGTTCACATATTAGATAGACAGAGAGACAGATGATGCTGTGCTGACCCTGCTTAATACAGTTACTAAACATCTTATGCATCCTAAAGGATATGCCAGGGTTTTATTCATAGATTTTAGCTCAGCTTTCAATTCAATGAAGACACACATTCTCCTGAAAATGCTGATTGATCTCAATATTAATACAGGGTCATTGGTCCACAACGCTGCGTTCTCGCCCCTGTTCTTTTTTCTCTTTTAACATATGACTTTTTGATCAACGTTAAACACTTTAGATTGTTTAAATATGCCGATGACACGGCCTTAGAAAACACAAACCCCTCAGCTGATACTGCCTATCTGACTCACATTAAGACCCTTGAAATATAGTGTTGCTCTAGCCAGTTAGAAATTAATGTTGCCAAGACAAAGGAATTAATTATTTGCACAAAACAAGATATGATAATTGAGCCAGTTTCACTTAATGTGCCTTATATAATGTGCCTTATATGTCACTAAAGTATGTCACATAATGCTTCTTTAAAGCTGCAGTCCGTAACTTTTGGGGCTTTAGCGGTTAATAAACAGACCTGTATGCTCCTGCTCCAGCTCAGTGTTTCTCCTCTTCAGCTCAGTGTTTTCCTGCTGCAGCTCTTTAATGAGATCTTCAGCCTGTTTCTCTGCTGCTTTATGCTGTTCCTCCATCATCAGCAGCTCAGACTGACATCTCTAAAAGGAGCAGATCAGATCAGTGAAGAGCTCAGTATAAACCAAGCTTGACACTGCTATTCTCTTGTCTTGTCATGGTGAGCATGTGATTCCCTTTCAGTCGGTCACCTCCGACGTCAAGGCCAATCTACTTCAAGTGTAACTAAAACGAGCCAATGCACATCGCAGTGAGATAATTGCTATCAGCTGCGGTGTATCGCGGCGCAAGCATATGCATCGCATCTTAACGCTTTCACTGAGGAGCCGAGCCGGTGAACTGAACCAGCGGGGCACAGCAGATATGGCGACGGGACGTGACGCGAAGCGTGAGGTCCGTTGCGGTATGATGTTTGTGCAGAACTCGAACTCGTGACCACCCTCATGCAGTTCCTTGAGTGCCTTGGCCTGATGGACCTGCAACAACGCCATGGTGTGTATGGCAGAGGCGGCCTTGCTGGTTAAATCCAACGAGTGCTTACAGGCTTCCCCACCAGGTGGAGTTAGGGCACAGTTGCATAGCAATGGCCCATTCCACAGGGAAAATCGACGTGTAACCCTTCAAGGGCACCATAAAGGGTGGTGAGGGGGGAGGAATTACAGTAAAAGTAATCATCCAGCCTCAAGGGCTCGGAATATGGTGGTGGGTTCCACTTGAGCCCGACCCTCTCAGTGGCCCAGGATAGCATCATATCTGGATCTGACTCAGGCAATACTACGGTTCCCGAAATAAGCAACATAGCCGAATAGTCACCTCCAAAGAAGTCTGGCTCATCGTCCGATGCAGCGATCGACATCTGGTCATTGGGGGACGTCTGAGGAGGATTAGATTGAGGCAGAGACACGGGGACCCCACCTCTTTGGAGCTATTGGAGGCTCAACCGCAACTCCGCTATGGTCATCTTTCCGCAATGGGAGCATGACTCATCCACGAATGCTATTTGAGCGTGTTTGAAGCACTACATGACACAATGATCGTGACCATCCCTCGGCATCCCTCTAGCGAGATACCTATTCGTCGGTCACTAACCTGACGTCGGGGGTGACCGACTGAAAAGGAACCACATGCTCACCATGACAAGACAAGAGAATAGCAGTGTCAAGCTTGGTTCATACTGGCCAAGTCCGCACAAGCACGAAAGTTCCTGTGCAAAAAATAATGTAATCACGGTGTGGGCGGGCGGGCGGTCGTGTGGTGTTGTGCATGGCATTGTTTGTAACTTTGTAACCTTTTTAATGAAAACAAAGATCCATGTTTAAGAAAATATTTAATAGATTGTTGTTTAATTTAGTTTTATTCATATGTTCTCATATCCATATATTTTGTTCAAATGTCACAAGTACTAATCTCAAGGTTTACTCCTTTACACAATTCTTTTGTAGTGTGTTTTGTAGTATTCTTTTCGATAACGTTTGGTTTCAGATACAACTACAAATGACTGTCCCCTCAAATAGGGCCCTTCTTAATAGTGCCCTATTTGAGGGTATAGGGGGCGATTTGGATTTAGCCATCGTCACGTGTGTATCTTACTTCTCACCTATGCGTCCTGATAGTTTAGAGGACAATTACTCCGAGTCGCACCCTGTCGTTTCATAGAATATTACAACGGCAAGCGCATCAAGTATGAATGCCTCGTCCGTGCAATGGAGGCTCGCGCTGCATAGCCAGGCGAAACTATAAACAAGACTTCAGAGTTCTCTCATCAAAACCACTAATAAACAGACCAAAGTGACAGAACATTGACACTGTTTTAATGTTAAATGACCAACAGTATTATCAAGAGATGCAGACCAATTATTATTATTATTTTGTATAGACTTTTTTACGTGATTTATATAATTCATTGACTGTGAGGAGACTAGAAGACTAGATTTTTTCCGTTTTGCATTTTCAACATATTAGGTATATGAATACGACTGAATAGGTATTGCAAACAATAACAAAAAAAAAAACCCTTCTTTTACTGATCTTTTTATCTTTTTGTTTTCCCCTAATTTAAATATTTTATTTATTTATTTTAACCTCCAACCGAACTGCTGAGACCATCACATTGTTCAAGAAGCAGCTGAAGACACACTTAACCGCAGGTACCAAACCACACACTCCTAAACCAATGCACTTACACACACTTTCGCACACTCACGGTGTATTGTTTGGGCAAGATGATCAATGTTGTTACCAACAGGACACCCAGACCAATAATCATCCATTTTGAAAAGTGGACGGTTCGAGACGAAGTAAGGAAACAATCAAAGCAGGCAAGATCCTGCAAAAAGAGGAAGATTCAGTTCAAGCAACACTTCTCGAAGAAAGATCGCAAAGCTTGTGATAAGTTGTGGCCCAAAGTGCAAGAAGCCAAATGATTAAAAAAAAAAAAAAAAAAAAAAAAAATCCCACTCACTGAGTGTTTGATCTCTTGAATCTTCTTCATTCTGTCCTGGATCATCTGATAAACGTCTATCTGTGTGTGAACCAGCTGATACTACATACAGAGAAAAACACAGACACATTTATCACTGAATTTAGCGTTCAATCTTCTGACAAAACAATTCTTATTTGAATAATAAATGTTAGACCCCATGAATTAAATGGCTTTTATACATATGGATTTTAGTCCATGTCTGTCAGCTTTGAAGGTAAAATATTGCATTCTCAAAAATTGACAAAATTAACTTTTAGCTGGAATTTAGGATGCATTTCACAATGTGTTTAAAGTGTTTTGTCTGTATCTCTTTACCTTCTTCTCTCGACAGAAACAGTGTTGTGAGTCCTCGATAAACAGGATAAAAGTTTAGTTGGTTAGCACAGTCCACGTAGCTCCTGCTGACAGATGCCGAACTACACCATTCTATGGCCAAAAAGTATCATTCAGTAATTCACAAGTAGTCATGTATAGGCCTACTGGCAAAATATTTATTTCCATGCAACGTATAAACTGTATTATAGACGCTGTGCTCATGAACAAAGATGACAACAGGTAAGTTGTGTATTTCTAGGTGTTCTGCACATGTCAAGCAACTGCCATTGAGATAAAAAGAAATACAGATAGCTTTTTATCAGGTGTCATAGACTTTCTTATCTTTTGATACTGTAAGTAAATGAGACTGTAAGGAGTACAAAGTACAAGATTTTCCCTAGTTTTACTCTAAAGTTTAGGCTACATGAGTAGGTAAAAATTATTCAAACCTATACTTAAGTATAGAAACTGAGTATTATTCCGTCAGTTATTCCAGGCCTTTAACTGCTAGGCTACACCACCACAGGCAGGGCAGCACCTCACCAAACTCGTATCATTCTTTCTAGTTCTGGGTAATTTGTGTATTTTCATTTAAAAAATGCCTTTGCTATATCACAGAGAATACATGAAATTGATTATAAGGAATTGTTGTTTAGGAATTGTCACACAAACACCAATAGTGGGATAAAAATCCATCATTATAGTGACATATTCCAGTGTATTCATAAAATCTGTTATAACAATGTAAATATGAACAGCTGTTTATGTCAAAGTATTTGATTATCATCTTTCTCTGCATCGTAAAAGAAACTAGTTATGTCTCTAATAGCCACAGTGAAGAACAACAGCATTTAATACCATCAAGAAAGGATCTTTCTATGAAAGACAACACAGCAAAGTACTTATTTTACAGATAAATAACCCAATAAATAAAAAATCTTCTAAACATTATGCAATTCTCATTTTATGGAGTAGCCTAATTTAAATTGGACTTTGTTCATTCTGTCTATCTATTCAAGTTCTCCCTGTTTCTGAAGTCTGACATGAAAATACACAAATCAAACACACTTTTAATAGCAGACTGCTTTTGATAATACTGCTTTCTGGTAAACTCTACTAAACTCTTACATTTCTGTCACTTACCTGTGAGTGAATATCAGATGTAAATCACTAGTTTCAGAGTGTTTGAATAAAAAGGTTGTTGTCTGAAGAAGCTTTCAGTTTACCTGTTATAGTTTCACCTTCACGAAAGTCTTTCACTCGCCTGCAGTGATGTCATAAAGCTCCGCCCATATTTCATGAATATTGAGCAGTGTGTTAATAGTGTCATTAATCTTCACTGATTCCCTGCATATTGTACAAGGGTAAACCAATATGGCATTTAAAAGTAAAAAATAAACGATGAAAGCATACTAAAAAATAGGGGTGTGACGAGATCTCGTGTTACGAGATCTCGCGAGATTAAAACGCGACGAGATTTCTCGTCGAGGTGAAACTTTAGGCTTGTTTGAGATGAGCAAAATCTGCGCAGAACCGATCACCGGTGATCAGCGCGAGATGCATGCCGGTTAGAAATGTGTCCGAGTGCGGTCCGCCTTGCTCTGATGTCATGCTGACGTATGTCAAAAATCTCTCGCGAGCGCAAGGCACACCTGTCGGATTCTGCAGTCGAGCGCAGTTGCTCTCCACCGACTGCGCTGATCAGAAGCATGATGGGAAACGACTTGCTGACGACACAGCTTAATGTTCATTGGTTTAAACAACCGTTATGTATTGTTCTCTTTTAAAATGTTTGATTTTAAAACTCTGATATCATGTTTTATGTGTATACGTTATGTGTGAATATTCCCAAACTATCTAACAGTGCGATCTCTATGGGTTATGCAATTTAATTTTTATAAAAAATAAATAAATAAAAACACGTATGTCTGTATTAAAGAAAAAAATATTGATAACCCAGATAGCAAATAGTAATTGAAACGATGTTAAATCAACATCCCGCTGTCAACGATAAAGTAATTGAATCAACGTCGAACTCTGATGTTGATTCTTCATCATGTTGCACCCTCTATTATCATTGAAACAACGTTTAAATCATACCTAGAGATCAACAGAATTTCAATGGTATTTCGATTACAATGGATATTGAAACAATGTTGAAATCCCAGCATATCAACAAAACTTCAATGGTGTTTTAGTATAGGCTACAGGTTTATTCTGAAGGTCTGTAATTTTAATATAATATTAAAAACATTATTAGGCTATAATCCTGCTTTATCGACAGCCAGGATGGGCTAGCAAAATATAGAAAATAGAAACTATACCTTTAGGCTATAACCTAGACTAGCACAAATGACACCCCACGCATTCTTTAAAAATTAAACAATCATTTTTATTGTATTATTTCATTTTTCTTTTTTTTCTTTTAACGTGCTAACTCCTGCTGCGTCTGTCTTCCAGCTCCTCCCGCTCGGTCTGGGGCGTAGCGCAGCCACTTCTGTAGGCTACAGCTTGAGCGAAGTCATAGGTGTTTGCCGTTGTAAGACGTTGAGTCATCTGGAATACAAGTAAAAGTATGCTGTGATTTAGTCAATGATTTGTTCAATCAAGCTGTCGTCAAGGATTGGGAGCAGAACATGGCACGAACACAGTAGCCTACACATAGGAATAAATCTCACCGCAAAAACAGGCTAATAATAATAGGCTATGTCTTTAAAATTAACGAGGCATTTAATTGTTTCTATATGAAGTATGTGGGGCCAAGCCCCCCCTTGACGACAGGCCTGGTTGTCAGGCGCTGTAATAACAGTGCGCGCAAGGCGCGCGCGCTTCCCCGCGCTTAGAAAAGGTGCAGATCATCAAAAATCGTGATATCGCATAAGCACTAGTATAAACCGACTGTTATCATTTCTGAAAACAAACACAATGGAGTTACAAAACTGTATCGCACGCATATCGCAGCCCTGCTTGAGGATTATATTTTGGATTTGTATTACGACGAGATGGTCTAATCGGCATTTCCAGTTAACGTTACAACTCAAGACAGTTCTGCATTGAATAAAGTAAAGGTAACTTACATGTCTTCTGTGTAATTCTGGCCCGCCGCGGTCACTTCTGTGGGTAGCGCTAGATGGAGCAGTATGCTAGCGTTGGTTCCGTCGGTGTTCTCCGGCGGTCAGAACAGAAGAAATAGCGGTGCTGTGTTAATAGATTTCACGACACTAGCAATGGGTACAGCAGACATGTATTTTGAGCTAGCTATCACAAAAATAGACGGGACTCGGAGGTTTTGCTAACTTTATAGCCTAGAAGAGAACCGCGAAGTACTTTTGGCAGATTTTGACACATGGTATAATAAAACAAAACAAAAATTTCAGTGACAGCAGCACTGCGTCGGTTACACTGACCATCATGTTAACGATCAACCTAACAGTATTTGATTTGGCACAATTCATTCATATCGAACATTAAGCAAGCTTACCTGTACGCTTGTGCCAAGGTCCAGAAATGAGCTGTGTCCGGTGCAGTACGTTGGTGTCGATCTTCCGGTCAACCAAAAATCGATGGATTTTCAATCATATTTCCCGGTCAACTATATCGATGCATTTTCAATCATATTTCCCGGTCAACTATATGCCGATGATTCTTCAACAACAGCGTCGTTTCCCGGTCAACTATAAATCAATGACTTTTCAACACATTCAGCGATCGCCCGGTAAACCAAATATCAATGCTTAATCAATCATAAAGATAACTATAGATCAATGTTGTTCCAATATTGTTGCTATCAACATTAATAACATCAGGTTTTCATCGATATGGTAATGGTGATTCAACATTTATTTTGCATTGAAATTTCAATATCAACCATAATGATGATTCAGATGGAAAAACAATGTTTATTCAATGTTGGCTTGCTGTCTGGGAAACATGTATTTGGAATGGAATTAAATAACAAGTACTTTGGGTGTCTTGTTCATTTTATTTATTTTCATATAAAAACAACATAAATTGAATTACATCCAGTTTATTAGCAACACTGTGCACGAGCGTGAATCCCGCGATATCCATCTTTGATCTCGCAGGTGTCAGATCCACTACGAGAAGAGAGATCTGTCCGGCTTGCCTGCGCTTTTTTCACTCCTCCTCTCACTGCAGCCGCCTACTCTCGACTACATTTCAGGCGAGGCAAGGCGCATCTCAAACAAGCCTTTTGTCTCGTGAGTTGTTTTGATGTCAGCGTGATGGAGCATGAGGGTGAAATTAGTATTCAATATGCCCCTGCCACTTTTAAATCATTTGTGTGCCGGGCCAATCACACACACACTCCGGGCACACACACACAATCACTGTCCCTCGCTCACTCACTCGCGCGCGCACACACACACACACACACACGCACGCTCACTCCCGCGCGCACACACGCACACTCACTGTTGCTCGCACTCTCACTTACTCTCGCACACACTCAACCCGTCGTGGAGGACCGTTAAAAATAAACATGCTAGTCTTTCTGTCGTGATGTCCTGAAGCATCGCAGACGCGTAGGTTGTCGCCCACTATCACTATAGCCTACGAAACGAAACGATCGAATCTTGCGTCCCGACGCCCGTTGTCCTTTAATCTCCACGAAACGGATCGTGCCAAAATCGCGCTAAAATAGTGTAATCTGAACCAGGCAGGTAATAAACATTTGACCTATCACGCAAAGAACCTATTAAAGCACTAAGACATGGGAACAGTATAGCTAACATTCATATATCACAAGTCATAACGACATCGCAATATTAAACAATGTTATCGCACATCGCAGCTTTTCCTCATATCGTGCAGCCCTCAAAAAGGTCTCAACTGCTGCCAGCAATCGTAGACATGCTTATATGTCTACTGTTCTGTGTAGTTAATTTATCTCTTTTTCATGCTTGAAGAAAAAATGTGTTTCTGTTTGAACTTGTAGTTTTGAGAGTGCAGTAGCCTACTTTGATTATGGATACACACTTACTGTTTGCATTTAAAGTGTTATTTCAGTTATTTATATTTATTTTATTCATACTGTTATATTTTTTTTTATGTTCGATTTGTGGAAAGGAGTTAGATTTCTCATATGAAATCGTACAGGGGATGCCAGACGGTAGAGTTTATAGCAAAACATTTAGCAGTGTTTGCATGTCCTTTACTGCATAGAATTAAAATAGAAGTAAAATAACATTCATTACAAGTTGATTTCAAAATGCACCTAAATTGTTTTGCATTTTGTGATTTTCAGTTGAATAAAACACTATTTTCCATTCATATATTTCATCATTGAGGATTTCTTAAAAATTGTGTAAAAATCTCGTCTTGTCTCGTTCTCGTGAACCCAATCTCGTGTCTCGTCTTGTCTCGTGGAGTAAGCGTCTCGTCACACCCCTACTAAAAAAGTTTCTAAGACCTTAATATAATAATAATAATAATAATAATCTGTTAGCTTTAATAAAACTGTTGTCACTGTACGAGTGCACATGTCACTATCCTGAAGTGCGAATCTCTACAATTTAAAATTTACGGTCCGTCTGAGGAGAATTGAGCTAAAGGCCAAAATATTCTTCACTTTTTATGCGGAAGCGAGGATTTTGTAACCGCCTGTACTTTAAAAATTAAATGCAACCACCTTGTGTCAATCATGTTTACACACCGCCTCCGAAACATTCGTCCATCATAAAAAATAAAATCCGTATCGGGTTCAATTTTCTGCGTTTTTCGCATCTGTAGAAAGCATGTTGAGAGGTATTGTGACAATTCAGAGCCACCGTACAAGCGAACGCCGAGATCAAGAACTGTCCAGGATCAATTTGTTCACATAAATTGGTGGTCTTTTTTTATATGTGGCTCCAGTATCGCTAGCAAAGCATCAAACTGAGCCACTGACATCCTGAAGTAAACTGTGAATCGCTCGTGATAATCCCGCAGTGAACTCTCCTTCCTCTCGACGCAATCTCAGGATTGGATGGACCCAAATTTCCTCTTTCTTTTTCTCTTTTTAAGAAGAGAGAGGACAACAAAATCACCCTCACTGCTTGGAGACTCAATTTTGTATTGTTTTGTGAATTTTTTTCGCGACGGATGAATTAATACGCATCGGACTCAGTGTGCAAGGTTTCTGTGTGTGATGAATTTTAAGGATGACGAATACGAAAAAAACGCATACAAAAATTTCGGACACAGTGTGGACCTTAAGAAGCTAAAGTGATAACTTAGGTTCATTCATTAATCACTGTGGTAGTGAACTAAAACTACACATTTTTAGACCCTTGTGTGTTCAACTCTAAACCTCTGAGTTAGTCACACTCTGCTTGATGAGTCACAGAGGCTCTGGATCATTATTTAGACAAACTGATGTTATCTGAGCGTTCAGTTCAAATCCTATGCTCTCCTATCAGAGCTTAAGCGTCCAGCCTTACATACTCCAGTCTTCAGTGTCACGAGATCCTTCAGAACTCTTGCTAATATGCTGATTTGGTGCTCAAGAAACAAGAAACATCTCGTGTCAGCGTGGGTTTCCTCTGGATGCTCCGGTTTCCCTCACACATTTCAAAGACTAAGTGAGGAAAAGACTCAATTTATCTTAGATTTCGAATATCATTCTCTATTTTGCACATTCAGACTTGCATGATACGCTCAGTTACTTCATGTGAGAATCCATTGCGTTTAGTGTTGATGCTCGACCTGGTGAAACATCTAAAGACGTCGTATCTGGATTCAGTTCATCACAAAAATAATCTCTTCTTCTGTTGATTGTGTTTGTATGTTTCCGCCTCTAGAGGGCGCTGTGGTGGGTAAAGAGTTGACGGTCAAGATCACGTTCCAGAACCCGCTGTCACAAGTGTTGAGGAACGTTTTGTTCCATATAGAGGGATTGGGAATGCGGAGCGTCAGAAAGATCCCGTATGGGTAAGACTTTCAGTGTTTAACAGCAGTTTAATTTCAGCTGTGACGTGTTCATGCACTGTAGATTTGCTTCAAAACATAAATTGTACTGCATTAAATATGATATTTAAAGAGTAAAAAGCTGGATTTAAAACACTGTCATTGTGAAGCCTTCTAATGCTCTCGCTTCTCTTGAAGAATATGTACTAGATTAAAGGATCATCTGCATTGAATAATAATTCTGTATTTTCATTCACAGTTAATGTAATTCAGTGATTCTCAATTCCAGTCCTCGTGACTCACTGCTCTGCACATTTTGTATGTCTCTTATCTGACACACTCAGTTCAGTTCATGGAGTCTCTCCTAATGAGCTGATGATCTGGTTCAGGTGTGTTAAATAAGGGAGACATACAACACTCTAAAAACTCCTGGGTTATTTCTTCAACCCATTTTCTGGGTTATTTGTGTTGGGTTGAAATGATGGGTTATTTTTTCAGAGAGTAACCATTTTCTGGGTTATAGGGCTAATATTTTGACCCAATTCATGGGTTGTTTGGGTTTCTGGGTTATTTTTCAAAGAGTAACCCATGTTCTGGGTTATAGGGTTGGCTTTCTCTCTCTCTCTCTCTCGCCCGCCCGCAGTTGTTCTGGAATTTTCTCACAACAACAGTAGTTTGAAATAACCGTCGCTTTCGCGCTCGATCCATTTTGGCCTGTGCTTCATCGGTGCAACTTCATCTATATTCAAGGTAAGAGAGTATTTTCAGTGTTGATGTAATGTAAACTTTTCTGTGTCCATGTCCCTGTTGCTAGTTTATCACCATTTGCTAAAAAAAAATACGTTGAGACTAGCGTTAGCCGTGGTAATTCTGTGGTTGGCATGTAGCCGTGGCTATCACGACAACATCTAGGACAACTCGAGGTAACGTTATCACACACCGGACGCGATTTTGAACACGGTCCTGAGCCGTTGCTGGGTGTCGCGCATAGATACTATATATGTATATATCTATGGGTGTCGCGGACAGACGCCGGATGGTGCCGCCGGTGTGTGTACACTCATAGAGAATAATGTGTGTGTGAGCCCCTTGAGAGACTGCACGTCCGGTGAGCGATACCTCGAGTTGTCCTAGAGACGCGACGCGGCGCTTCTCGTCCCGTGTGCGAGCCCCATAGCCGCGGCTACAGAGCGACGATGCAACACAATAGTTGAGTTAAGTTGACCAGCTGCGCCGTGCTTATCATATTATACAGTGCTCTACTGGCTGAAGTAGTGAGAGTTAAAGAAGCGGATCAAGTCTTCAAATTGTTGCTAACCTAACCTCTATATTGCTATGTTTTCTCCAGGTCATCTTGAATGGACAGTTTGTCGCTGATAAGCTAACTGAGTGGCAGCTGTCTGAGCTGACAGAGAATTTTAGAGGTGAGCATTTTACTCTTATTGCCCTTATATCATCATCTCTCTGTACCTACTTTTTTTTTAATAAGACTTAAATGTGTCAGTGCAAGATTTTGTTGTGCCTTGTCTTTAAGCTGTTATGCATAAGAATGGGCAAGATATTCACCTTTGCATTAATGTCATTACACTTTTTAATGAAAGAAAAGATGTCATTCACACTGTAATGATGGAGTAGAGGCAGTCGGATCCATCTGCAGAACTTTATTGAAGCAGGTAACGAAACAAGGAAGCACTGAGCATAAAACACCCAGGAAACACGGAGCAACATGCAGCGTGGCAAAACAACACTTCACAAAGAAACAAAGAACAAGGCAGTCCAGATAAAGGGTGGATAATGATTAACAGGTGGATGTGATGATGCTGAGTGGAAAAACCAGGCAGGGCTGGGAACTAATGATAGCAGGGGGGAAAGATGGGAATTGCAGTTCTAGAATTCAGGTGACAAGGAGCGAATGAGACCGGAGAGAGGTGAAGGCGCGCGCTCAGTGACAGGCGCGCGCTCCGTGACAGAGCCCCCACCCTGCGAGCGGCTCCGGAAGCGAGGACCTGAACGACGACGGGGTCTTCCACGGGGTCTTGGGGCAGGACGATCTGGGTGAGTATGATGGTAGGTGGTAAGAAGAACAGGGTCCAGGACGTCCTGAGACCTGACCCAGGAACGTTCTTCAGGGCCATAGCCCTCCCAGTCAATCAAGTATTGCAGTACCCCGCCGCGACGTCTGGAGTCCAGGATATCTCGTACCCGGTACGCCTCCTCGCCTCCGACCTCAATTGGGGGAGCCTGCACGGAACCGATCCCCTCCTGGACCTCCTCTCTCCTGGGAGCGGCAGCGGGTCTGAAAAGACACATATGAAAGGTGGGTGAGATTCTATAATATGCTGGGAGAGCCAAACGAAACGAGACCGGAGTGATCTGCCGAAGAATCTTGAAGGGCCCAATGAAGCGAGGGGATAACTTCTTGCTTGGGAGCCTTAAACGCAGATCACGGGTGGAAAGCCACACCCACTGTCCGGGCCTATACCGAGGACCCTCACGTCTCCTTCGATCCGCATGAAGTCGAAAGTGGCGGATGGCACGTCGCAGATGGACATGGGCGGTATTCCAAGTGGCCTCGCTGCGTTGCAACCACGTATCCACCGCAGGGAGGTCTGACGGCTCTCCTGACCACGGGAAGAGAGGGGGTTGTGTCTCTCCAGCCATGGCAATCCCAAAATTACTGGAAAAAGTGGTGAGTTGATCGTGTACAACTGAATTCTCTCCGTGTGACGAGACCCGAAGTTGAGCGTCAGAGGCTGCGTGATGTATTGTACCTCCCCTGTCCCCAGGGGGCGTCCATCCAGAGCGGCCACTGCCACATGAGACTCACAAGGAATGAGAAAGATATTTTTAGACAAGGCAAACTCCAAATCGACAAAATTACCAGCGGCACCAGAGTCAATTAAAGCTCTTGTTTCACAACTATTTTCATTAAAATACAATGAAACTTCGAGGGTGAGAGAGCAGGGAGAATTAATCAAAGGACTCACCGTAGAAGTATCACTGGATCTGGATCTCACAGGACATGAAGCTCTCTGATGACCGGCTTGGCCACAGTACAGGCATAATTTATTCCGCATCCTTCTCTCACGTTCCTCCGTGGTGAGATGTGTGAAGCCGACCTGCATGGGCTCGTACTCCGTGCCGGAAGAAGGACGAGTGAAAAGACAGGAGGAGAGAGGCGTGCGTCGGGAGCGGATGAGGTTGTCGAGACGGATGGCAAGCTCCATAAGTTCACTGAGGGACATCCCATCGTCGCGACAAGCCAATTCCCCTTGCAGATGCGTTTGCAGCCCCCTTCGATACAGCAGTTTAAGAGGTGCGTCTGTCCACCCCGTCTGTGCTGCCAGGGTGCGGAAGGAAAGCGTGTAATCAGCCGCGGTGGAATTCCCTTGACTTAATGTGAGGAGCTGTTCCCCTGGTTCCTTACCGCCCGCGGGATGTTCAAATACCTCTCTGAATTGAGACATAAACACGTTAAAGGAGGGAAAGGTATGATGACCACCAGACCAGAGAGCAGTCGCCCACTCCAACGCCCTCCCGGTGAGCAATGAGCAGATGAATGAAACGCGGGACGCGTCATTGGGATAAAGCTGGGGTTGCTGGCTGACGAATAATTCACACTGCAACAGAAATCCTCTACAGGCAGCTGGTGAGCCATTAAACTTCTCAGGAAGGGATAATTTGGGATTGCTTGAAGCCGTACTCATGCTTGATGTGACGTGCACAGGTGCAGCGGGAGCTTGAGCGGAATTAGCGACCGCGCTCTGCAGAGTGAGGGTATGAACGGACCTCACAAGTTCTTCGGTGAGATTCGTTAACTTGGCCAGCTGTTGTTGGTGTGTGATTAACACAGATGCCTGGGAATTAACCTCGGAAACAAGACTCTGGAGGTCTGCTGGATCCTGTAGTGGTGAAGTGTTCTGTAATGACGGAGTAGAGGCAGTCGGATCCATCTGCAGAACTTTATTGAAGCAGGTAACGAAACAAGGAAGCACTGAGCATAAAACACCCAGGAAACACGGAGCAACATGCAGCGTGGCAAAACAACACTTCACAAAGAAACAAAGAACAAGGCAGTCCAGATAAAGGGTGGATAATGATTAACAGGTGGATGTGATGATGCTGAGTGGAAAAACCAGGCAGGGCTGGGAACTAATGATAGCAGGGGGGAAAGATGGGAATTGCAGTTCTAGAATTCAGGTGACAAGGAGCGAATGAGACCGGAGAGAGGTGAAGGCGCGCGCTCAGTGACAGGCGCGCGCTCCGTGACACACACAAAATGGGTAACGTTAATGCTGCAAAAGAACCACATTAGTTAACTAGCAATTTGGGCCACGTAAAAAAAAAAAAAAAGCCACTGCATTCCCTTAAAAGTGATTATTTGTTAGCTTGATAATGAAAGAGTGTCTGGTGAGTGGTTCACAATTGTCTCAACTTAATAACAATACTCATGTTGTCTTGTTTTCTGTCTTTCAGATGAAGACATAGATGAGGAGGCATTTCTTCTCTTTGATGAGGACACTATCAAAAATCTTGTCCCCAAAGTTGGCCCCAGGCTTAAATTCCTGAGGCTCTTCTGAGAATTGTTGTTTATTTTTCTATTTTTTATTTCTAATATTGTTATTACAGTGTGACCTAAAATAAATAGGAAAATAAACATGTCCAAGTGTGTGTTTTTTCATATAGATTTTAATTTTAAGCAATAAAAATGTAAAAGTGCTTGAAGTGTGTAATATAATGTAAAACAAAGTTTTATTTTCTGAAATAAGGCATACTGGGATAGTGAGGTTAAGTTAGGTTATTTTTGACCCAACTCCTGGGTTAAAAAAGGATCAACTAATTTTTGGGTTATTTCTACCCAGATGTTGGGTTTTTTAAACCCAACATTTGGGTCAGGTATTTAACCCAGAATTTGGGTCAAAAAGCATAACCCAATTTTCTGAGTTGAAATAACCCATAAATTAGTTGGTCCCTTTTTAACCCAGGAGTTGGGTCAAAAATAACCCAATATGGGTTATTTTTGACCCAGGGGTTTTTAGAGTGAAAATGTGCAGAGCAGTGGGTCCCGAGGACTGGAGTTGAGAACCACTGATGTAATTCAACAAGATCCTCCATGTTTAAATTATATCCTGTCTGTCTGTTGTAACGTTTATGTGATCAGATATTCATTGTTCTACAATGTGTATTTGCATAATAACTAGAAAGTTTTTTGGTTTACAAGACATATAGAATTGAACACTTTCAGATGATGCAGTCATTAAAATATAAACCAAAGCTGAAGAGGAGAGAGAGAAAATGGCTTCAGAGATTTTCTTACAAAATAACATGGAGAAACACTCTGGAAATGTAGCATAGTATGTAGAAATTCAACATATATATGTAATCATATAAAATTGTATAGTAGATAAAAAAGCAAAGTAATAATGACTGAGAAAAGCAAGGAAGTCATTGTCTTGACTAGAAATATAGACTCATAACAAATCAGCCATTCAAATGTGCATAACTATAATATTTTATTATAGTTCTTGTTTTAGTTTCCTCTTGTACACATTTTGTCGATCACATTTACATTTTCTTTATAATTGTAAGTAAAATATACTTTTATTTTTTAAACAGCACATCCATAGTTAA
This sequence comes from Scardinius erythrophthalmus, assembly GCF_964197995.2. NCBI lineage: Eukaryota > Metazoa > Chordata > Actinopteri > Cypriniformes > Leuciscidae > Scardinius > Scardinius erythrophthalmus. The sequence continues at coordinate 39,322,627 of NC_138235.1, forward strand.
TCTTTTCAGAATGCAAGTTTTTTTTTTTTTTTTTTTTTTTATCTGACAGGAGTGATGATCAGTGGGTTTGAGTTTTCACCTTCATCATTATCACCTGGGCTAAAATATGGATAGAGTTTGTCAGTGAAAGTCTGACCAGTGAAAGAGTAGATAAGAGATCTGGACTCCACATTATAAAAAGAGACCAGACCCTCCTCATAATCCACAAACACACCAACCTTCTCAGGTTTCACTCTCTGAGGGAACATAACTGGTGGATTATCACTAACTGCATTTAGATCCTCATTAATCTGCACCAGAATCCAGACTCCATCCTTAGGACTCGGCAAACTGTCAGTCTCCCCCTTCCTGTCAATGGATTCTCTGATCACTCCTAAACCCCACTCAGTCTTTCCCTTCACCTGCACCTCATAGTAAAATCTCCCTGAACTGAATCCCTGATTTGCCAGAACACAACTCTTATCAACTATCTTTGGGTTTTCTGGGACGTCCTGCTCAATGCCTCCACAACTGACTTGTTTTCCATCATCAGACAGGATGATATATGGATCTGCTGTTTCAGGATCCAGAGTCAAATCCATTGAAAGAGATCAGACATTTCAGATGTACAGTCTATAATATAGATTAACACAGTATTGTGAGTGTATTGAGGAAAATTGCATCAATCACACTGTACCTGCAAACTTCTGCACAAACATCAACCCTGTGGACAGAGATGACAATATAATGATGAATTATTTATAGCAATAGTTTCAGGTTAACAGTGAGTTTCTCTCTACTGGCAGCATCAGTGGCATGTAAATGTTGCTCGCCCCTTCGTTTGTAAAACAAAATGCAGAATGTGTTTACAGTAAATATACTTACAATGGAGGTCTATGGGAAAAACATAATGAGGATTTAAGTGAAGAAATTTGAAGCTTGTATTTTTTATCAAAGCTCTACTATTAACAATTCAGTAATATGTGTCATTATAGTTTGTATACAGATAGTTACACATTCTGATCTAGTATTTCAAGCAAAACTGCTTTAAATGGTCATGAGTTAAAGTTTATATATGACAGGGTTAGTTGTTTAATGATTATATGGTAACACTTTATAATAACTGCACGCTATTAATCATTAGTTAAGCATTACTAAACAGTTAATTCATCATTTATAAAGCATTAATAGACATTAATAAGCAGTTTATAAATACAACTATAAATGCTTTATTCTTGATTTATAAGCATATCTATAATGTGTTTAATACTTGTATTTTCAGACTTTATTAATGATCAATTTATCATTTCTAAATAAAGTATAGCATTATTTACAAACAGTTATTTAGGAGTTATCATTGGTTCATAAGATCACTTAGAAAGTGTAAGTAAATGATTAACTGTTTAAATACATTATTATTCAGACATATACTAATAGTTACTTAGTGTGTTAATAAATGCTTTATTAACATGTATTTCTACTGTAATTCATGATTAATTCAGGTAGTTATAAAGCATTTACTATTGGTCAGTTAACTATTTTTGTGAGCTCATCTAAAGTGAGGACTAGTTATGCCTTGTAAAGCAGTAACAAAGGAGATTTAAAGGCTGTTAAATATTTTTATGTTCTGTATCACTGTGTTGTGTTTGTTTCCTTTTTCTATTTAGAAGATCAATGAGCCTTTAAATCTCCTTTGTAAATGCTTTACAAGGTGTGAATAGTCCTCACTTTAGATGAGCTCACAAAAATAGTTAACTGACCAATAGTAAATGCTTTATAACTTCCTGCATTACATTTACTTACACTTTCTAAGTGATCTTATGAATCAATGACAACACTGTTTGTAAATAATGCTATACTTCATTTAGAAATGATAAATTGATCATTAATAAAAAATGAAAATGCAATTATTAAACACATTATAGATTTGCTTATGAATCAAGAGTAAAGCATTTATAGCTGTATTTATAAACTGCTTATTAATGTCTATTAATGCTTTATAAATGATGAATTAACTGTTTAGTAATGCTTAACTAATGATTAATAGCATGCAGTTATTATAAAATGTTACCGATTATATTTTTGAAACAGTGACATCCTTTAAAAACTGAAACTAAATATAGTTTCTGCTGATCACCAGCATGACATAGATTTAACCCAGAATATTCCTTGAAAATAATATTTTCTTAGTTACTGACAAAAACAAAAAAAATCTATACACTGTTGTGGCGAAGGGGGCGTTGTTCAGCGAGGTCTGGAGCGAGAGAGAGAGTCGGGAGAGTAGTGGTAACCTGGTCAATTGCAAAATGACGAACACCTGTGTCTTGTTGCCGTAATTGGTATGGAGAGACCGGATAAGAGCCACTGGGAAACGGGAAGTAAATGAGAGATACTGGACTGAGGAGGACCAGATGGTGGCGTGCCCCGGGGTTGGTGAATCCTCTCTCTCTCTCTCTCTCTCTCTCTCTCTCTCTCTCTCTCTCTCTCTCTCTCTCTCTCTCTCTCTCTCCCCCTTTCCCTAGGTCCCGTTTGAATGTCCCTCCTCAAGTCCCATCCCAAAGGGTTGGGTGGTCAGGCTCATGAACCTTCAGCTGGCCAGAATATACCACCCAGGGGGGCGGGGGTGGCCAGTGCTGGCTAAGCGTCAGCTTCCATTCCTCCTCTCTCTCCACATCCATTCCTTGATCCACTTTCTGCCACTACGGCGGCAGGGAGGTCTAGCCCGTCCTGTTGGTGTTAAGGGGACCCGGGACATACAGGTGTCCAGTAATGGAAGTGGGGACCCTGATTCGAGTCCTGGACGCACCGCAGGCTGCCCCAGATCAAGCTGGGTTGTTACAAATACCCGTGAGTATTAAGAGGGGTACTAATCAATCTATGGCGGAATCAGGATGTAAACTAACCTCGATCCATTAAAGCCTGATTCAATCTGAGGCACTGGATAAGAGCTGCATGGTTCAGGTGCGGTGTGTGCACAGGGATGTTGTGAAATATCCAATAATGTCTGCTGTTGTTCAATTTCAGGGACAAAAGAATACTGTAGAGGGCGCAGTTAACCCGCGCCTCAGACATTCGCTGATTTAGTCATTTATTGGGGTATTTAGTGTGCAGATGAGAACAGAGAGTGGGAAAGGAGGGCGGTCGCTCAGTTGGGAGAAGCTGCGGGACAGACGAGACCTGAGTCAGGGGAACAGAGCACTATTGAGAGGCTAATCCTCATAGAGTGTGATGATTTTCCCCTGGATCAGTCTCAGGGTGAGACATTAAAAATTATTTTGAACAGGTCTGTTCTATCGATGGTCAGCTTCTCCAACCAGCTCGGCCGCTCTCCTATCCATATTTCGCTATTTTAAAAGATAGGTTGTATCGAGTGACCCAAGAGGCTCAGACCAAGCAGGATACTACCCAATTTTTAGTAGCCGAATACCGTTGAGAAATGCTTTTCTAGGCGGCTTACTGTAATCCTATGGCAGGACCTTTAGGGCAGTCAATTTTTCACGAGAAAGTGTGCAAGTGATGCCTCTCTAAAACCTTTGCACCCTCTTCCTCTAATGCAGGTCCCCTTCAAGAGAATTGGTATGGACAACACAATAACACGACACACAGAGACAGTTGCACTCCGCAGCATTTCTGCAAAAAGCGCAGCGGACGCACTGTTTTGTTTAATCTTCCGAGTGGGAATCCCAAAAGAGATTCTCACTGATTAGGGCACGGCATTCATGTCACGGACATTACACAAACCATACGTGTTTAGTTGGGCATTACATCAATTCGCACCAGCGTTTTTCCGCCCACAAACAGACAGTCTGGAGGAACGATTTAACTGCACATTGAAAACCATGATTCAAAAGTTTGTTCATGAAGACGCCAAAAATTGGGACAAATGGCTGGAGCCCCTCTTGTTCACAGGCAAGGTCCTGCAAGCTTGCTGGACGTCCTGAGAGAAACTTGGAAGGAGAAACAAAATTCAGTATATGCTGGACCTGAGATTAAAACCCCACACTTTGGGGCAGCTCTCTATGGAGAATTTGTTACAGGCCCAGGACAAACAGTGTCAGCTGGGAACCAGACTGTGTGAATTTTCACCGGGAGATAAAGTACTTGTATTGCTCCCTACGTCTAGTTCGAAATTACTCGTCAAGTGTCAAGGACCCTTTGAGGTCACATGGTGAGGAACACCCTAACCCCAATCTCAATTATGAGGTTAGTTGAACAGACAGGAGCAAGGCACATCAAATATATCACCTCAGCCTCCTTAAAAAATGGAGTGAGGCGGAGTCAGTGATGCCAGCGATGGTGGGGAAGAAGATCTCATGCCTGAAGTGATCACCAAAATCCAATCCCTTGCTCTTTCCCCAGGAGGAGATCACCTCTCGCTAGAGGTCTTCATGGGTCCAAAAATTCATGCCCGGACCCGAAAGAGACCCGTAATGTGCTACACCGAACCGACCCGGACCCGTCTATTATTTGAAAGCTGGACCCGAAACCGCTGGGAAGACACAGACCCGACTGGACCCGATTGTCACATATTCCACCTTAAACTGCTATTACAAGTCAATAAACCCTTTGCGAAAAATACAACTTTTTGTCTTACCTATTTTAAGGAGCTGTGGTAGCGTAGTATAGTCTCCTCTCCCTTCCTTGTAACGTTAACGTTACCTGACTGGCTGTGATCATGCATACAATCCTCCGACAAGAAAGTTATCCATGTTATTCCTCTCGTTATTTCAAGTCCAAGCTTAATCCACTCATTATTTCAGCTTCAAAAATCCACTTGATGTCACGGTGAGCACATGTAACTTACATTCTGACTCGGGTTAACTCGCATAATAACTTTGACTATTTGCCCTTTTGAACAATAATAACGATTGCTCGTTTAGTGCCATGGCCGCTGACGTTATTTATTTGCTATCATCTACCTGTGCTCTCTGCTCTGCATCGAGTCTGCATCTGACCACTAAAACGTTAAGATTAAACAAGGCGGTTAATTTATATTGTAAAATCTAAAGCGCGGTTTGGCGCTCCCTCACTGAAGCTTTGGTAACGGGTTGCCATAGAAACATGACACGCGCTTGAGACTGCACGTGCGCGTTAGCTGGATCTACCTAAAATATGCTTTTTAACGCAATTTATTTTGAGTTTCCTAATTTCACAAGTTGCAAGTTACAAAAAAAACACAAGCAGTGTCTAATCACGGCCGGGTTTTCTCCGAGTCTGATCTGATGACTCCGATCGCACGGGTATTACACACAATGTTAAACAGACCCGGGACCCGAAGTAATAGATTCGGACCCGACCCGGACCCGGCTGATCATTTAAAATATAGACCCGAACCCGTATGGGTCCCGGGTCGGGTCCCGGGTCGACGGGTCTCGGGTTCACTGTGAAGACCTCTACCTCTCGCCCTCGCAGCTCACTGATGTAGCCAGGTTGCAAGTAGAAATTGTAGTCGTGTTCTCGTCAAATGAACCTGATTCAGCACCATATTGAGATTGAGCCGGGCGTGGTGGTATGCAGCCGGCCATATCGTCTACCTGAATACACAAAAAAAGGTCGTTCAGACTGAATTAGAGGCGATTCTAGACATGGGAGTAATAGAAGAATCCTACAGTAATTAGTCATATGGAGCATCTGTGTGCTGTTCTGAGAGCGCTAAGGGTGGCCGGCCTGATGGTCCACCAGAAGAAGTGTGTGGTTAGCTGTGTGGAGGTCAAGTATCTGGGCTTCCACTTGGGTCATGGACAGGTGTGTCCCCAATTTAGTAAGACTGCAGCAGTTGCAACCTGCCCGAGACCCAAGACCAAACAGGAGGTAAGGCAGTTCCTGGGGCTGGTGGGTTATTACAGAAGGTTTGTGCCTAATTATTCAGACCTCACCAGCTGCTGACTGACTTGACTAAAAGGAAGCACCAGATCCGCTCCAGTGGATGGAGCAGTGTCAGCAGGGAGAGAGAGTCGGGAGATGAGCAGTGAGTAAGTAGTTCAAGTGCGGAGAGACCGGATAAGAGCCAAAGGGAAACGGGAAGTAATGAGAGAACCTGGACTGAGGACTCGTGCTGTTTGAACTTGTGATACTGCTTGAGAAACTGCTGTCACTTTGTTCAGAAGTTTGTTGAGAGCGCAGAGAGCACAAGTTCTGTTTTTGTTTCATTTGTGGAAATAATAAAAAGCACAAGCCTCAGTAAGCCAACCCAGCCTTCTTCCTTCCTCACTCTGAACTTTATCGTGACTGTATTTAAATTTCACATACCAGTTTGATTGAGTTTTTCATTCAGTGTCTCTTGAGTTTTCTTCAGATGAGTCAGGGCTCTATACAGAGAGTTCACATTCACATCAGAGTCAATCCTGATCTCAGTCCAGTTCTTGGTGTGTGGACGACTGTCCAGGGATGAGCACATCTACAGCAGGAGAGACAATTATTTTATTATTGTTATTTTTTCAAATTTGACATTATTACTGTTTCGTTCTGTTTAATTTCGAAAGACCGGTCCTGTAATATTGTACATTATGACAGATGTTGACAGACCTGTATGAGATGGAGATGATCGTCAGTGTGTGAGAGCTGCTCCAGCTCAGTGTTTCTCCTCTTCAGCTCAGTGATTTCCTGATGCAGCTCTTTAATGAGATCTTCAGCCTGTTTCTCTGCTGCTCTCTGCTGTTCCTCCATCATCTTCAGCAGATCAGACTGATATCTCTCAATGGAGCGGATCAGATCAGTGAAGATCTCAACACTGGAGGATCTCTCTTTATCTGTTTTTCTCTATAAAATAAATAAGCAGATTAAATATAATATATAAATATATAATATAAATAAAATATTTTCAGGCATGAAAATATGTTCTCAGACAATCTGCTTTTATCATGATAAGCAATTCTCTCTGTAGTTAAAACATTAAAACATGTCACAGGAAAAGTGTTCAAAAGCATCACACCCACTACAAATATTTATATTTATTGAATAGAAAAAATGTCGTAACTTCTCAGTAATGATTTCATGTAATTTAAGTGTTTCAATCTTTTATTTATTTAACTGTGTTATTGTGAACATGCACTGTATTAATGATTAGGACTCATAATGAAGGCTTACGGTTTTACTTCATCTGCCATTAGATAAATATGCGTCAGTTTCACTAAACGGCCCATCGCGCTGGTACAGACATTTAAGAATGGATGGATATTTGCTTCAAGTGACAGGCTTGGTGAGTGAAATTTTATTTGTATTGTATTTCTGTACAATATACAGTATATTCTATACATATATGTATAATTTTCTTTAGATTTTCTGTCTAAAAGTGACCAAAAAGACATTTAACTCCAGCTCACCATCGGTGTCGCCAAACTGCTCCATCTCCAAAATGTTTGTACGCATGGGTCAGAGTTTGCGGGCTGGTGCGCACATTTTCCCATTAAGTTTGTTTTTAGAAATCACACATGCATTGTAAGTGCTCTTCCAGGGGCCGGTTTCACAAAGCTATTTTAGACCGGTCTATAGTGTTAGACAAGTCTAAAATTTGCTCATAGACAGTCTAATGCAAGTTAGACTGTTTCACAAAAATAAAGACTGACTTAATTTAGACCAAAAAAATTAGACACCTTACCCCCAGGCTAACTTAGGTCTAAAGGCCCGTTCACACCAAGCACGATAACTATAAAGATAACGATAAAGATAACTATATATGCGTCCACACCAGCGACCGATAACGGTCTTTTTATTCTAAGCACGCGCGCGCCCGGATGATCCAGATCCATTTTAAATGCGCGAGACCTTTAAATTAGAATGGATTCTGATTGGCTGTCAGCGTTTTATCGTTCGACAGCTGGAAAAAAATCGTTCTGAAAGTGATCCCAACGATATCGTTCCTCATATCTTTATCATTATAGTTGTGGTGTGAACTCTGTTATTCTTTAATATGGAGAACGATTTTTAGAATTATATCTTTATCGTTATCTTTATAGTTATCGTCCTTGGTGTGAACGGGCCTTTAGACTCTATAGCCGCTTTCCGACCGGAGGAACATTTTCACAGTTCCTAGAACTATTGGCTATAGTACCCGGATGTCGGCGTGTTCGCACCGCAGGAACTAGGAACGATTTTAGTTCTAGGATCTCCATTTGGAGGAACTAATTTAGGTTCTACTTCAGAGTAGGGTCTAAACCAGCACTATAGGAACTACCCGTGACGTTAGTGTACGCTGATTGACCGAACGCACGCGGAACACCAGCACCCGCCATTTTTAAAACAGCTAGAATGTAAACACACAGATTATAGCCTATATATTTACTCCATAAACTAACTATACAAACATGGAAAACAGTGATAGATGGGTCTCTAAACCTTAAATGCTGAAGAGAAAATCCAACGCAACTTTGAGGGGACCAAGCCAAACATGATTATGTAGGCTAATAACCTTTTTTTCATATACTGTCTACTTTCTATAACAGTTCTATCTAATAAGATATTAAACAGTACTGTTAGACAGATCGCTAACTAATAAACACAGAGAATGCGAGCATTGTTTGCTCTGGCGTTCTCAGCGCCGCCAAAATAAAGGTCCGTCGCGCAGTCAAAATAAAAGTATCAAATGTGTGTGTGTATGTCAGAGAGAGAGATGGCACGGGCGCGATCGAACAGTGGAAACATAAAAACAATCTCCGTCATTTATACTCCTCCAACAAACAGTCTTAAGAGTCTTAAGTGCTTTTTGTGCAACGGTCTGATCTACTATATCTAAGCCATAGTCAAAGTCTATCTTTGTGAAACCGGCCCCAGGGCCTGTTTTGTGTGTACGCAATGGTTATAAATGAGGCTCCAGATCTTCAAAATTCTCTTCTGCCATATCATCTTCCGGGATTTGGCTTTTGCTTTCTACAGTCGGCATTCATTATGTTTACATTATTACATTATTTGACACTGACACGTACGTGCCAGCTTTGCAGGTCATGCATTCTGCTTCACACGGATCCCGACCGAGACGAAAACACAGGAATTTTCTTAGCAATGCTAAAACGCACATCAACCGATCACTTGTTTAGCGTTCATGTAAACACTACATTCAGATTCACCAATCGGAATGAATTCAGTCCGATTGAAACAAAAGTTGTTCATGTAAACATAATGAATGGTGACTGTAAAAAGCAAAAGCCAAAACCCGGACATTTTGGGCAATCTCAAAATCACGGCCGGATATGTCCGGGAAGAGGTATGGACACCCTACTCAGCTTTCTCCACAGAGCAAGAGACTGTTAGCTTAGCTTAAAAAAAAAAGATGGCTGACAATATTTGTACATTCTGTGAGTGAGATCCCACCCTCTATGGGCGGGTTGAAAACATGCGGAACGAGCTCCTACTACTGGCTGTAGTCTCTCGCCTCTGGACAAAAAAAAAAGCCTCAGATGATGCAAAATGATGATTTTAGTGTCATCTGAGGTTTTTTTTCCAGACACACAATACAGAAATCTCTGGTCTCAGGGGGACATGAGGGAGGGAAGCATGGTCACTCGAAAATACTACCGGGTTTCTACTGATACAAAGCTTAATGCTAATCAATGAAGTATCCCTTTAAGGGTTATTATGTAATTTACATGTTTAAAGAAATAGTATAAAAAACTTTTTTTGAAAATCTCTCCTCATCTACTGGTATCATGTCAATTAATTTATTTAATTGAGCACCTTTATTAAGCAGATTGAAATGTTATAATGCAATATTAATTTAGCATTTTTACTTCCACTCACTTTTCTCAGCTCTATTGAGTTCTGGATCTCTTGAATCTTCTTCATTCTGTCCTGGATCATCTGATAAACGTCTATCCGTGTCTGATCCAGCTGATGAGACACACAGAGAAACACACAGGTATAGATTCCATATTAATTTCATATTCATTCCATGTTAGTCATTTGAATAATTATTTTTAAACCATTTAATGACTTCAAAAATGTAGTTTGGTGGCTTTTAGTTCATGTCTCTAAGCTGTGTACTCTTGAAAGTTGACTAAATTAACTTTTGGCATATAAACAAATTTAAGATGTATAATCTTTCTTTTCTGCAAAACACAATTTCAAGACTCATCTTGCACCGCTTGTCCAATCAAACTGGCTGAAATAAAAGTTACGAGCCCTTCAAAATGACCTGCACCAACATCAACATAGGAAACCTGCATTTCAAACTGTGTTTAAGGAGTTTAGTTTGCATCTCTTTACCTTCTTCTCTCGACTCTCCTCCTCTATAGGAACAGTGTTGTGAGTCCTGTGATCAGCGGAGGACGCCATGACTGACAAAACAATGAAGAGAAGTAAGAGAGCAGTTTTGATAATACTAATACTCAAAGAATATTATGTATTTCTCCACTGACGGCCCTTCAAAAGTAGCTGAGAAAATATTCCTTCTCCAAGTGACATAAATCACACATATCTCACTGTATCTGAGATCCACGGCTCATACAGCAATAGTAAAGGAAAAGTGTTTGGGACTGTGTGAACTCTCTTTCCAGTTCAGCTCCGGTTATGTGTGGCGTTGTATTATTTCAACTCCAAACATAAAATGATCTTGTTTTGATGGCTTTATGGACGAGGATTTATTTGAATTTCAGGTTTTTGAAGGGGAAATGCACAAGTTAGACCAGTTTACAAGACTTCTCACTTTTAACTAACTATTAACTACGACTTTCGCCTCAACAAACTCCTAATTACTGCTTATTAATAGTTAGTAAGATATTGGGTAGGATTATGGGATGTAGAATATGGTCTTCCATAATAAAGGCATTATAGTCCAGGCATTTTAAGCCAAAATGGGGGTCAACCGTGAACAAATTGCAACAGAATCAAACTCAACTGATTTTGTATCCTCAATATGTCCTGAGTAAGGAAAAAAAAGCCCCGAAGAATCCCATTAGGGGAAAGTTCCGAAAAAGACCCAAATATATCCTATTCATACGCCTATTCATTATTTTTCTCACATGAATAGGGTAAAAAAATTAACCTTTAGATATCACCATGAAAATTACTGAGTTGATTACTTATATCAAGACAAACAAAAAATGTATTACAAGTTTTTTTTTTAATTGTTTGTTAACATGGACAAACTGTGCATAATCTAATTACAGATGTGCTAATTTGCATAAATACCACAACAGGTCTAAACATTGGGTATAGCCAGGTGAAAATGTCTTGTTGAATCTTGTTGACAAATAACAGTAAAATACTTAATATTAAGGTCTGAATGGAACCCATTTAGGCTACCAATGAGCATTAATACATAGAGGCAGGAAGAAGTACTTTAGAAACCAGAAACAGCCTTTATTAATTATTATTGCAGAGATTGGGTTTGGGGCTGGGTCCGTGGGACTGTTTCTGGGGATTTACTTTTTATTTTACTTACCTTTTGTCTTCTGCATTCTCCTTACCATTGTCTCCTGTTCTTGCCTCAGATTCGTCCCCCAGAAACAGTCCCACGGACCCATCCCCAAACCCCATCTCTTAAAAATTAATAAAGGCTGGTTTAAAGGACTTCTTCCTGCCTCTATGTATTAATGCTCATGGGTAGCCTAAATGGGTTCCATTCAGACCTTAATATAAAGTATTTTACTGTTATTTGTCAACAAGATTCAACAAGACATTTTCCCCTGGCTATACCCAATGTTTAGACCTGTTGTGGTATTTATGCAAATTAGCACATCTGTAATTAGATTATGCACCGTTTGTCCATGTTAACAAACAATTTAAAAAAAACTTAATACATTTTTTGTTTGTCTTGATATAAGTAATCAACTCAGTAATTTTCATGGTGATATCTAAAGGTTAATTTTTTTACCCTATTCATGTGAGAAAAATAATGAATAGGCGTATGAATAGGATATATTTGGGTCTTTTTCGGAACTTTCCCCTAATGGGATTCTTCGGGGCTTTTTTTCCCTTACTCAGGACATATTGAGGATACAAAATCAGGTGAGTTTGATTCTGTTGCAATTTGTTCACCCTTTTTTCCTAAAACGCCTGGACTATTATTATGTACTTTATAAGTCCTAATAAAAAAATAATATCCTAGTAATATACATGCTAATGCATATTTAACAATGAGAATTGGACTAAAGTGTAACTAAAGTGTTATCATCCATAAATATACATATAAATAAATGTTTCAGACTCTTTCACACAGCAGACTGATCTCAGGTAAGTTAAACGATACACTATCAGACTTCTCTATGACATACTAAAATGATTAATAAAATGAACATTAACTTAAAATGCAATAGTTAGACGTTAAAGCATTTGATTAACAGTTTTTTCCTCTGAAATGTGATGATTTACTAACCTTTAGCTTTAAATGAGCGTGAGAGAAACGAGTGTTATTGAAGCGCTGCTCTGTGTTGTCTGAGGATGCAGTCGTCATGGTAACTCTCAAACTCTCAACTGCCAATCAGAATTTAGAAAATGCAGTTTAATTCCCTGCAATACACACTCATTAAAACACCTTAATGTAATAAAAACACCTTATAAAATACAAGTAAATACTAGTTCACACATGCAAACATCAAATAATACCATATATACAAATAACACAACATTCTTGTGACACAAATTCAATGTGCGTGGTGACGTGTGTTTTCTGTCATTTAAAAAATTTTGTTTCTTAGTTTTCGAACATCCAGTCTGACAAAAGTCTTTTATTCTTTAATATAGTCTCCTTCAGAGGAACAGTTGTTATATAAATTGATGCCACTGAAGATGATGAAGATGAGGAGAGAAACCACAGCTGAGGAAGAACAGAGCGATGATGATGATGATGATGAAGATGATGATGAAGAAGATGAGGATGTTATTCCATCAGGTATGTTTCATCCTTTAATGTTTTTACTTATAAAGTCACTTTTCTAGTTTTATTTCTCATCTGTGTAAAACTCTTGTAAACGCTGGCTTTTTAACAATGATATATTAATGAAGGGCTGCTATTTTGATTATCTGCCATTTATTTCTTGTTTTATTAAAAAAGGAACATGTTAATCCTCATCCTGCCCATGTTCTCCTTCAATCAATGTGCAAATTAAAGACTATAAAACAAGTATAAATGTATGAATGTAGCCTATGCTATACATTATATACAAAAGCATGTTTTTCATGTTATAACTTGACAGAGTAGATTGACTCACAATATCATGCAGAATCTGCTATTTAACAGATTCAGTTCAGTAACTCTGAATTCAGTGAATCTGGATTAGTCTCTTATGGGGGAAATGACACTAATAATGATGTTTCTTGGTCTTGACAAGCAGTTATACTGTATTATCTACTATATCAGATCATATAAGCATGACAGAATTGACCTTAAACATGTAAAAACTTTCTTTCTAGTTCCCGTCCATTTCTTTTTGCTTTACATCTGCCACAATAGAATTGATTTTTGACAATTTCTGTGGTCATTTTTAGACTTGATGGATGTGAAGATGAAAGTGACAAACTGAGATAATAGTTTTTTAATTGTTAAGTGACAAACTGATGATATTGTGGTCAAAGCAAAGTATAAAACATTTTCATTATAAAGCCTTCTAATGCTCTCACTTCTCTTGAAGAATATGTACTAGATTTAAGGGTCATCTACATTGAATAATAATTCAGTATTTTAATTTACAATTAATGTAATTCAACAGTAAAGATCCTCCATGTTTTGATTATATCCTGTCTGTCTGTTGTAATGTTTATGTGAGCAAATATTCATTGTTCTCCAATGTGTATTTGCATAATAATTACCAAGATGTTTAGATTAAACTCAATATCAGTTATAGAATTGAACACTTGTCTTTATTCAGATGATGCAGTTATTACAATAAAAACAAAGAACCTCAATATTTCACAAGTAATTCAATGTTTACAGCTGGAGAGAAGAGAGAGAAAATGGCTTCAGAGATTTCCTTACAAAATAAAATGTTGAAACACAGTAAGTGTAGCATATTATGTCCAATTTAACCATACATAATATTAAATCATATGTCAATTTCATAGTATATTTGAAAAGCAAAAGCAAATGAAAAATGAAAAAGAAAAGCAAAATCATTGTGTTGATTAGAAATATATAGATTCATAATAAATTGCCCATTCAAATGTAGCTGTGATGAAATACATTTTTTAAAAAAATCACACAAATATATGTCTCACAAATATTTGATTATAGTTGATGATTTGTCATTGACTGATTTTTAAAGGCCTGAATATACAGGGGTTTTGCACTTGTACACATTTTGACCTAACCCACAATCTAAAGTGAGAACTATTTATGGTTCATAAGTTGTTAACAAAGCATAATCTAACTCTTTATATATGAGCTAATTAAACAAACCTTTTATTAATTACAGTGACAATGAATGAAGATCTCATTATTCGAATATAGTCTATTAATGTATTAACTGCAGTTTATAAACTATTATTTAACTGTAAACTAATAGTTTACAAATTACTTCCAGTAAGTACTTTATTACTGTATTATTATAAAGTTATGGTAAAATCTACTTGATTGTGGTTTAGTGCAAAATCTATATTTGGTTTTCATTTACATTTTCTAATCCATTGAAGGTGAGACAGGAGTGATGATCAGTGGGTTTGCGTTTTTATCTTTATCATTATTGCATGGGTTGAAATATGGATAGAGTTTGTCAGTGAAAGTCTGACCAGTGAAAGAGTAGATATGAGATCTGGACTCCACGTCATAAAAAGAGACCAGACCCTCCTCATAATCCACAAACACACCAACCTTCTCAAGTTTCACTCTCATAGATAAAGAGACAGATGGATCATCACAAGCTTTATATTGATACTCATTCCTCAGAATCACAGTCCAGACTCCATCCTCAGGTCTCAGTTTGAACTTCCCCTTCCTGTTAATGGATTCTCTGGCGACTCCTAATTCCCACCTAGTCTTTCCCTTCACCTGCACCTCATAGTAAAATCTCCCTGAACTGAATCCCTGCTTTGCCAGAGCACACAAAAACGTATCAAATCTCTTTGGGTTTTCTGGGACGTTCTGCTTAACGTCTCCATCACTGACTTGCTTTCCATCATCAGACAGGATGAGACATGTATAAGCTGTGTCAGGATCCAGAGTCACATCCACTGAGAGAGATCAGACATTATCAATCAACTTCAGAACAAACATTTTCAGATGTACAGTATATAATACAGATTAACACAGTATTGTGAGTGTATTGAAGAAAATGGTGTCAGTCACACTGTACCTGCAAACTTCTGCACAAACTTCAACCCTGTGGACACAGATGACAATTTAATGATGAATTATTTATAGCAATAATTTCAGGTTAACAGTGAGTTTCTCTCTACTGGCAGCATCAGTGGCATGAGAACATTTCACTTATAAAACCAAGAGATAAATTTTCCAAATTTTTTAAGGAAACTTAAGCAGTTTTGAGGCCTGAATTGAGGAACCGATTAAGCAGATTATATTAAGGAAAGAAGGCTACCTATTAATTTTAAGATAATTTGTTAAATTATGCAATTTAATTTAGAGACAGACACCATTGTTAGTTCACAGCACGCTTTGCACATGACTGGAAACGGAGAGTAAATATTGAAACTAGATGCAAAAGTCCGTCGAGACAAACTTTAAGTTGGCTTGAGAAAGTTTGGACCAGAAAGTTTGAAGAAGTTTAAAATAGTTTGGAGTTTAAATTAGTTTAAAGTTTAAAGTAGTTTAAAGTTTAAATTAGTTTAAAGTTTAAAGTAGTTTAAAGTTTAAATTAGTTTGAAGTTTAAAGTAGTTTAAAGTTTAAATTAGTTTGAAGTTTAAAGTAGTTTAAAGTTGAAATTAGTTTGAAGTTTAAATTAGCTTAAAGTTTAATGTAGTTTAAAGTTTAAATTAGTTTGAAGTTTAAATTAGCTTAAAGTTTAAATTAGTTTAAAGTTTAATGTAGTTTAAAGTTTAAATTAGTTTGAAGTTTAATTTAGCTTAAAGTTTAAATTAGTTTGAAGTTTAAAGTAGTTTAAAGTTAAAAAGTTGTTGGGGGTTTTCTAGTGGGTTGCTAAGGTATGTTGGGTGGTTGCTAGGCGGTTGCTAGGGTGTTATGGGTGGTTGCTAGGGTGTTGCTAGGCAGTTGCTAAGGTATGTTGTTGGTTGCTAGGCGGTTGCTAGGGTGTTCTGGGTGGTTGCTATGGTGTTGCTAGGCGGTTGCTACGGTATTTTGGGTGGTTGCTAGGGTGTTGCTAGGCGGTTGCTAGGATGTTCTGGGTGGTTGCTATGGCGTTGCTAGGCGGTTGCTAAGGTATTTTGGGTGGTTGCTAGGGTGTTGCTAGGCGGTTGCTAGGATGTTCTGGGTGGTTGCTAGGGTGTTGCTAGGCAGTTGCTAGGGTATTCTGGGTGGTTGCTAGGGTGTTCTGGGTGGTTGCTATGCTGTTGCTAGGTGGTTGCTAGGGTATTCTGGTTGGTTGCTAGGGTGTTCTGGGTGGTTGCTAGGCGGTTGCTAGGGTGTTCTGGGTGGTTGCTAGGCGGTTGCTAGGGTATTCTGGGTGGTTGCTATGGTGTTGCTAGGGTATTCTGGGTGGTTGCTGTGCTGTTGCTAGGCGGTTGCTAGGGTATTCTGGGTGGTTGCTAGGCGGTTACTAAGGTATTCTGGGTGGTTGCTAGGCGGTTGCTAGGGTGTTCTGGGCTGTTGCTATGGTGTTACTAGGTGGTTGGTATTTGTCACAGATGGTTACTATGGAGTCTTTACAGAGTTCTTAGCATGATCTTGGCATGATTTAGCACTTAACTAATCGCTATTAGCATGTAGCTATTTACTGCTAGCATGTGTAGCATGTTGGAAGTGCTGTTTGCTAGCATGAGTCAAAAGAGCCAAACCTCATCTCTATACGATGTTCGTTATGCTAAAACGGTTGCTAGGGTACTCAAATTTGGTTGCTATGGAGTTGCTTGGGAGCTGGAAGCTTTAAACTTAAGAAGTTTAAAGTGGTTTACGAGTTTGAGTTTTGAGTTTATAAGTTTAAATGAGTTTAGAGTTTAAGTTTAAATGAGTTTAGAGTGAGTGTGTGTGTTCACACACACACACACACACACACACACACACACACACACACACACACACACACACACACTCAGAGTTTATGAGTTTAGAGTTTATAAGTGTATAAATGCATGAGTTTATAAGTGTACAAGTTTTTGAGTTTAGTTTATAAGTTTAATTGAGTTTTGAGTTTATAAGTTTAAATGAGTTTAGAGTTTATATGTGTAAATGAGTTTAAAGAGTTCAGAGTTTATTAATTTATGAGTTTAAGAGTTCATAAGTCTATGAATTCATGAGTTTATAAGTTAATTAGTTTATAAGTGTATGAGTTTAGAGTTCATTAGTTTAAATGAGTCTCAATGGCTCTTATAGTACATAGAAAGGCAGTTTGGTTTAGTCTTCAAGGTGTTTAGATTTAAATTTTTGTCGGTTGGTGAGTTTGAATCTAAATTTGAATTTTTTAGAACTCCCCAATGCAAGTCAATGGGAGTTTTTCAGAGTTTTGATCGTCATTTTTAGGAAAACCGTAAGTCCGATCAGTCTGAAAAGATATAGCACACTCACGGCGCTGATCCACTTGTCCGTGCGACACTTCTGTCGCACCGCGCTCCACTATATTCCTATGGGTGACGTCAAGCGACTTTGTCGCGCCCGCAAAGCATTCCGGGAAGGCGGCGCTTCATTTGAAAAAATGCTGCGCGTCAAAAAGCTGGCCGATGCCCATCTTTATGCAAATGAATTCCGTCAGACACGACGCGTCTATCCAATAGAAGTAGAGCATATGGAGACGGAGGGAAGTCTCTCGCAGGTCCTCTGTTCTGATACGCTACATTTCCCGCTGGGTCAAAACCACGCCCATAGCGGTAAACCCCCATCAACGTACCAATGTGGGGAGGCGTCGCGACACCACGCGACAGTCGTGTCGGACAAGTGGATCAGCGCCGTAAGTCAGAACAGTTTGAGTGTCTGAGCCGAGTTTGGAGTATGTAGAGTTAAAGCTCTAAGAGGAGTTTGATATAGAAATTTTTAGTCTCAGAAGAATAATAATAATAATAATAAGTTTAAATACAATATCAGTAAGTTGGCTCTCTCAAGCCAACTTAATTAAGTGTTATTTTATGTGTTTTTGAGTGAAGGGAAACATCAGTTAATGTTTAATGATGTCATCGTCCAGCTCAGTTCAGTTATCATATAATGATGTCAATACAGGAGATCGTCTCGGTTACATATGTAACCCTTGTTCCCTGAGAGAGGGAACGGAGACATCTCGTCGTGACCGGCAATTTTGGGATCTCACTCAGAGGACCGATCTACTTCGAGTGTAATTAAACGAGCCAATTTCACATTGGCATGCAATCATTGTATTTAGCTGCTCTGCCTCGTCAGCACGGGTATAAATGAGCAGCTGGAGCGTGATGCAATCATTTTTTCGCTGAGGAGTTGAGCCGAGTTGGCGACCCAGGCCCCAGCGACGGTACAGCGGCCGTGGTGACGGGACGAGACATCTCTGTTCCCTCTCTCAAGGAACGAGGGTTACATATGTAACCGAGACGTTCCCTATTGTTCAGTCACTCTCGACATCTCATCGTGACTGACGATTTTGGGATCCCTACCAAAGCCCCACGGGCGCTGCCCGCTCTCAGTGCCTTGGGATGTCAGGGAAGGCAGGGCGGACTCTGCCAGGGGAAACACAGGCTTCATTAAGAGCTTGCCGTGGAACACGCATATGGAAACCTGATGAAGGTCACACATATGGGCATCCAGGCCTAGAGCTGGCTCTCGAGGATACATCAGTCGTAACCTGGCACCGGACGCTCCGCAACGTCCAGACGCCATAGGGATGATCGGAAGACTCACAGGGTCTGCTAAGAGGACTCTCTGGAGAATTGTAGCGCACTTGTGGGCGCAGCAAGCCGACAGTAACCTGGGGCCCCCTCGTGTCTCTGACCATTTGAGGCGAGAACACGGGAGGCGACCGGCTCCACACGAAGGCTATAAAACCTAGTGAATGTGTTGGGTGTCCCAGCCCGCAGCTCTACAGATGTCTGTCAGCGAGGCGCCCTGTGCCAGAGCCCAGGAGGATGCAACACTTCTGGTAGAGTGAGCTCGCAACCTGAGAGGAAGGGGCACACCTTGTGTTTGGTAAGCCAAGGTGATGGCATCCACTATCCAGTTGGCCATCCTCTGCTTGGAAGACAGCCTTCCCCTTCTGCTGGCCTCCGAAACAGACAAAGAGCTGGTCTGAGGTCCTGAAGCTTTGTGTCCGGTTTATGTACACTCTGAGTGCTCGGACGGGACAAAGCAAAGCTTGGGCTGGGTCTGCCTCCTCCGGGGGCAGCGCTTGCAGGTTCACCACCTGGTCCCTGAAAGGAGTGGTGGGAACCTTGGGCACATATCCAGGCTGGGGTCTCAATACCACGTTGGTGTCATCCGGCCCGAATTCCAGGCACAATTCATCGACCGAAAATGCTTGCAGGTCCCCTACCCTCTTGATGGAGGCCAATGACAGCAGAAGCAAAGTCTTCATAGTTAGCTTTAAGTCAACTGACTGCAAAGGCTCAAATGGGATGAGCTGAAGTGCTCTTAGTACCAGCGTAAGGTCCCAAGAGGGTATGGAGGGAGGTCGAGGAGGATTTAACCTTCTCGCCCCCCTAAGGAACCTGACGACCAGGTCATTCTTCCCAACCGATTTACCCAGTATGGGGTCATGGTATGCAGATATTGCAGCAACATAAACTTTGAGGGTGGAGGGGGACAGCCTCCGCTCCAACCCTTGCTGCAGGAAGGAAAGCACAGCTCTGATTGAACATTTCTGGTGGTCTTCTTGGTGAGAAGAACACCACTCGACGAACAGGTTCCACTTCAGCACATAAGCTCATCTCGTAGACGGTGCTCGGGCCGAAGTGATGGTGTTCCTCTTGGGGTAAGTCACCTAGAACCTCCGCGTCCCATCCAGGGGCCAGACATTTTCCAGAGGTCTGGGCGCGAGTGCCAGAGGGTGCCCCGTCTCTGAGAAAGCAGGTCCTTCCTCAGAGAAATCAGCCAAGGAGGGGCTATCACGAGGAGCATTAGTTCTGGGAACCAGGTCCTGCTGGGCCAGTATGGAGCTACTACCAGGACCTGCTCCTCGTCCTCCCTGACCTTGCACAATGTCTGTGTGAGAAGGCTCACTGGGGGAAACGCATATTGGCGGAGGCCCCGGGGCCAACTGTGTGTCAGAGCGTCCGTGCCGAGAGTTGCCTCGGTCAGGAAATAGAACCACTGGTAGTGGGTGGTCTCTGGGGAGGCAAATAGGTCTACCTGTGCCTCTCCAAAATGACAACAAATCAGCTGAACCACCTGGGGATAGAGTCTCCATTCCCCTGGAAGTGCTGCACGTGATAGCTCTTCGGCTATTGTGTTGAGTGCACCAGGAATGTGAATGGCACGAAGCGACCTCAGATGCTTCTGACTCCAGAGGAGGAGGTGGCGGGCGAGTTGCGACATGCGGCGAGAGCGCAGACCACCTTGATGGTTGATGTACGCAACAGTCGCAGTGTTGTCTGTGCGGACCAGCACGTCTTTCCCCTGTAGGCGCCATTTGAGGCAGCTCAGAGCAAGACGTACTGCTAGCAACTCTAGGCAGTTGACATGCCAATGCAGATGGGGTCCCGTCCAGACCCCTGAGACTGCATGCCCATTGTATGTGGCACCCCAGCCGGTGGCAGAGGCATCTGTGAACACCACTGCATGTCGGGACACTTGTTTCAGGGGGACTCCTGCCCACAGAAACAACGGGTCCGACAAGGGGGTGAAGTGTTTGCGACACTCCGGAGTAACTTGGACCCGGTAGGGGCCGCGTTGCCACACCCACCTCGGAACTCAGCCATGGAGCCAGTGCTGAAGCGGTCTCATATGGAGAAGACCGAGCCGCTGCGGCCGCCATATGCCCCAGGAGCCTCTGAAAATGTTTCAGTGGAACCGCGGTTCTGCCCTTGAAAGTGCTCAGGCAGTTCAGCACCGACTGGACACGCTCGTCTCGCCTCAGGACTTTGGCCTGATGGACCTGCAGTAACGCCATGGCGTGTAAAGCAGAGGCAGCCTCTCCACAAGCTCTGTAAGCCTTGTCGGTTAGCCCCGACGAGTATTTACAGGCCCGGGATGGGAGACACGGTTCCCCCCTTAATGTGGAGTTAGGGGAAAGTTGCATGGCAACTGCCCGCTCCATGGGGGGGATACACGCATAACCCTTGGCTACCCCGCCATCGAGGGTAGTGAGGGGGGAGGGGACCCTAGGACCACTTCTGGCAGTAAAAGGTGCCGTCCATGACCTAGTGATCTCCTCATGCACCTCGGGGAAGAATGTCACCGGGGCAGGATGCTGAGAACCAGCGCGAGCTGCCCCGAGAAACCAATCATCCAACCGAGAGGGTTCGGGACACGGTGGAGGGTTCCACACGAGCCCGACACTCTCTGTGGCCCGAGATAGCATAGCCATCATCTCTGGGTCCGACTCGGGCAACACTGACACACCTGAAGGGGGAAGCGCAGCCTAGTCATCATCCCGGGAGAGAGAGGGCTCGCCCTCCGATGCCGCGATTGACATCTGATCGTCAGGCGGGGCGCCGAAGGATACGACTGGTGCAGACCTCAAGGGTGGCCCAGCCCGTTCCTCTGACGGTCCAGCTGGTTGCGGAACATGAGAGTGAGGGGGTCCTGGGGGTGGTGGCCCTGCGGAACTGGTCCTCACTGTCACCCTCAGATCTCCCAAGCTACGGCCCAAAGTAGCCCCCCGAGGAGGGTTAGATCGAGGCAGAGGCGAGGGGGCTCCCATACCTTTGAGGAGTGAGAGCCGCGATCGGAGCTCCGAGATGGTCATGTTCCCGCAGTGAGAACATGACTCATCCACGAACGCTGACATTGCATGCCGAATACCCAAGCACACAATGCAGCGTCCGTGACCATCACCTGACGTCAGGAAACGACCGCATCCAGAAACGCACGGTGTGTTTGCCATTTTTGTACAAACGCGCATACACCTGAAGCACGCAGGGAAAACGCCCACTCGCGTCACCAACGGGTAAGGGGAATCCCGCGGTGCACTACCGAAACCAGCTGTTAAAACAGCTATTGTTTTTAAATCCTCGCTGGATCGGTGAGGAAAGTCGCTGCCGCGCCGTATCGCCAACACTTCCAAGAAGAGCAGGAAAAACTCGTTCTCTTACAGGTTTGTAGACCTTCTTTGTTGACCGAAGCGAAAGACTGATTGCATCACGCACAAGCTGCTCATTTATACCTGCGCTGACGAGGCAGAGCAGTTGAATGCAATGATTGCATGCCAATGTGAAACTGGCTCGTTTAATTACACTCGAAGTAGATCGGTCCTCTGAGCGAGATCCCAAAATCTTCGGTCACGACGAGACGTCGAGAGTGACCGAATGATAGGGAACAATAATATTGTTGAATATTAAATGTCCCCAACTAAGCAAGCCAAAAGCCAAAGGAGACCGTGGTACTGAACCAAAACTCCATCAGTGACAGAATGGAGAAAAGAAAAAGAAAAAAATACCTTTGGAGAAACCAGGATCACTGTCAAATACAATACAAGTCCAATTCAAGGTCATTTCCGTTCACTAAAAATCACACACTTTTGAGAGTCAAATAAAAAAAGTAAAAATCATTTCACAAGGAAAATATAAAATTATTTTTAAATTCATTGTGTCATATATATTAAATCATTTAGGAGATTTTACATTATTTATTCAGGTAGATTTCATTAAAGAAATCAAGCCTTAAAAACTACTAAAAAAATATTGTGTAATATTGTTACATTAAAATAGTATTTCTTTTCTTTAAATAGCATGTTACAATTTTTACAGTGATTTGTATTAGTGTTTGTTCATGAATAGTC
Organism: Scardinius erythrophthalmus; assembly: GCF_964197995.2. Taxonomy (NCBI): domain Eukaryota; kingdom Metazoa; phylum Chordata; class Actinopteri; order Cypriniformes; family Leuciscidae; genus Scardinius; species Scardinius erythrophthalmus. Next base: position 39,345,493 of record NC_138235.1, read on the forward strand.
ACATCATATCACTTACATGTCTCAAAAGTTAAAGTAATACTGTAATAACTGGTTATGATAAAGTTTTCGATATAACTTTACATACTCTACGTTTAGTAAGTGATTTTATCATACCAGTCTAATGCTAACATGGCAAGTTTAAGTTATGTTATGGTTATATTTTTCAAACAGTGTGATCTTTTGCAGACTGAGACAAAATAATTGTGGTGATCACCAACTTTTTATTCAACCCATAATATTCCTTGAAAAACGTAATTTCTAAGTTAATAACAAACAAAAAAATCTATACACTGTATTTGATATTCACATACCAGTTTGACTGAGTTTTTTATGCAGTGTCTCATCTAGAGTTTTCTTCAGTTCAATCAGAGCTATAAAAAGAGAGTTCACATTCACACCAGAGTCAATCCTGATCTCAGTCCAGTTCTTGGTGTGTGGACGAGTGTTCAGGGATGAGCTCATCTACAGCAGGAGAGAGAGAAGAGTGTTAAATATGATCATTATTTTTAAAGCAGTTAATTCAATATGTTTTACACAGGAGCTTTCTAACACAGTTGAGGCAAAACCTCTGTATGAATATGGATGATATCACCGTACTTCCTCTAGTTGATTGATTACATGAAGAATTGCTTATATTTTCTCTATTAAAACATTTCTGAAACATTTAAATATGCAAATGAAGCATTGTCTTATGTTCAGTCTATAGTGTTTATCATCGCCATCTAATGGCCTGGCAGCAGAATACAGGGTTTTTAGTCGTTTTCGCGGATCCGTGTGAATGAGGATCGTTTTGATAATGGTGTCGAAGAAAACTCAAAGGAAAAACTTCTCCATTTTAAGCATATCGGTGTCGTTTATTTTAAGCATATCGGTGTCGTTTATTTTAAGCATATCGGTGTCGTGTAAACGTATCCTCAAGCACAAGAAACAAACACATGCAGGCATCTGTCACACCCCACAGAGTGAATATGTGGGAAAGCTTATTTCACTCTTGTCCTTCCTTCACAATTTATCCCTTCCCTTCAACCATTCTTCCCTTCACTCTGTTCAATCAGAATGATTACATGAAAAATATAATGTTCCGTCAATGCAAGCTAATTGACAGTCATGTTTGGTATCACTTGAAATGTTTCACTATGATTTGTACAATGGTCTCAAGTCCAGAGAAATAGACCAAAAGCTACAAGTTAGAGAGTTTAGAAATACTTTGCTTACTGTGGAGGGAGAGCCCTTTACCAGTGTATTTCATGCAAATTACCTTCTGTCCTCAATAAGGTCTAAACTACCCAAGTCTGGGATCTTGATTAATGCAAATTCCAATTGTTAGTTCGTGCCTCCATTTGGAGGATATTTTGTCTTTGTCTGAGTATTTAAGGAAATGTTGCAAACGGCTCAGAGTGATTCTGTAGTCTGATCAGCCCGTAATACTGAAGGTCTTCCATACACTCAGCATTATGTATCTTTCAGATGTCAGGTATGCATATTTAACTCTTTATTTCTGAGCATTTTATGTTTTGTATTGATTATCTTCAATATGATTATGTAATTGGCATTATAGATTTCCCTGAATAATAAGAAATTGTTACATCTGATTTTATTCTGACCTACTTTGAAATTATTGACTCTACTAGATTATGTTGTATCCATGTTTCTGCTAATCTGTGTCTAGGGTTGAGTACATACTAGATCTCGGGTTAGATTGAGCATGCAGCACATCAGGCGACATTCTAGAAGTATAAATTGGGCTTAACTGCTTGACTTTAGTTAAGTTGTTATATAGTTGTATTCACTATTGGGGGCTTGTCACGGTCTTACGTGTTATTTTCTTTTGGTTTCATTTTTTGCTTTCTGTCTGTTACCTGTTATTTACGAGCCGAACTGTAACAGGGCTTGACAAAAATACAATTTAAATAATAGCAAGCGTAGGGCGGCATTACTTCATAGCACTAGCCATAACCTCTGATTATTGTTTGAGCTTTAACTAAGTTGTTATATAGGCAACTATAAGTGTCACGATCACCAGTGAGAGTGAGGGCACTCCAACCCGGACCATTACCACACCATAGCGGACTTCATTCCCCATAATCCTTTGCGCAGACTAATCAGCCATGATTACATCCACCTGTGGTTCATTAGCCTTGTTAACTCTGTCATTCACTGAGAGGTTTTGTTAGTAGTAACACTGGTTTCATGTCGCTTGGTTTTTTGGATATCTTGCCTGTTTCTGGATTCCTCTTTTGGCCGTTTCTGTTCCCTGACTTGTTTGTGTGGACGGCCTGTTTTTGACCTTGCCTGTACTTTGGATTACGTGTTTGTATTGTCCCTATTATTAAAGCTGCGTTTGGATCTCGAACCTTTTGAGTATCAGAGCAGTTAGTTACAGAAAACCTCACCATGCACAGATCCAGCAGACGAGTAAGACCCAGACCCACTGTTGATCCAGCATTTCAACTCATCTGTTGATCCAGCAAGATAATAGCCCATTCGAGGAACACACCCGAGACTTTCTGAATCCGGCTAGTTTAACAGACTTTCCTGATTTTGCACTCACTGACTTTTGTTACGGACTCAATGAATTCTATCAAACAAGACTCATTCGTGATGGTCCTCGAGGTTCCCTCATTGAATTTCTGGATTATGTTCTGTTGTTGGCTGATTCCTTCTTCACTGTTGGGGAGGTGGGGGAGGACTCTTCCTCTAAATAATTTTTTCTGGGCGGGGGCACTATGCATCAAGCTCAGATGGCAGAGCTTGGCCCACCGCGGTCACCAGCATCTCCAGCCCTGTTGGCCCCCAACGCCGGTGTCTTCAGCCGCCGCCGCCTGCCCATCAAATGGCTTTCGAGCCTGAGTCTTCGGCCAAAATGGCCGCCACCGCGCCTTGTGCAGACTAATCAGCCATGATTACATCCACCTGTCATTCATTAGCCTTGTTAACTCTGTCATTCACTGTGAGGTTTTGTTAGTAGTTGTACACTTCAGGTCTGAGCGTTCTCCCTGGTGTCATGTCTCTTGGTATTTTGGATTTCTTTTTTTTTCGTTTCTGTGCCCTTCCTTGTTGTGTTTGTGGACTGCCTGCCTGTGTTTGACCTTGCCTGTACTTTGAATTACGAATTACTATTTGAATTGTCCCTATTATTAAAGCTGCGTTTGGATCTCCAACCTTTTTAGTCTCGGAGCAGTTCGCAACAGTAAGGGACTAAACAGAATTACTATTTAAATAATGGCAAGCATGTGCGGCTTATCAAATAGTATTAGTCATAACCTTTACTCTGACTAATGATCAGACTGGCGAGTTTGTGACCGTGAGATTCACGTTAACATCCGGTGTGAGACTCTGAACAACATTGGAATCCGAATCCAAATTTAAAGTAAAGAGTTAAAACAGAATAATAAAATATCTAGATAAATTATAAATAACCAATTATCCACTGGCATTCCAACCTAAATTCGAGGTCAAGATAAAATTGAGTCAGATAAAAGTGTAATTGAAATTAAATCACTCAAGCGACCAACACACAGAAAACCTTCAGCCACACCATTGGACACCGTCGTTGGGTCAATTGGGTGGACCTTACAGAACAGACAGTTTGTCCTGTAATATTGTACATATTGACTGAGACAGATGTTGACAGACCTGTATGAGATGGAGATCGTCAGTGTGTGAGAGCTGCTCCAGCTCAGTGTTTCTCCTCTTCAGCTCAGTGATTTCCTGATGCAGCTCTTTAATGAGATCTTCAGCCTGTTTCTCTGCTGCTTTCTGCTGTTCCTCCATCATCTTCAGCTGCTCAGACTGACATCTCTCAATGGAGCGGATCAGATCAGTGAAGAGCTCAACACTGGAGGATCTCTCTTCCTCTGTGTTTTTCTGATGAAGGAGAACAGTTATATTAGTTAATCTATTCCGTATTCACATATTATTTACAGGGATAGTTCACCCCAGAATGAAAATTCTATCATCATTAATTAACCTTATGTCACTTAAAATATGTAGTATTCAGTGGGACACAAAAGAAATGTTCGTGCTGCTCATGAGGATGAGCTGTTGAAGAACTCCAATAGAACTCTTGGGCAAAACACTTAGATTGGTGCAGTGCTCTATGGGAAAAAATCATATTTGTTTGGAGCAACATGAGGGTTACTAGATGATGGCAAAACTCACAATGTAATTCAATTTCTTTGATAGTTAGAGAGTGATCAGAAAGTGAAAGTGAAAGGGGGATCGGAAACGACCATGAGTCAGGATATGAACTCGGGTTGATCGAAGCACAAACCTTTCTCAGCTCTACTGAATTCTGGATCTCTTGAATCTTCTTCATTCTGTCCTGGATCATCTGATGAACGTTTATCTGTGTCTGAACCAGCTGATTCTACAAACAGAGAAAAACACAGACACATGTATCACTGAATATAGCTTTCCATCTTCTGATAAACTACTATTTGAATATTGATTTTTAAACCATTTAAAGACCAAATTAATTTAAAATGATAGTTTTAACCTTTTAGTCCATGTCTGACAGCTTTGAGGGTAACAAAATCAGTTTTTATCAGATGTAATGAAAGACTATTGGATTTGGCTGTTTAAAATAAAAGGTACAGGTTCTTCAACATGGAAACATGACACAGGAAAGACATCTGCATTTCACAGTCTGATTAAAGTGTTTTGTTTGTAATTCTTTACCTTCTTCTCTCGACTCTCCTCCTCTATAGGAACAGTGTTGTGAGTCCTGTGTTCTCCTTCAGTGCAGGACAGACAAACACACGTCTGGTCATCTCTGCAGAACAGCTCCAGAGGTCTCTCGTGTTTCTGGCATATATAATCCTCCAGATTTTCCACAGGATTGATCAGTGTGTGTTTCTTTAGACGTGGGACTCTGAGATGAGGCTCCAGATGAGTCTCACAGTAAGAGCTTTGACACGTCAGGCAGGTCTTCACAGCTTTCTGCTTTCTTTCATCACAGAAGTCACAGAACACCTCAGATTCTCCTAGATTGAGCTTCTCCTTAAAGTGTTGCGCAACATCTCTGAGTGTTGTATTAATCTTGAGATCAGGTATTTTGCTGAATGTTTCTTCACAGAGTGGACAGAAGCAGGTCTGTGTGTTCGGCCAGCACTTGATCAGGCAGGTTCTGCAGAAGTTGTGTCCACATGGAGTGGTGACTGGATCGGTGAACACTTTCAGGCAGATGGAGCACTGGAGCTCCTCATTTAGAGCTGGACCACTGGAGGATGCCATGACTGAAAAGATGAGTAATGACGACAATATTTCATCTGCATTGCTGAAGAGAGCAACTTTCATAATACAAGTAATGTTCACGTAATGTGCATGGTTAAAAATGATTATTACTAAAATCTGTACTATGAACCACTGTCCAGCAGTCAAAGCAGCCATGCGTGCCATAAACTGGTGTATATGAGTCAGCAGTTTCTGACAGGAAGTTCCTCCACCTCTAACTCTAACCTCACTGAGCCTATAAGCTCCGCCTCTAACTCTAACCTCACTGAGCCTATAAGCTCCGCCTCTGACTCTAACCTCACTGAGCCTATAAGCTCCGCCTCTAACTCTAACCTCACTGAGCCTATAAGCTCCGCCTCTGACTCTAACCTCACTGAGCCTATAAACTCCGCCTCTGACTCTAACCTCACTGAGCCTATAAGCTCCGCCTCTGACTCTAACCTCACTGAGCCTATAAGCTCCGCCTCTGACTCTAACCTCACTGAGCCTATAAGCTCCACCTCTAACTCTAACCTCACTGAGCCTATAAGCTCCTCCTCTAACTCTAACCTCACTGAGCCTATAAGCTCCGCCTCTAACTCTAACCTCACTGAGCCTATTCACCTTATTTTTAACGGAAATACGGACGCAGCCAGTTGACGGTATTTTGTGCGAGACTTCCGGTCAGGCACTTCCGGTCACTGGCGTGCTAACTCACTTTTCACCATAGCGGTTAATCAAACAAGTGTTCATAACAACTAACTCATAGTTATGGGTTCGAGGAAGACCGGGATTGTTTGTGCAGTTAGAGGTTGTCATAATAACTGGTAAAAAAGAAAGATTTACTTGGAGCAGGAGTGTTTTAATCATCGAAATCATTGACATTTTAATCATCAGGCGCCCTATGACCGGCGACACACTGGCTGCGTGGCGTTTTACATGTCTTTGCACACCAGAAACGAGTCTGACGCGGCACTGCTGCTGCTAGGTGACATATGCCTCACTGGTGATATATTCGACATAATGGGGAGAGAGTTGTGGAAGGCCTATACTTAATGTTAAACATAAATATATAGCAGCAAAGACAACGTCGGCAGTATTGACGGCAAAATAGGCTACAGAATATTTCGTTCTGTATTGACAGGTGCAATATTAGAAAATAGATACTTTTTTTTTTTTCATTGCATTTATATCTGCATTTGTCAAAACCTAAACTTTCAAACAGCAAAATGTCATTTATTAATATGTATTCGGTGTCAAAATGACATACAAACATCTTTTCCTATTCTATTTGGCCTGGAAACGCTTCCAAAACGCTTGCATATGTCTCGTGAAAAATAGGCGTCGATTCTATTTCTAGCATGCACACGTTTTCTGCGCGGCTCGAGCCGCGTGCGTGAGACGCAGGCAGTGTGCAAGCTCTAACCTGTTAACATGGTAGCCGAAATAAAAACGGACCGCCACGCAGCCAGTGAGTGTGTCGCCGGCCTGAGGAATCACTTTGCCTGTGGTTAAAAGCTTTACATTTGAAGAAACCATCGAAACGACCGTATGTTTGTTCTTTTCGTGAACAGAAGACCACCCGATACCAGAAAAGTGGCTGCATGGGCTATGAAGTCTCAATAAAAACCATGATAAAAACTCCAAGGAGAAACAAAATCATTATAGTAATCCCTGTATAAAATCTAGTGATCATGGCATAATGGCATGATCATGGCATTTATTTTGTATGATTTACAATTATTTATAGCCATCTATTGCTATCCTGTGCTTTGGTTGCATTCTGATGGCATTATTAATACATTTGACATGACAAAATACCTCCATAGATATATTAGTCCAGCGTTGGCTCGACCGTGTTTAGGGCGGTGCTGAAGGCACCGGCGAAGTTTTGGCACTCTGCCAGCTAGATGCATGAGTGTTTTCAACCAGGTCCGGTACCCTAACTGAGTGAGGCGGGGCTTTAGTTCTTTGTTGTATTCATCTGCTATGGCATGTGTAACATTTTTCTGTCAACTCTGCATAATCCTTCGCGATCGATATCGTTATTTAGCCCAGGGAAGCGAGGAAACGGAAGTGCCGCACAAAAACCGGATATTGGACCCATGTTTACTTCCGCGTTCGAAAATAAGGTGAATAAGCTCCGCCTCTAACTCTAACCTCACTGAGCCTATAAGCTCCGCCTCTGACTCTAACCTCACTGAGCCTATAAGCTCCGCCTCTGACTCTAACCTCACTGAGCCTATAAGCTCCGCCTCTGACTCTAACCTCACTGAGCCTATAAGCTCCGCCTCTAACTCTAACCTCACTGAGCCTATAAGCTCCGCCTCTGACTCTAACCTCACTGAGCCTATAAGCTCCGCCTCTGACTCTAACCTCACTGAGCCTATAAGCTCCGCCTCTAACTGCCAGTCTGAGACCATGTGCTGTAGTTAGATCTATTAGGCTGCAGAAGAAGAATCTAAATACAGAAACTAAATGTGTATCTGGGAGCCATAGTACAGCAAATGTAACTTTTTTTACAAAACCATATTATACAATCATGAAAAGGTATGTATATATAAAAGACAACACAGAAAGGGGTGAAAGTGAATTTTTCAAACAAATAACCCACTAAATAAACATCTGTAAACACCACGTGTCAGTTTTGTTCAACCCTCTACTGCACACATTTTGATGGTACATGATAAAAATGTGTTCCACATCATTTATTGGTTCATTTAGGAACATTTTTTCATTGCCTAATGATTAATTGACATATTGTAAGAAAATGGTCAGAGAGCAATACAAAATCACAAATCTTTTTTAAAAATGTAAAGAAATCTACAAACTATATTTAGAGCTTATATTGTGCACTAATACATGATAATATGTGATAACATCCCAACACATTGTTAGCAAAGACATCCTTGAAAAGTACCCCTTAACGCACAACATTGCACTGAGGCAACGAAAGGAAAAACTAAATGAACTGAACATGCAAAATAAAAATAAAAAAATCATAAAACCTTCTCTACACCTTCATTCACACACACGTTTTTATGTACAGTTCATGTCATTTTAAATAAGATTACTAAAGCAAATAAACGTACTTTCCTCTCACATCAAATCTTCTCAAATCCTGCTTTCAAATGCTGCTTGACTCCCACACCTTATTACACTGTTCTTTGATAAAATAATTTACCATTCTAATTGGTTGCAATCTTTTATAGAAACATATAGTACTGAACATAGAGCTTAAGAAAACTTTCAGCGCTGTGCTGTAGAGGGTTAACAGACGTGTGACTTTTACTAGAGAAGTCATCATTCTGATTTTTCATTTGTTCATTCTGCCGCCAATTCAAGTACTTCCTGTTTCTAAAGTCTCTAAAGTGTGACATGACCACAAATAATCAAACTTTGATTTACAGCCACAAAAAAGACATACAGTACTTTTACCAACAATGTGATGAATCTACTGAACTAGCTCTTACATTTCCATCACTTACCTGTGAGTGAATATCAGATCTGGTCGTTGATTTCTAAGTTTCTGAAATGAAATGCTGTTTGCTGAAGCCTCCTGTTCATATGTTTAGCTTCACTTTCTCTTAAGTCTTTACACACTTGCAGCGGTGCTATATAGTCCAGTCATTTTAAGCCAAAATGAGGCTCCACCTAGATTTTGTATCCTCAATATGTCCTGAGTACGGAAGAAAAATCCCCAAAGAAACCCATTAGGGGAAAGATTTGAAAAATACCCAAATATACCATATTCATACGACTAAATTCTCTTTATCACGTGAATAGGCTAAATTTTTTACCCTTTATATACATAGATATATACATAGATGTCACCTTGGCTACTGCAGTTCATTGGAACGAAACCGTAGCCAAGGCGACATCTATGTATATATCTATACCCGCCCGCGCCGTCAGATCATTTGGACATGTGCTGTTTTCAAGAGATAACAACGATATAAATACTGTTTGTTTTCTCACACAAACCGCTCGTTTCGTTTCTTAGGCCATCAATGTGTACTTATGATGGGGAATTGTTTCATTTGGACGATGGGGAATTGTTTTAATTTGGACTCTGTGCTTGTGTTTTGAGACAGTGACCATAGACCTGCATTATATGACTGACAGACAAGAACGGTTTGACCTAAAAATATCAAAATTGAAACTACTGCGGAAACAAAGACACCTACATCTTGGATGTCCTTGAGGTAAGCTAAAACATATCAAAAAATAATTTCAAAGTGAACTATCCCTTTAAAGTAATTCTTCCTGCCCCTATGTATTAATGCTCATGGGTCGCCTAAATGGGTCCATTCAGACCTTAACATTAAGTCTTTTACTGTTAAATGTCAACAAGATTCAACAAGACATTTTCACCTGGCTAATGGCTATGCCCAATATTTAGATCTGTTTTGGTATTTATGCAAATTAGCACATACGTAATTAGATTATGCACCGTTTGCTTATGTTAACAAACAATTAAAAAAACTTGTAATACATTTTATGTTTGACTTGATGTAAGTAATCAACTCAGTAATTTTCATGGTGATATCTAAAGGTTAAATTTTTTACCCTATTCACGTGAAAAAGAGAATGAAGAGGCGTATGAATAGGGTATATTTGGGTCTTTTTCAAATCTTTCCCCTAATGGGATTCTTCGGGGCTTTTCCCCCTTACTCAGGACATATTGAGGATACAAAATCAGTTGAGTTTGCTTCTGTTGCAATTTGGACTAATAGCTCCACCCATAATCATGAATATGGAACAGTTCTGTTCAGATTGTAATAGTGTAAGAAAGTTTTAGAATATCAAGTTTATATTCTCACATTTATGTATCACAGTTTATACAATTGCAGCTTGATAGAAACGACACGCTAAACATGTTTCACAGTGACATCTTCTGTGTTCCCTTTCAGTAGGTAACTCCCCACGTCACGTCGGGTTAGGCCAACAAAATTTTTATCTGCCTTTTATTTATTTATTTTCATATTTGCCTTTCGCTTCAGAGCCGAGCAGTTCATATGTTCTGCTCTGCGAATTCACAGACGAGTTTACCAAGACGAGTCTGTTGTTCTTTTTGTAGGAGCCTCTCGAGTTGGTGTTGGTGTGACAGTGCTCACAGAGGAGATCGGGACTCCAGAGAGCTGCATAAACAGCAGTTTTCACAGCTCTTCGAGGTTGTTGCGCCTTCAAAGAGTTGCTGTTTTACAAGCCTGAGAGAGAGGTTGTGCCTTCAAAGAGTGAGTGAGTACACGGCGGGCTAATAAGGTGTGGGAGTCAAGCACCATTTGAAAGCGGGGATTTCCTCAAACGAGGTGGAGTCCCCTCGCCTATGCCCTGATCTAGTTCCTCTTCTGCTGCTCCAGAAAACGGCTTCTTCGGCGAATAGCCAGGGTGACCTGAGGATCACAGTGAGGGCCTCCCCACCCGGTAACCAATCCCTGTGGATCCCTCACTCAGTGACGTGCGGTCTGGGTAGGCAAACTAGGCACTGCCTACCCTGCCAAAATTCAAAAATAAAATTGTTTATTAAATAATAAACTTGTATTTGTATTTTTACTGTTTATTCTTGTAATTTATATATGCAGTATGTGTGTTATTCCAATTATTTAGACGTTATGATGACAAATGTAGCAGTTACGCATAATCAAATAAAAAACTAATCGTAGAATAAGCAGTGCTTTTACTGTCCATTCATTGCAGACGACAAGCGAAAAACCCATGTTGCGCATGCGCACTTCGATCCTGTATTCTTTAACATGTACGTCAAAAAGCACAACTCTGCTGTGCCTTTGGACGTAAATATGGTATGCCCGTAACATCTCCGTAACATATCAGATATGGACCAATTAAAATCGAGATATCACTGGACATTTGCGCAGCTACGTCATTGACGTTACACCACAGCTAGCCTACATGCCTAATCCCCGCACCAAATAACGGAGTTAAAAGGCTGTCATCACAGAGTTAAATGTTTTAAATTGAGAGCCAGAGACTTTGCAAACTGAAGGCCCGTAAAGACGAGTTTTACAAAGCTGTGATCGACGTCTTCATGAGGAAAGCGCGGCGAATGAATTTTATGTAGGCTACAAATAATCTACCGATTGGTGAGTCAAAAACTATTTTGGGCTTAATATTGAATTGATAAATATGGTTGGATTAATGCAAGCCATTTGACTTCATATTCAATTGAGCAGTGTCTGATTTTACTTTTGGCCGCTGTGCAACAATAAGGATTAAGAATGGTTGCATTCTAATGCTGGAGTGGACATAAACTACTGTTACCTGTGTGTGCCTGTGTGCCGCGCTTGTGTGTGTGCGAGTCGACATGCGTGCGTGTATGTGTGTGTGTGTATGAGAGAGAGAGAGAGAGAGAGAGAGAGAGAGAGAGAGAGAGAATACGCGCGATATACATCCTGATTTGTACATTTCTTGATATGCCGCGCTTGTGCGTAATGTTTACTGTTATTATGTATTATTAGCCTAAACAATAAATCAGGTAATCTGGCTTTCAGAACTCAGTGCCTAGCCTCCTTAAGACATCACCGCACGTCACTGCCCTCACTCCTCTATCGCATCGCAAACATGCGACTGCGTTCGTGGGTGGTTCATGTTCTCTCATGAGAGCATTACCATGTCGGCACATTGTTCGTCTTGCCTTTCACATTTGGAGCTTGAGCGTTCAGCTCCGTGTGAGCAGGCTGAGGTAACCAAGAACTTGCCCTGATGTGCTATCAGAGTCACTCGTGGGCTGCTCCTCAGTCTGTTCATCACAAAGGGTGTCAGTTCCCTGTGGAAATAAAAGAAATAAACAAAAACAAAAAAAACTCTGCCACAGCCAGCTCTACTGTGACGTCAAGCCTTCGCAGGAAGACGGCAGCACCCTTCTCAGCCACCCCTGAGACGGGCGACCCGGAGTTGAACACAGTTGCTCTTTTCTCACAGGAGAATCTTTTGCTGAATCAAAATTCTGTTCCATCTCTGGCGTCTCAGTCAGCGGTACCCACATTCTCAGTAAAAGAGTAGCTTCCTCTATCTCTGGGTCCTAAGAGAGCGAGGATGACAGTGTGCAACATGATGTCTCGCCACTCTCGTCCCCCTCTCCAGTCACATTCTCAAGCCTTCTCTCACACACTCTCTGCACAACCGTGGAGTCAGGTAAGTGTTGCACCGGACACACAGACCCCACTTCGAGACACTATACCTCCCGAGTCGGGTCCCTACCCTCCACCTCGCTGTAGGTACTGTATCTACAATGTGATTATGACTAGTCATAGTATTGGAAGATAGTAGTAGAAATTGTAATTAAAAATATCTATAATTGATTTTGTACTAGGCATAATTCTAATTAGAGATATCTCGAATTGCAAATTTACTAGTGATAATTAAATCTCTAACTGAATTATTACTAGTAAAAATTATAATTCAAGATATCTCTAAATGGTTTTTGACTAGTCGTAATCAAATTGAAGATATCTTTAATTTTTCATTTTTAAAGATATCCAAAATACATTTGAGGATGTTTGAAAGTAATGTATTACAATTGTAGATATCTTGAATTGGATTTTTGACTAGGCAAAACTTAATAAGAGATATCTTGAAAAAGAATTATTCCTAGTCAAATCTCATGTAAAGATATCTCCAATTTAATTATAGATATCTCAAACAGATTTTTGACTAGGAAGACCTTTCTTTGGAGATATCTGCATTTAGCTTTGTGACTAGCATTTCAATGTAGATATCTGGAATTAACATTCTGACTAGTCAAAATTCCTTTATAGATACATGCATGCAAATACACATTTGCTAAGCTACACCTTAAACATTTTTTTAACCAATTCTACCTTGGAAACTGTTGGCATCCGCCATTTTGTCTAAGAATTGTATAATAAAAGTCCTGCGTCTTGGGGTCATTATAAACTGCTTTATACAGACGTAATTCAAAAGTATGGAAAATAAAAATGTATCTGGGGCACGTGTAGAAGTGACATATAATATGCAGAGAAGACTCAAGAAGGTTTTTCTTCCTATTCTATATTTAAAGTAGGATAATGTAGAGATGTGCTTGCTGTGGATTAAATGTAGCCTTTATTCCCAAACAAACACATTTAAAATCAGTAAGCATTTCTATAGGCCTCATGTCTGGTGCAACATTTGGTATAATAAAAAATAAAACAACTTTTCAATGCACTGGTGCTCGGCACTGAACACAGCAAAATATATCTTGTACAATATAATACAATACAATACACCCACCTTGTGGTTTATTACCGTATGACACGAGTAAACCTGCATCAACACAGAAAGCACAATCCATACATAACAATGTTCTAATCAATGTCATTAATGCCACTTAAACTTCTATTAACTTGTAATCTTTTTCAAATCAGCCTTCACCTTTTTTCACTGGATCTGCCTTGATTCTGATTTCTGAAGCTCTCTTGACATCACACATCACGTTTCTGGTGTAAAATTCCATTGTTCTTCACTGATGTCTTTTCAAAATATATAATAAATAAATTCAGACGAGCAGTTTACGGTTCTCTCTCTTTATTGAACATTTCACTCCAGTTGGTCCGGTTTGCAACATGATTCAATTAAAATAACAGCGCTATACACATACACACATACATACATGCTGGAGAACTTTTACCACATGAAGGCATTCAGATATTATTTAGTAATGATTTAGTATTAGTTAGCAATTCATCCAGCAGCAGATTTTTATTTTGTACTTATACATTTTAATTGTTCTTAACTTGAAAAGTTTGAGTACACTAATTCATATATTTAACTTAAAACTTTCATGCAATCTCAGTGTGAACAATTTGATTAGTATAAACTTAGCTTGCTTTAACGAGCTAGTTTGCTAGCATACGAGTTTGTAGACATGTTAACAACAGTGTGTTATACAGAAGCACTTGCTGTATGAGTGCAGCATTATAAAGGTTTTCTTTGCTCTCAAATCAAGCCGCATGCACCACTTGTCACCATGATGGTAACTATCCTAAAACCAACATTAACAGAAATTCTCCTAAATTAGCATAACAAAACATTAATCACTACTAAATCTCCCACTTAACATTAATCTTGCACAAAAAAAACAAAACAAAAAAAAAACATTATATTACACTAAATTTTAGCATTTACTCTCCCTTTCGAGTGCCATCGGCAAAGCATGCTGGGAAATAGAGATCCCAGCCGTTTCCGTCAAACTTAAGATTGTCTAAATTGAAAGAAATAATTTCATAAAACTAAAAAAAATGAAACGGTTCAGTTTACTTAAAATATATCAGTTCTGTGAACTTGAAAGAAAAAGAAAGTGCTAAATACTCATAGAAGTTCATTTGACTGAACTAACTAGTTTAATTTAAGTTTGTCCTACTCAAACCAATTCATTATTTTGAGCGTTACGATTTACAGTGACATTTTTGACCACACACGAAATTGCAGATTGTGTGGATTATTATGGAAATGACTGGAATTCACCAGTGAAAATTCACAGAACAACAGCTCATTTTACTGCACTTTAACTCTGTTATAATGGAAAATGTTTTCTGCTTGTTGTGACATATTAGGAATACTGTTTCCGGGTCGAAGCCTCTACTTCTACTTCCTCTATCTTGTTTCTAGTGAGAATACCCTATCAACCATTAATGAGCACTGATGATTCAAGTCACACATTTAAGCTTTTCAAAAGCCATAGTGTACATTACAGTCTCCAGTCTCACGACATCCCAGACTTCAATATTTTACTATTCAAAATAGCTGAATAACTAACCATCTGAGATTTCAGTATAGAGATCAAAGTTAGGATCATAATTTTCAGGAATATTACAGCACAATGGGTGTATATTAGCATTGTTTGTTTGCATCTGATAGAACTTTTGGATTTGGAAACAGTGACGTCAGACTTAACAAGCTTAACAAAACTTTAGTTAAGTGAAGATGCACATTTTTAATTAGGATAGTCAAAATGTTAATATCAATTCTTTTTTACATTGATTTATTACATGGAACATGTGTTTCCATTCATTTTGTTGAGATGTCTTTTCTTGTATAGCCTATTGTATATACATGGTTAATTATTCATGTTGCTTATGTATTATACTATTTTTGTTGTGTATCCTATTCATTTATATTAATCTATTACTACCTTTTTTTTTTCAAGTGCATGGAAGTGTATGTATTCAAATGGATCTAAAATATGTAATAAAACATTCTTATTTTTGTATTTTGGTTCAGTTTGTTTATTATAATATAAGTTAATTGGTAACCATAGTAACAACAATAAATTAATAAGTAAATAAAACCGGTTCCACACAGTAATATAAGAGTTCCTCAGGAAACCTGTGTGGTTCCTCAGAGAACCGACCCTTTAAAGCGTGTCTAGAGGATCTACAGACGGTTCCGCCGGTGAAGTGAAGAACCCCGAAAGTTCCTCCAGGCACTTTTTATTTTTACAGTGTAAAGTGAGAACTATTTATGATTAATAAATTGTTAACAAAGCATAATCTAACTCTTTATATATGAGCAAATTAAACACTTATTATTATATTTGTATATAATAATGTATTAACAACAGTTTATAAACTATTAATTAACTATAAATTAATAGTTTGTAAATGACTTAACTGCTTTGTTACTGTATTATTATAAAGTGTTCTGGTAAAATCTACATGATTTATTTTTGGTTTTCATTTACATATTCTAATCAATTAAAGGTGAGACAGGAGTGATGATCAGTGGGTTTGAGTTTTCACCTTCATTATTAAACCCTGGGTTAAAATATGGATAGAGTTTGTCAGTGAAAGTCTGACCAGTGAAAGAGTAGATATGAGATCTGGACTCCACGTCATAAAAAGAGACCAGACCCTCCTCATAATCCACAAACACACCAACCTTCTCAGGTTTCACTCTCAGAGATAAAGAGACAGATGAACTTTCACAAGCATCATATTCATTTTCATTCCTCAGAATCACAGTCCAGTATCCATCCTCAGGACTCAGTGTGATCTCCTCCTTCCTGTTAATGGATTCTCTGGCCACTCCTAAAGTCCACTCAGTCTTTCCCTTCACCTGCACCTCATAGTAAAATCTTCCTGAACTGAATCCCTGCTTTGCCAGAACACAAAGACCCTCATCAAATCTCTTTTGGTTTTCTGGGACGTCCTGCTCAATGTCTCCATAACTGACTTGTTTTCCATCATCAGACAGGATGAGACGTGGATCCGCTGTATCAGGATCCAGAGTCACATCCACTGAGAGAGATCAGACATTATCAATCAACTTCAGAACAAACATTTTCAGATGTACAGTATATAATATAGATTAACACAGTTTTGTGAGTGTATTGAAGAAAATGGAGTCAGTCACACTGTACCTGCAAACTTCTGCACAAACTTCAACCCTGTGGACACAGATGACAATATAATGATGAATTATGATCAAGGGAGACATTTTCCTATTTTTTTAAGGAAACTTCAGCAGTTTTGAGGCTTGAATTGAGGAACCGATTAAGCTGATTAAATTAAGGAAAGAAGGCTGCCTATTTATTTTAAGAGAATTAGTTCAATTTTGCAGTTTGATTTAGAGACACCATTGTTAGTTCCCAGCATGCTTTGCAGATGGCTGAAAATGGAGAGTAAATATTGAAATTAAGTGTTATTTTATGTGTTTTTGAGTGAAGGGAAACATCAGTTAATGTTTAATGTTCAGTTATGTTTGACATGTGAAAGAGTTTCTGTTATGTTGATGTTTTGATCATTTCCATTGAAGAGTAGAGCTTATGGATAGGTTATGAATAACTGCATGTACTAATAATATGTTTCTTTGTTCAATAAGTAATAGCTTTGCTAATGCCAGTGCAGTAACAAGTGTGTGTATTGTGCTGTGCTGAGCAGATACAGTCTTTTACTTGTACAACATAACTTAAAGTCAAGTCACCTTTATTTATATAACGCTTTTTACAAAACAGATTGTTTCAAAGCAGCTTTACAGAGATAACAGGAAAATAATGCAACAAAATTTGTTTCTAAAAGAAAATAGCATCACAGTCCAGATTAAGTAAGTTCACTAAAGTTAATTCTTGTTGTAAAAAGTTATTAATTTAGTTGATTTATATATAAAGCCGCTCTGGAGAAAACAGTGATGTCATTGTCCAGCTCAGTTCAGTTCTCATATAATGGTGTCAATGCAGGAGATCAATGATATTGTTGAATATTAAATGTCCCCAACAAAGCAAGCCAAAAGCCAAAGGCGACAGAGGCAATGAACCAAAACTCCGTCAGTGACAGAATGGAGAGAAAAGAAAAAACCTTTGGATAAACCAGGATCACTGTCAAAATACAATACAAGTCCATTTCAAACAGGTCATTTCCGTTCACTAAAAATCACACACTTTTGAGAGTTCATTGAGACATTTCACAAAGAAATTATTATTAAATTCATTGTGTCATATATATTAAATAATTTAGGAGATTTTACATTATTTATTCAGGTAGATTTCATTAAAGAAATCAAGCCTTAAAAACTACTCAAAAAACATAATATTATATTATTATAATATTACAATATAATATTGTTATATTAAAATAGTATTTTATTTAAATAGCATGTTACAATTTTTACAGTGATTTGTATTAGTGTTTGTTCATGAATAGTCACATCATATCACTCACATGTCTCTAAAGTTAAAGTAATACTGCAATAACTGGTTATGGTAAAGTTTGGATATAACTTTACACATACGTTTAGTAAGTGATTTTATCATACCAGTCTAATGCTAACATGGCAAGTTTAAGTTATGTTATGATTATATTATTCAAACAGTGTGATCTTTTGCAGACTGAGACAAAATAATTGTGGTGATCACCAACTTTTTATTCAAACCATAATATTCCTTGAAAAACGTAATTTCTAAGTTTATAACAACAACAAAAAATCTATACACTGTATTTGATATTCACATACCAGTTAGACTGAGTTTTTCATTCAGTGTCTCATGAGTTTTCTTCAGTTCAGTCAGGGCTCTATACAGAGAGTTCACGTTCACATCAGAGTCAATCCTGATCTCAGTCCAGTTCTTGGTGTGTGGACGAGTGTTCAGTGATGAGCTCATCTACAGCAGGAGAGAGAGAAGACTGTTAAATATGATCATTATTATTAAAGCAGTAAATTCAATATGTTTTACACAGGAGCTTTCTAACACAGTTGAGGCAAAACCTCTGTATGAATATGGATGATATCACCGTACTTCCTCTAGTTGATTGATTACAGGAAGAATTGCTTATATTTTCTCTATTAAAACATTTTTGAAATATTTAAATATGCAAATTAAGCATTGTCTTATCGCTTTCACAGATCCGTGTGAATGAGGATCGTTTTGATAATGGTGTCGAAGAAAACTCAAAGGAAAAACTTCTCTATTTTAACCCTCTGAGTTGGGCAAACGCGCCCACGCGTTTTGCTGGATTTTCTTCACATTGTAGAACTATAAACTTAAATTTCTCCATCATTTATGGTCATACAGAAAAAAGAAATATAAAAAAAGAATCTGTGATATTTTTACTTTTGTATGTGTCCACTTACAATCAAATCAAAACATTGTGCTTTTGTAAAATAAAGAAAATAAACAGGGTGTGCGTTCTGCCTCTCGGTCGCGGTGAACTTTTTTTTCTTGAGCACGTCTATAAACTGAAACAAAACTCAGCGAATACTTGTCACACATTTATGAGCCATATACCTTTATAAACATTTAAGTGTGTACTTTTAAATGATCGGATTCAAAACGAAAACAAATATTCTCTGTTTAAGTAATTTGCATAAAACCAACAAGATGTCCAGCTTCTCAAACGCTTCCTAATTACTTTTAATTTGAACACGCCCACTCGCGCAAAAGATATTCACATGCAAATCTCCACATGGAACGCGAACGCGCTCATTACCTCAAAAACAAAGCAGCAAAACACTTCACAAGTCTCTGCTTTTCGTCGAGTTTGAAAGGCGCACGTTTGGAGCTTACATTGGATTTAGGCTACCTCAGAAGAAGAAGAACGCGATTTGAAGACAAGAAAGATGTACAAGGTAAGAAATTCTTACATATTAGTTTGTTATTGTTGCATAAATTTCACATTGCAGTTGAACTGTTGCTAGATATATGGTGAATATTGTAATATTTAGACCCGTGTTTACTGTTACTGTGTTTGTGGATATCTGCTCAAAAGTAGATATGTAGGCTATATGGTAACCATAATGTTTTATATTTGAGCGCGATCGCGTTTGAATGTATCATATGATCGCGATCGCGTTTGAATGTATCATTTGATACATTCGAAAAGCAAAACGCACCAAAGGGCTTCATGTTTTTACTATTATCATTTCATATCATCATAACGAATAGAAACATTTGAAGTAACATGATAATCTATATATTTTTCTCTAGCTTAGTTACTGAAATATTTTTGGAAGATTTATAGGCTGCTATGGTTATTGTTATTATTATTTTATGCAGCACTGCACATAGCCTATGCTTACAAGGCACAACAAACCTGGTGTTCATTATATTATTGTTGGAAACATTTGTGTGTGTGTGTGTGTGTGTGTATTCTGTGAATTTTAAAAAGCAATTTTAACCAGAAAAATCTAAAATGTATTCCCCAAATCGTGCAGGCCTTTCTCTTGATATCAGTATGTTCGCTTTTTCTTTTTTTTTCAGGGCCCAGATGCCACTGAGTCCTGCTGACTTCAACTTTCTCTGTACATGAACATGGTAAAGTGAAAATCAAACACCTTGGAAATGAAAGGTATGTACAATGTTTTTAGTAATGGCACAAAGGTCTCTGTCTTTGGATCATTGGTTATCTTTGGATTATGTTGTGTTGTAAATAAATCAAACCATCTAAAAGCCATTCTTTTTTAAATCTCCTCATTCTTTGTGCAAGGTTGGTCAGAATGATAGGGGCCTGATAGCTCCTAATAGGGCAGTTAGAGGAGGGTCTTTGTCTTTCTCAGGTGTGAAAAGCTTACATATTAATGAGCTCCCGCATAAAGCTTTGTGGCACAAAACACGTCGTAAAATTTTTAAATCAATATATTGTCTTATCTGAATGAGCAGTCAGGGTGATTTTCACATCGTTTTGGAGCAAATATTCTAGGCTACGCCATACAATTTTCAAAAGTCTTGTGAAGAAATAATCAGTATGGGTTTCATGGCCTTATTTCAGTGAGAATTTTTTTTTGTATTTTCACAAACCACGCATAAATGTCATTATCTCAAAACTACAAACTTTTACACACATGCTGCTGATATATTATTGTAGCAGAGTTTGTGCTGAATACAGTGTAATTAGACTTTAGCCATGAAAATGTCACAAGTAACAGAAATAAGCACAAATGTCAGAGCATGTCAGAACACCTCCAGGGCCCAGAAAACAGCTCAGACCTCAGAGGGTTTTTAAGCATATCGGTGTCGTGTAAACGTATCCTCAAGCACAAGAAACAAACACATGCCGGCATCCGTCTCCACACCCCACAGAGTGAATATGTGGGAAAGCTTCTTTAACTCTTGTCCTTCCTTCACAATTTATCCCTTCCCTTCACTCAGTTCAATCAGAATTACATGAAAAATACAATGTTCTGTCAATGCAAGTGAATTGACAGTCATGTTTGGTATCATTTGAAATGTTTCAGTGTGATTGGTACAATGGTCTCAAGTCCAGAGAAATAGACCAAAAGCTACAAGTTAGAGAGTTTAGAAATACTTTGCTTACTGTGGAGGGAGAACCCTTTACCAGTGTATTTCATGCAAATTACCTTCTGTCCTCAATAAGGTCTAAACCACCAAGTCTGGGATCTTGATTAATGCAAATTCCAATTGTTAGTTTGTGCCTCCATTTGGAGGATGTTTTGTCTTTGTCTGAGTATTTAAAGAAATGTTGCAAAAGGCTCAGAGTGATTCTGTCGTCTGATCAGCCCGTAATGCTGAAGTTCTTCCATACACTCAGCATTATGTATCTTTCAGATGTCAGGTATGCATCTTTTACTCTTTATTTCTGAGTATTTTGTATTGTTTTGTATTAATTATCTTCAACATAATTATGAAATTTTAATTATAGATTTACCTGATTTACCTGAGATTATTGACTCTACTAGATTATGTTGTATCCATGTTTCTGCTAATCTGTGTCCAGGGTTGAGTACGTAATAGATCTCAGGTTAGATTGAGCATGCAGAACATCAGGCGAGATTCTAGATGTCTGACTAACTGCTTGACTTTAGTTAAGTGGTTATATAGTTGCATTCACTATAGGGTGCTAGACAATACAATTTAAATAATAGCAAGCAACATTACTTCATAGTATTAGCCATAACCTCTGGTTATTGTTTGAGCTTTAATTAAGTTGTTATATAGGCGACTGTAAGGGACCAAACGGAATTACTATTTAAATAATGGCAAGCATGGGCGGCCTATTAAATATTATTAGTCATAATCTCTGCTCTGACTAATGATCTGGGGCCGTATTCACAAAGAATTTTAAGGCTAAAAGTAGCTCCTAACTGGCGAATTTAGGAGCAACTCCTAAAAATAATGGGCGTGTCACTCGTAACTTTAGGACTCCTAATTTTTTTGACTAAGAGTAATTCACAAAGCATTTTAGCCCTAAAAGTAGCACCTAAGTGTGACACTCACAAAAATAGGTTTTGTTGAGATGATTGTCTTTTGTTTTATTTTATTTTATTACAAATTAAATATTGTTGAGAGAATGCACAGAAGCGCGCTATGACATGCTGTTTCACAGAACAGACACAAGGTGGCAGTACCTTTCAGCCGCGTCACTCTGGGACCCTTAGCGAGGCGCGGAGGAAGAGAAGCTCATATTCCGGTTGAATGGAAAGAGAGCAACAGTTGTCCCGCGTCTCTTATAACTTTGTTATATTTGCAACATTTTCAGGTTTGTTGTACATCTTTTATATGACTTGCAAAGGGTTATAAGCTAATATGAATCCTCAGTGATGTGTGTTTAATAAGCTAAAGGTATGTTAAGTGTGTAAATAGTCAAGTTCAATGATAACGTTGTGGAGTTGAGAGGAAATGGCGGCCGACGCTCGCACTAATGTTTTCTTTGATCTATTCCTAACTGCTCAGGGATATTTCTGAGTTTATTACTGTGTATGTGTAAAGTAACTGTGTGCGGAAGACCATGCATTACGGGTAATAAATTACGTTTACAGATAAATAAATAGCAGTTTACAGATGTAGCTTTGGGTGAAACGCACGTGGTAGTATTAAACGCACGTGGTAATATAAGACTATCATTTTATTTCGGTTCATAGGAAGTAAGTGTAAAAGTTATGAGACAAATGTTTAATATTGAAGTTTGTACTCATGTAATGTAAATACAATTTAACTTAACTGCAAATGGGATTTATTCTGTTATATTAAGTGAACACTTAGAAAAAGTATAATGAATACAGAAATACTCGGTTGATGATAGATACCAGAGAATATGGTTAGAGGAAAAATGTGTTTACAGTAAGATAAAACTGTGATAAGTGAATGTTGTGGAAATATGTGAAGATACATTTATGTGGAAATGTACTTTTGAAGAGAATGTGACTTCATGTTATCCAATTGTGGATATTACCTGTGTTTCAATACAGAGCAACAAAAGATAACCGTAATAATTCTTGAATGCAGATATAAAGTTGAAATGAAGTTGTTAATAAAAGATATTCCGGTTGAATGGAAAGAGAGCAACAGTTGTCCCGCGTCTCTTATAACTTTGTTATATTTGCAACATTTTCAGAGCACTTCGACCAGGAGTATCAATATACATCTGCTAGCGGACCCCTGGCCGGGACCCGTTACAGATTCTTGGGGGCTCGTCCGGGATTCTTCGGCGCCCCCTAGTGGAGCGGGGGCCGAATGATGACAACGCTGACCAGTGATTAACCCTGTCCAGCCGTGGAACTGCGATTGCGAACGAGTGGAGGTCTACGAATCGGAGCTGACTGCATCATCGTCAAACTGTGTTGCCAGCCGTGAGGGAGACGAGGAGCCATCATGTCGCGTGGTGGGAGGAAAAGCCTAGTGTGGGACATTAGGAAAAGCTTACTCACCCTGTCAGCTGGAGAGCTTCTTCAGGTCGCCAGAGCGGTGGAGCCAGGGTCGAGCGAGGACCAGTCAGAGCCTGTGGAGGGAGACGAGGAAGGATGTTACGATTACATCAACTCGTTCATGTACAGTAAGCAGTTACTTGACACGGAGGACGAGGGAATGGTTCAGTTGTTGATATTGAAAGACGCTATTGACGATGTGGTGAAATGTCGTGATGATGATGTGTCGATGTCAAATGTAAAAGGTGATTCTGAGTTACATACTGAGCAGGTTTGGGGTAAGCTTGATGACCATGTTGATTTTATTGAAGGTTCAGTCATTACCCAAACAGCCCCTGAAAACACCACAGACACTCACAAACAGAGCCACCACACATTCAATGTAGCTAGGGCTGCGTCACCTAGTGATATTGCTGAACTAGATTCAGGCCCAATAGCACCAGCAATGTTAAACACACCTGACCCAGCTAACACTGAGTTACTTAAAGTGCTAGCTAGCTATGAAGAGGTTAGTAAGAAACTCATGCAGTGCTTACCAACACATGCTGTATCGCCACAGGCACAGTTAACTCAATCCTCAGGCCCTCTTCAACAGCCAGACAGAAAACCACCGAGTGAACTTGTCTCTCAGTCGGCGCGTGAGGGGATGGTGTCCTTAAGGGAACTCAGCTACCTGCCTCGGAGAGAGTTCAAAGTGCAAGGCGGACAGATCGGTGACCAATCTTCAGACATCAGCTACAATAATGTCTGTAGACAAATTGATGATGGAATCAAAGAAGGATTCCCCGACTCAGAGATTGTTCGTGGTGTGCTAAGAATCATGAAACCAGGCATATTCAAAGAAATGTTGATAAACAAAGACGACATGACAGTGACTGAACTCAAGGGGTTTCTTCAAACTCACCTAAGAGAAAAAAACAGCACAGAGTTATTTCAAGAGTTGATGTGCACGAAACAAGACGAGAACGAGACACCACAACAGTTCCTTTATCGTGTGATCGGTCTAAAACAACGTGTTCTATTGACATCAAGATTAGCTGATACCGACATCAAGTACACTACAGCTACAGTGCAAGATGTTTTCCTACATACAGTGTACCAAGGCTTTGGGCACAAGCACACCGACATACGCAGAGAACTCAAACCGTTGTTGGCAAACAGAGAGATCACTGACGATATGATTCTGCGTCATGTGATGAAAATCACTAGTGAGGAAAGTGAGAGAATGAAAAGACTGGGTCCTTCACGCCGACAAACCGTAACCAATGTACACAGTACACAGCTTGGGTCGGAGGTGGTGAAGACAACTAGCACAAAGTCAGAGAGTGCTGCGTCCAAGCCAAATCAAACAAAGCCAGATCCTCTGAAAGATCTCACGACCAAAGTAGAGGAACTCACTAAGCTGGTTGAAGCCATGCAAAAACAAAACCAACAACAATCGGCTCATCATGGGCGTCAGTATAATCAGAAGAGGGCACAAACAAAATGGGGGAAACCTTATGGTTGTCCAAGCTGCGTGGAACAAGACAAACAAGACTGTAAACACTGTTTCACATGTGGGGAAGAAGGACACCGTGCAGCGGGCTGTTTAAAACGACCAAGGAGGCAGGGAAACTTCAATCGGGCACTGGAGAGGGACATCTAGTGGCCGAGTCGGGAAGCAAGTCCCAACCAGAAAGTGAGGTCGGAAATGACAAGTCGCACCGTTCTTCACCCTCAACCCCAGTAACGACAAGTCCATTAAGTCAGTGTAGCCAAGTATGTCAGGTCCCTCCCCAGTCACCACGTGTAGCTAAAGCTAGAGCAGTTGCTGGTCTGATTGGCAAAAAGGCCCTAGTTCAGAGCTATCTAAATGGTTTAGCAGTCACTTCTTTGCTCGACTCTGGGTCACAAGTCAGTATAGTCAGTCGTGCCTGGAAAGAAGAGTACCTACCTGACCTCAGTATCCACTCAGTCTCTGAGATCTTGGGAGAGGAGGAGCTGAAAGTTATTGCGGCAAATGGCAGTATCATTCCATATGATGGGTGGGTAGCTATTACAATAAACTTGCCAGGGAACTTGGACCCCAACCTGTCCATTAGTGTTCCATTCCTCATTAGCAGCTACCCCATGGATAAACCATTGATTGGCTTTAACGTGTTGGAAGTACTCATTTGTGGCAAACCAGAGAGACTAGTGCCAATATTCGCTAACTTGCTTAGCAATGCCATATCTGTTCCCAAAGAGAAAGCTGAAGCTCTTGTCAACTTTATTCAGACAGCAAAGCCAGTCACACGACAAGGACGCTTAAGAACAGGTGCCAAGGAGATAGTTCTCCCAGCTGGTCAAGTGTTGTGGGTGAGGTGTCGGGTTCCGTCAAACATGGACGCCTCCACCCGACTAATGTTGTTCGAGACAGATGAAGATAGCTTATCTCCTGGACAGTGGGATACAGGGCCAGGGTTGTTTGAAATCCAGAACCCGACAAAGCCCTATGTCACCATCCCAATTGGTAATAACACCAATCATGACATCACAATACCACGTAAAACAGCTTTAGGGATCCTGCAGCGTGTTGAAAATGTGGTGGAGGCAGATATCCTGGACAGGTCACAGCCTGCAGCGACTATCAGTCAGGTCACCACCACTCAAGACAGCAACTCAGACTCACCACTGTGGGACCCACCTGTAAGCCTTGACCATCTGGAGGAAGAACAGCAAGAGGCTGCTAGGAAGATGCTTCACGAGGAGTCAAACGCCTTTGCAAGAAACGGAAATGACCTTGGCTGTATCCCAAACCTACAGATGGTGATCAATCTCAACGACGATATTCCGGTGCAAAGAGCATACACATCCATTCCCAAACCTTTGTTTAAAGAAGTGAAAGAATACATTCAAGATCTTCTGGTGAAGGGTTGGATAGTGAAATCTAAGTCTGCCTATTCTGCACCAGTGGTGTGTGTACGGAAGAAAGACGGCACACTTCGTCTTTGCATAGACTATCGTCTTCTGAATCAAAAGACCGTACCCGACAGACATCCGCTGCCACGAATACGGGATTTGATAGACACGCTAGGAGGATATTCCATGTTCAGCATACTGGACCAAGGTAAAGCTTACCACCAGGGGTTCATGGCAGAAGGGTCACGTCATCTCACGGCCTTCATCACCCCCTGGGGTCTTTACGAATGGGTAAGGATTCCGTTTGGACTATCAAACGCACCTGCAGCGTTTCAAAGAAGCATGGAGGAAATGTTAGGCTCTCTGAGAGATGAGTGCTGCATCCCGTACCTGGATGATCTTCTGTGCTACTCTAGATCTTTCAGTGACCATGTGGACGTGATCCGCAAAGTCCTCAGAGCGCTGCAGCATCATGGAGTGAAGCTACGAGCAGAGAAGTGCGAAATGTTCCAGAAGGAGGTTCGCTATGTTGGACGCTTGGTATCGGCTGAGGGAGTTCGAATTGACCCTAAAGACCTCGAGGCAGTGATGGCTTTAAAAACCAAAACACCCCAAACAGTTGGTGACCTCCGACGGATTCTCGGCTTCCTGAGTTACTATCGTTCCTACATACAGGATTTCGCCAAAATAGCAAAGCCGTTGTATGAATTGCTACAAGTGAAGTCCTCCATGCCCCAACCTCTTCCACATCACCACAAGTCCAAGGGTCCACAACTTCCGTCCAAAACACCCATCTTATGGACAGGTGAGCATCAGAGTACTTTGGAAAGACTTGTTAGTATGCTGACCAAACCTCCAGTACTTGCATACCCTAACTTCGAGGAACCATTCGTCTTACACACGGATGCATCGGAGAAAGGACTTGGTGCAATCCTCTATCAACGACAAGATGGGAAGATGCGAGTCATCGGATATGGATCACGAACTCTGACACCGGCGGAGAAGAATTACCGTCTCCACAGCGGAAAACTCGAGTTCCTTGCTCTGAAGTGGGCAGTGTGTGAGAAATTTAGAGACTATCTCTTCTATGCTCCACATTTCACCATTTACACTGACAACAATCCGCTTACTTATGTCATGAGCACTGCGAAACTCAATGCAGTTGGACATCGCTGGGTTGGAGAATTGTCAGAGTTCCACTTCAATATTAAATACAGACCTGGGAAAAACAATATAGATGCCGACACACTCTCACGCATCCCACTCGATATTGACAACTATGTAGCTACATGCACGGAGGAGCTGTCTCAGGATGTGCTGCATGCGACTTGGGAAGGGGGTCGGGCAGCCCAAAAGAAAGATGTAGCATGGATAGCTGCACTTTACACCTCCTCTGCTGATGTGATACCACAGCCTCATTCACTCTTGCCCGAAATAGGCCACGAAGAGCTGGCAAAAGCCCAACGAGAGGACCCTGAAATAGGGGAAATAATGAGATTGAAAGAGGCAAATAATGTTCTTACTGATGAGGTAAAAAGTTCAGTGAGTGGGCTCACTCGCAAGCTTCTTCATGAGTGGAATCAACTACATGTGGAGAATGGAGTCCTGTACCGCCAAACATCAGAGCGAAAACAGTTAGTCTTACCTACCAAGTATCGGTCGGTTGCCCTAAAGCATCTCCATGACAACATGGGACACGTTGGCACTGAACGTGTGCTTCATCTCGCCAGAGAACGTTTCTATTGGCCACACATGAAGAGGTGTATAGAGGAGTATGTCACCAGGAAATGCAGCTGTATAAAGCAAAAGAAACCCACCGTACATGTGCGTGCGCCAATGGGTGGTCTGACTTCTACTTCCCCTCTTGATCTGGTTTGCATAGACTACCTACATCTGGAGAAAAGC
Source organism: Scardinius erythrophthalmus (assembly GCF_964197995.2). Taxonomy (NCBI): domain Eukaryota; kingdom Metazoa; phylum Chordata; class Actinopteri; order Cypriniformes; family Leuciscidae; genus Scardinius; species Scardinius erythrophthalmus. The sequence continues at coordinate 39,373,606 of NC_138235.1, forward strand.
AAAGGAGGTTATGAGTACATTCTGGTAGTAATAGACCACTTTACCAGATTTGCCCAGGCTTACCCCACCAAAAACAAATCAGGACAAACTGCAGCTGAACGGATATACAATGACTACATACCTCGTCTGGGTTATCCAAATCGTCTCCACCATGATCAAGGACGTGAGTTCGAGAACAATCTGTTTCGCACTCTTGGACGGCTGTCAGGGGTCGGACACTCACGAACATCTCCATACCACCCACAGTGTAACCCTGCTGAGAGGTTCAACCGTACACTGCTGCAAATGTTACGGACATTGACAGACAGAGAAAAGGAGAGATGGAAAGAACATTTGCCACAAATGATACATGCATATAACTGTACTCGCCACGAGTCCACAGGATACTCACCTCATTACCTACTGTATGGACAACATCCCCGTCTGCCCGTGGATCTTTTGTTTGGATTAATGGAAAACACTGAATCAGTGACACACAAAGGGTATGTGGAGAAATGGTCAAAAAGGATGACGGAAGCATACAAGATTGCAAACAAATCCAGCCTGTCATCAAGTGCAAAGAACAAGTCCTACTATGATCAGAAGGCGAGGGGCGTGGTCCTCAAACCAGGAGATCGAGTACTGGTTCGAAACATGGGTGAACGAGGTGGACCTGGTAAGCTACGCTCATACTGGGAGAAGAGGATCTATGTGGTGAAGGAGCAAATCTCAGACAATCCGGTGTATGTCATTCATCCTGAGGGAGACTCAAATACAAAAAACAGAACCATACACAGGAACTTGCTGCTGTTAGTGAATGACTTGCCAGTTGAGAACCCAGTACAGCCAGCTGACTCTGTTGTAACCCCCCATCAGAGGCAAAAGCAGCCTCAACAGAGGGCGAACTCTGTTGACAAGGATGGAATATCAGACACTGATGATGAGGATGAGTGGACAGGAGGTTATTGGCTGAGAAGACCTGTAGTCAGGATGGACAGTGATCAAGCTCGACATAACAGATCAGTGATCTCAAGGAGAGAGCAAAGTCCAATGTCAAAGTTATCTCCTGCAAAAGCACCTGATCAGACTCCAAAGAAACAGACAATGATTCGTAAAGACTGTTCAAGCACATTACCTACAAGGAAAACTGTATCGATGGACACATACTTACCCGAGGGGCGAGAGGTACACCTTCCCGAAGTAGAAGAACAACAGTCAGAGGATAGAGGAATAGGAGTAGTGGGAAAAGAATCACAGACAAGCGAACCATCTGATGATACTTACCTACCGCAGCCTGAAGAGGATGAACTGAATGCAGGGGACAGGGAAGTGGAAGTAGTGGAAGAAACACAGACAAGTAAACATCTTGAAGATACTTACCTACCTCAGCTTGAAGAAGATGAGACAAATGGACATGAGGAGCAAGTACAAGTGGAAAGACCGAGTCCTCCCTCTACTATGACTTGGCCTGAAAGAGAGACACATGGAGAAGTTAGGAGGTCAGTTAGAGAGAAAAGACCTAAACCAATATTCACTTATGAGTCACTGGGCCAACCTTCCTTACAAACCCATGTAGAGTCCATTTCCTCACAGTCTACCTCACCCCCCCTACCTTTCATGCCACATCTGCATAGCCAGTTCATTGTACCTACTGCTTATACACCTCATATGTACATGCCTTACACGTATTACATGCCCGTCACTACACAAGTTTACTAGAAACCAAACAGAGAATGAGTTTTAGTTTTGTTTTCATGGGAAAATGTCGGGAGCCATTTTTGTTTGTCGGGGTGGATGTGACACTCACAAAAATAGGTTTTGTTGAGATGATTGTCTTTTGTTTTATTTTATTTTATTACAAATTAAATATTGTTGAGAGAATGCACAGAAGCGCGCTATGACATGCTGTTTCACAGAACAGACACAAGGTGGCAGTACCTTTCAGCCGCGTCACTCTGGGACCCTTAGCGAGGCGCGGAGGAAGAGAAGCTCATATTCCGGTTGAATGGAAAGAGAGCAACAGTTGTCCCGCGTCTCTTATAACTTTGTTATATTTGCAACATTTTCAGGTTTGTTGTACATCTTTTATATGACTTGCAAAGGGTTATAAGCTAATATGAATCCTCAGTGATGTGTGTTTAATAAGCTAAAGGTATGTTAAGTGTGTAAATAGTCAAGTTCAATGATAACGTTGTGGAGTTGAGAGGAAATGGCGGCCGACGCTCGCACTAATGTTTTCTTTGATCTATTCCTAACTGCTCAGGGATATTTCTGAGTTTATTACTGTGTATGTGTAAAGTAACTGTGTGCGGAAGACCATGCATTACGGGTAATAAATTACGTTTACAGATAAATAAATAGCAGTTTACAGATGTAGCTTTGGGTGAAACGCACGTGGTAGTATTAAACGCACGTGGTAATATAAGACTATCATTTTATTTCGGTTCATAGGAAGTAAGTGTAAAAGTTATGAGACAAATGTTTAATATTGAAGTTTGTACTCATGTAATGTAAATACAATTTAACTTAACTGCAAATGGGATTTATTCTGTTATATTAAGTGAACACTTAGAAAAAGTATAATGAATACAGAAATACTCGGTTGATGATAGATACCAGAGAATATGGTTAGAGGAAAAATGTGTTTACAGTAAGATAAAACTGTGATAAGTGAATGTTGTGGAAATATGTGAAGATACATTTATGTGGAAATGTACTTTTGAAGAGAATGTGACTTCATGTTATCCAATTGTGGATATTACCTGTGTTTCAATACAGAGCAACAAAAGATAACCGTAATAATTCTTGAATGCAGATATAAAGTTGAAATGAAGTTGTTAATAAAAGATATTCCGGTTGAATGGAAAGAGAGCAACAGTTGTCCCGCGTCTCTTATAACTTTGTTATATTTGCAACATTTTCAGAGCACTTCGACCAGGAGTATCAATATACATCTGCTAGCGGACCCCTGGCCGGGACCCGTTACATAAGCCTGGGACAGCTTAAAAGAAGTCGAGAGGACTCCTAACTCACTAAGACCTATTCACAAACCGCTTTTTGTGGCATTTCACGTTGCGATGTTTTGAAATGCGTATGCGGCGGCTACAGGAGCTTCCAATCGCGAGGGAACAATTTTGCATTGTAGGCATAACTAGGGATGCAATAACGCCACCAACAACAACCAAAACTAGGCTACTCATTGCATGTAAACTAATTGTAACGTTTCATTGTAAACTAATTGTAACGTTTCATTGTGAATCAAATTAAAATGTTCTTCTCTTTGCAAACGTAGGCAGAGGCATATAGTGACAGATTAATTCAATAATGTTGCAAAGATATTGCATCAATCCATATTAGGCTACTAGGCTATTTGTTTTGCCTTACTCTTTGTTCATTTAGGCTATTTATTCAGTTATTCATCATCTTCCGTCCTTCGCACTACTTGTGAAGCGCACGCATTCTCAGACCTGTCACCTGTCACTCATCATCGTAGGGGAGGTGTTTGGAATCATTCCCGCGTTACAATCATCAGCCAATCAAGGTGGTCACTTCAGTCAAGCTCGTGCATGAGTAATGACGTCATCCATAGCAACGAATACTCACTCTTAGTTTAGGAGTTGTCATTTTTCTTTACTAAGAGTAGGTCTGAAAGGCGTTGAATAACTTTTAAGAGAAAACTCCTAGCTAAAATCTTTTAGTGCGATTTAGGAGTACTCCTAGTGGTAAGATAAAATGCTTTGTGAATACGGCCCCAGACTGGCGAATTTGTGACCGTGAGATTCACGTTAACATCCGGTGTGAGACTCTGAACAACATTGGAATCCGAATGAACAAGTACAATCTAAAGTAAAGAGTTAAAACAGAATAATAAAATATCTAGATAAATATAAATGACCAGTAATCCATTGGCATTCCAACCTAAATGCGAGGTCAAGATAAAATTGAGTCAGATAAAAGTGTAATTGAAATTAAATCACTTTATGCACTGAAAAGACAGAACAAACAGAAAACCTTCAGCCACACCATTGGACACCATCGTTGGGTCAATTGGGTGAACATTAAAGAACAGACTGTTTGTCCTGTAATATTGTACATATTGACTGAGACAGATGTTGACAGACCTGTATGAGATGGAGATCGTCAGTGTGTGAGAGCTGCTCCAGCTCAGTGTTTCTCCTCTTCAGCTCAGTGATTTCCTGATGCAGCTCTTTAATGAGATCTTCAGCCTGTTTCTCTGCTGCTTTCTGCTGTTCCTCCATCATCTTCAGCTGCTCAGACTGACATCTCTCAATGGAGCGGATCAGATCAGTGAAGATCTCAACACTGGAGGATTTCTCTTTCTCTGTGTTTCTCTGATGAACGAGAACAGTTATATTAGTCAATCTATTCCATATTCACATATTATTTACAGGGATAGTTCACCCCAGAATGAAAATTATATCATCTTTAATTAACCTTATATCACTTGTTTTACAGTGGAACAAAATAAATGTTTTGCACTCTTGAGGACGAGCTGTTGAAGAACTCCAATAGAACTCATACAACAGATTTGTGCTCTATGGGAAAAAATCATATGTGTTTTGGAGCAACATGATGTCACCGTTATGTTCTGTTAGTTTCTGTTTTCATGGATTCTCAGTTTGCTTTCATTCGTCACTTGTGTTCCTTGTTCTCATTTTCCGCCACTCATCAGTTACTATGGACATTAACACTAATCATCACAGCTGTTCGTCTTCTAGTTAATCATCTCTGTATATTTAAGTTCCTCCCTTTGTTCTGTTCATTTGTCGGTTATTATTTGTGCACAGCACACTGTCTGTTTGGCTGTTTAAAGGAGAAGTTCACTTTTGAAAAAACTTTTGCTGATAATTTACTCACCCCCATGTCATCCAAGATGTCCATGTCTTTCTTTCTTCAGTCGAAAAGAAATTAAGGTTTTTGATGAAAACATTCCAGGATTTTTCCACATATTATGGATTCCATTGGGACCCAAACGGTTCAAGGTCCAAATGACAGTTTCATTGCCGCTTCAAAGGGCTTTAAACGATACCAGACGATGAATAAGGGTCTTATCTAGCGAAACGATCGGTCATTTCAAAAATAAATAAAAAAGTTTAAGTTTTATAAGCACAAATGTTCGCCTTGCTCTGTTCTGTGATGCGCGTTCGTGACGTCACGTAATACGCAATTACGTTGAAAAGGTCAAGTTTGATGTGTTTACAAATGTGCGGAAGGAGGACCATATAAACATTTTCAAATGTATTTGTGTCAGTTTATCGTTTAAAATGCCCATTTCGTGTGCGCATCCTGAGTGTTTTAATATTAAAAAGCCAAAAAGAACATTTTCTTCAATTTTTCAAGCGTGACCTTTTCAACGTAATTGCGTATTACTTGACGTCACGAACGCGCATCACAGAACAGAGCAAGGCGAACATTTGTGCTTATAAAACGTAAACTTTTTATTTTATTTTTTAAATGACCGATCGTTTCGCTAGATAAGACCCTTATTCATCGTCTGGTATCGTTTAAAGCCCTTTGAAGCTGCAATGAAACTGTCATTTGGACCTTGAACCGTTTGGGTCCCAATGGAATCCATAATATGTGAAAAAATCCTGGAATGTTTTCATCAAAAACCTTAATTTCTTTTCGACTGAAGAAAGAAAGACATGGACATCTTGGATGACATGGGGGTGAGTAAATAATCAGCAAAAGTTTTTTTAAAAGTGAACTTCTCCTTTAATTAGATTATCATATTAAATCTTATGTTATTGAATCATCGTCTTCATCTTCTGTGGAACTAATGTCGAGATCACACTGAACGATTTTAGGCCCGATTTTCGCTCGTTGACAGGTTTTGTGAGATCGCCGACAAATGCCCGAAATCATAGGCAAATCAGTGCTCATTCACGTGAGTGACAGTCATGCAGTGTGAATTATCAAAGATGTGATCTGAGAGAATCGCAGATGAGTCGCCAACACTCGTTAGATATTTGACATGCTAAATATATGGATCTGTTGGCGAATCACAATCCTGCTGTGTGAATGTGTTCTGACTGAAAACTACATCTGAGAAGACCTACAGCCAATGAGACAGAGCAAGAAACAGGACAGCGGGATGTTCATGGAGGAGTTATAGACCATGATATTATTTTAATAGATTTGCAATTAAATCAAACAGAAAAAAATCACAAACAATTGCTTGACCAGCAGCAACAGCAGCACATTGTAAAATTATTTATTTACCCCCAACTCTCCTTGCAGAACACACAATCCTTGCTCCCCTCGTCTCCCCAACCATTCCCTCCAGCATAATCTGCCGTCAGAAACGACCATGAGTGAAACGACCATATCAACTCGGGCTGATCGAAGCACAAACCTTTCTCAGCTCTACTGAGTGCTGGATCTCTTGAATCTTCTTCATTCTGTCCTGGATCATCTGATAAACGTCTGTCTGTGTCTGAACCAGCTGATTCTACATACAGAGAAAAACACAGACACATTTATCACTGAATATAGCTTTCCATCTTCTGACTGTCTTATAAAAAAAAAATAGTTTTGAATCTTTTGATTTCATGTCTGACAGTTTTGAGGGTAACAAAATTAGCTTTTATCAGATGTACACTGTAAACCCTAACGCTCAAAATAATTAATTGGTTTGAGTAGGACAAACTTAAATTAAACTAATTAGTTCAGTCAAATTAACTTTTATGAGTATTTAGCACTTTCTTTTCTTTCAAGTTTACAGAACTGATATATTTTAAGTAAACTGAACTGTTTAATTATTTTGAGTTTTATGAAATTATTTATTTTAATTTAGACAAATTTAAGTTTAACTGAAACGGATGGGATGTCTATTTCCCAGCATGCTTTGCCGATGGCACTCGAAAGGGAGAGTAAATGCTCTGTTAATGTTGGCTTTAGGATAGTTACCATCATGGTGACAAGTGGTGCATGCAGCTTGATTTGAGAGCAAATAATCCCTTTATATTGTTGCGCTCATACAGCAAGTGCTTCTGTATAACAAACTATTGCAAATATGTTAGCAAATTAGTATGTTAGCAGATTCGCTTTTTAAAGCTAACTAAGTTTATACTAATAAAAGTGTTAACATTGAGATTACATTAAAGTTTTAAGTTAAATATATGAATTAATGTACTCATACATTTTAATTGTTCTTAACTTGAAATGTTTAAAGGGATACTTGTAGAAAACCTGTAGTATTTTCGAATTACCATGCTTTCCCCCCTCATATCCCCCTGAGACCAGAGATTTATGTATTTTTTTGTCTGGAAAAAATCCTCCGATGACGCAAAAATCGTCATTTTGCGTCATTGGAGGATTTTTTGGCCAGAGGCTAAAGACTACAGCCAGTAGGAGGAGCTGTTCCGCATGTTTTCAACCTGCCCATAGGAGGTGGGATCTCACTCACAGAGTGTACACAGTGTCAGCCGTCTTTCTTTGGAAGCTAAGCTATCGAGTTCTTATTCTGTGGAGAAAGCTGAGTAGTAGGGGTTACCATCCTCTTTTCCCCGGACATGTCCGGCCGTCGAGATCGTCCAAAATGTCCGGGATTCGGCTTTTGCTTTCTGCGGTCACCATTCATTGTTTACATGCACACCTTTTGTATCAATCTAACTGAATTCATTCCGATTGGTGAATCTGAATGTAGTGTTTACATGAACGCTAAACAAGTGATCGGTTGATGTGCGTTTTAACATTGCTAAGAAAATTCCCGCTCCTCCGTGAGAGATACGAGACCGCTGCGTCTCAGTAATCACGCCACCGGCCTCGCGCCGTTCTCCAGTGGCCCTCAGCCTCGTCCTGCTCACCACAGTAAACATAATGAATGGCGATTGTAGAACGCAAAAGCCGAATCCCGGACATTTTGGGCGATCTCGAAATCCCGAGCAAACTCGTCACGGAGTCTCACTAGTAGCCTAGCCTTATTGTTGTTTTCAACTGCGCTGAGCGCTCTCTTACCGGTAGGCGTGGCCTCCTAGGGCAGCGAAGCAAGTGCATTCTGGGAGTTGTTGTCTTTCATCCACATGAGCCAAAAATACATTTTCTGGCTTTTCTCAGTCTAGAAAGCTCCAAATTCAAAAATAATTTCACATTTCTTCTACATAAATGACCTATTTTAAATACACATTCATCTTCCCAGAGGTGAAGTATCCCTTTAAGTACAAAATAAAAATCTGCTAGTTCTGCTTACTTAAACTTTGAATTTCCAACATGACATCATGACTTTGCGTAAACATACACGCCACTTTCAAGTCAAGTGGCGTGTTATCTATATGCATTTTGAGCTATCTGCGTGTATGTCCACGCCGTCATCTTCCGCGTGTATGTCTATGATGGAAAAATGGAAATACGAATTGGCGTGTCATACATACACCATTTCATGAGATCAGTCTGGAATTTCAGAACTTCAAAAATTTGAGGCAATTGATTGCTTTGAGTTCTGCCAACTTATTCGGGTTTACAGAGTACTTCATAGATTTAAGTTTTATTAACTGAATGGAATTACTACTATTAGCTTTATTTACCCAAGTTATCTTAACAATAAGATATTGAGTTACTTGGACACAAATCAAATATTTTTTTATGCTTAAATTGTTTGAGTTAATAAACTTAAATGATTTAAGGCAATGATTTAAGGCAATCGGTTTTCTTCAAACGGTTTGAGTTGAACTAACTCATCAGGTTTTACAGTGTAATGAAACACTATTGATTAAGCTGTTTTTCTTTTTAAAAAAGGACAGGTTCTTCAGGACACAGGAAAGAAAACATCTAGGTAACTAATGAAACCGAGACTTTACGTTGGACTGAACTGATGTATTGGGATCTCGTCTGAGAGCCTTTGAGGGGTAACAGAACAGGTCAATGCACAATGCGAGTGAGATTTGCATCGCAAGCCAGTCCCCGCGTCCGGGTATATAAGGCAGCGTGCAAACTCACACATTAAGTTTTCTGCTGAGGAGCCGAGACGGGGTCCTGGCCGTTTCAGTGGTGGTACAAGAGTTGGGGCAATGGGATGTAAAGTTTTTGTTTCCTCCTTCCGGGAACGAGGGTTACATTAGTAACCTAGACATTCCCTATCAGTCAGTCATGTTCGATGCTACATCGGACTGAACTGACATATTGGGATCCCTATGGAAAGTGCCACAACAGCTGCCTTGAGTAAGCTGCCTAGTATCCCTGCACCTGTTGGGGCAGAAGAAAGGACAGAGATTTGCACAGAGAATGTCAATCACTGGTGTTCCTTCTGACCCTATACAATGAGACTACTTGATAACACTGGGAAAGTGTGCTTATTCCAACCAGAAAGGAATGCTACAGAGACCACATCCTGACTGCCAAGGATGCTGGAGGAACTTCACCAAAGTTTAACTGTTGGGGGAATTCACCTGAGGAGCAGAATAGGCGCTCGTATCCCGTCCTCAGAGGAGAATGGTGCAGCAAGCAAGACACAGAGCCAGCCTATCCGCATATTACCTGTTTGTACCCAACACACAGGAAGAAACTGGCTCCATTTAGGTTTTGCCTAGCCCGCAGCTCTGCATATGTCTGCCAGAGAGGTGCCGTGCACCAACGCCTAGGAGGAAGCAACCCTCCGTGTCGAGTGAGCTCTCACTCCAAGGGGGCACGGCTCGCCTTGGGATTGGTAAGCCAAGACATTGCCATCCACTTTCCAGTGGGCCAACCTCTGCTTGGAGACAGCCTTTCCATTCTGTTTCCATTGCAGACAAAGAGCTGTTCTGAGGTTCTGAAGCTCTGTGATAGTTGGCTGGCCCGTATTCCAGGCAGGCTTCGCTGACCGAAAATGCCTGCAGGTCTCCCACCCTCTTAATGGATGTGAATGAAGTCAGGAGCACTGTCTTTAGATCTCTACTGACTGCAAGGGCTCAAAAGATGCTCTTTGTAGGGCCGTTAAGACCAGAGAGATGTCCCAAGAGGGGATGAGGTATTGCTGAGGAGAATTCAACCTCCTGGCGCCTCTCAGGAATCTGATGACCAAGTTGTGTTTCCCAAGAGACTTACTGTCTACTGCGTTGTGATGTACGGTGATAGCGGCAACATACACTTTCAGAGTGGAGGGAGACAGCCTTCGCTCCAACCCTTTTTGCAGGACATCTACAGGGGTCTTCCCTGCGAGAAGAACACCAATCAACAAAGGGGCTCCACTTAAAAGCATAAGCACGCCTCGTAGAGGGGCTCTAGCTGAAGTGATAGTGTCAACTACTGCTGGAGGTAGGCCACTTAAGTCCTCCGCGTCCTGTACAGAGGCTACATGTGAAGGTTCCAGAGGTCTGGACGCGGGTCCCCCATCCCTAAGAAAGCAGCTCCTTCCTCAGTAGGATCCGCCAAGGAGGGGCTGTTTTGAGGAGCATGAGATCTGTGAACCAGGTCCAGGTGGACCAGTAAGTTGCAACCTGCTTCTCATCCTCCCTGACCTTGAACAGTGTCTGTGCTAGCAGGCTCACTGGGGAAAACGGATACTTGTGTAGGCCCAGCTTGTTGTTTTATTCCCCTAAAACAACAGCAAATGTTTGCCCCGCAACAACGACAGAAACCAGCCAACAGTACGGCAACTCGAGGAAATTGATATGCCATTGAAGTTGTGGACCTGTCCAGGAAACTAAGGCTACGCCGTGCCCGTCGCATACAGCATCCCAACCCGTACTCGAGGCATCTGTTGACACAACAACATGCCTGAACACTTGTTCTAGGGAAACTCCTGTCTCTAGAAAAACATGGTCCAACCACGGGCTGAAAGTACGGTGACAGATCGGAGTGATTTCTATGTGTACCCGGTTGTGAAGCCAGTGCTGAAGCGGTCTCATGAACTGCTGTACTGCTCCTGAACAAATTCAAGCAGTTCACCACTGACTGTGCGCACTCGTTTGTGAGACGCGTTGTCATGTCAACCAAGTCCAACTCCAAACCGAGAAAAGAGATTCTCTGGGTGGGGGAGAGTTTGATATTTTCCCAGTTGACCCGAAGACCCAAGCGTCTGAGGTGCCTGAGCACCAGGTCCCTGTGTTCGCATAACTGATCTCGCGACTTTAGCCAGAATTAGCCAGTCATCGAGATACGTCGAGATAAGTATGTGTCCTTCAGGTTGATCATTGCAAACCAATCTTGGAGGCGAACGCACATGAGGATGCATTTCTGTGTCAGCATCTTGAATGGAATCTTGATTCAGTAAGACTGCGATCTCCTCATGCAGCACAGGAGCATACTTATCTGCCACTGAGGTACTGAGGCTTTGGGGGCTGTAAGTGTGGTGGCACACTTACCTGGCTCTACAGTTCCCGTAAAGGAGAGGCTGGAGATGTGTGAGAAGGCATTGCGTCCTTGAACTGCAGACAGCAGCAGCATCCCGCCAAGGGGCAGGATGTGTTTGATCGCCTTTGTCTGCTTTTGTACTGCCGAGAACTGTTGGGCAAAGTTCTCGACAGCATCGCCAAAGAGGCTGGCCTAGGAGATGGGGGAGTTGAGAAAGTGAACTTTGTCGACTTCCTTCATCTCAGCCAGTTTCAGCCAGAGATGGCATTCCTGGACCACTAGCTTGGACATCGTCAGTCCAATGCTCGCAACAGCCTGGGAAATCATGGCAGTCAACTCTGGGTTGGACTCGAACAATGCTACTCTCCGCGAAGGGGGCAGCGCAGTCGAATCTTCATCCCCAGAGGACTCAAACCCGCTCTCTGATGCAGCGATCGACATCCGGTCCTCTGCTGGAGCCCCGAATGAGATGCTGGGTCACCCATGGGACCGCGGGGATTCACCCGGCAGGAGAGTCACACCAACAAAGGAACAACTCACTCACTGAACGATGATTGAAGAGCAGAATGAAACAACATCTGCTCTGCTCAGAAGCAAAAGCTTAATGTGTGAGTTTGCACGCTGCCTAATATAACTGGAAGCTGGAAGTGGCAATGTGCATTGGCTTGTTCTGTTACCACTCGATGGTGATTGGGCTCTCAGGCGAGATCCCTATACGTCAGTTCAGTCCGATGTAACGTCGAACGTGACTGACTGATAGGTAACTGAATTTCATGGGGTGTTTAAAGTGCTTTGTTTGTATCTCTTTACCTTCTTCTCTCGACTCTCCTCCTCTATAGGAACAGTGTTGTGAGCCCTGTGTTCTCCTTCAGTACAGAACAGACAAACACAGGTCTGGTCATCTCTGCAGAACAGCTCCAGAGGTCTCTCGTGTTTCTGGCATATATAATCCTCCAGATTTTCCACAGGATTGATGAGTTTGTGTTTCTTTAGACGTGGGACACTGAGATGAGGCTCCAGATGAGTCTCACAGTAAGAGCTTGGACACGTCAGGCAGGTCTTCACAGCTTTCTGCTTTCTTTCACCACAGACGTCACAGAACACTTCAGATTCTCCTGGATTGAGCTTCTCCTTAAAGTGTTGCACAACCTCTCTGAGTGTTGTATTAATCTTGAGATCAGGTCTTTTGCTGAATTTTTCTTTACAGAGTGGACAGAAGCAGGTCTGTGTGTTCGTCCAGCACTTACTCAGGCAGGTTCTGCAGAAGTTGTGTCCACATGGAGTGGTGACTGGATCAGTGAACACTTCCAGACAGATGGAGCACTGGAGCTCCTCATTTAGTGCTGGACCACTGGAGGACGCCATGGCTGAAAAAAGAAGTAAGTAGTAATAAGATAAATAATGTCAATATATCTTCTACATTCCTGAAGAGAGCAATTTTGATAATTATATGTAGAGGTCGACCGATATGGTTTTTTTCAGGCCGATGCCGATCTTTTGAAATCTGGGTCGGCCGATGGCCGATAAATGCTGCCGATTTATTTTGGCCGATTATGCGCTTGTTTTTAACCTCTATTTGAAAGATAAAATGTAACACAAATAATTACTTAAGATAGACCAAATTTCTCAACAAAAACATTTATTGAACACTTTACCAATCTACAAAAAGACCTTGAGATATGTTTGGTAATTGTACCTGAATGAATTGAAAATGAATTTGCTACTTTTAAGATTAATATATTTGTTTTCCTAAACATTTTAATTAACAGTAACTTAAACACTTTGCAGTTTGAGTGATGTCCTGATAAACAAAATGACGGAGTATGTTTTTATGTTTCTACTGTTCGCCTCACACACACGCGCGCGCACACAAATATAAGTAAACACTTTGTGACTTTAAACACACGCGACTTTTCGATCGCGCCCGCGCGCCTCTCTCTCTCTCTCTCTCACACACACACACATACACACAACATATTCCAGCACTGCAATCTTTACATCGCAGCCTGAGCTAAGGCGGGCCTCCAGATTTAGGTGTCCCTAAAGAACCCGCATATCTAACAGTAGTTCCGCATTACTTTGCACGCAAGTTTTATTTATTTTTATAGCGTGTATTCTCCGTGGAAATTTATACACCGAACCGTGACGCCTGTACCGATTCGGTTCAATACGAATACATGTACCGTTCCACCCCTAATCTACAGTGAAATACAGTCACACATTACACTGTTTGGCCAGCATTTTAACCGTTTAATCCAGGTACTAGCAAACGGTATAAAGTTAACTTCTGACTAGCGTCACGAGCAGCGAAGCGATGTTTCTGTTATTCTAACGTCCGTTTTCAAAGCATCCAAGAGAAGCACAGGCATAACAGTAGCACCGAAATGAAGCACAGAAATCCGCGTTGATATTCGGTCCGGCAGATAACGGTCGTTAAGACACCAGTGCCGTATTAGCACTGGGTCTGTCTGTAGCTACCCAACCCTTGTAACGACGACGCTAGCAAAGCAAAGCCAGTCCTTCACTAGCCTATAGTTGGTCTCTATTTTTTATTACTTATTTCTCTGCATTGAGTGACAACCCTCTCAAATATAAGACACACAAACAGAACAAATAAAAGGTATCAGATTCACTGTCTGTAAATTCTTGCTTACTTATAATGCAACCTCAACTACGCTATCAATTTCAAAGTAGCCGAACGTCATATCGCCTATTCATGTTTTTTCTCTAAGTTGGCAGTAACACATCAAAAGTTTTTAATTAAATATAAAGGAGTTTTCTCCAAGGAACTTAGCTTCTTCCTTAAGCACTGGATGAGGTCTGCTCATTCTGCTGGAAAATGACTCCAGGCGCAGCGTGCGTCGAACACGTGTTCCACAACAACAACAACAACAACAACAACACTAGGCTGCCCACAGATGCGCCCACCTAATAATCGGCTTGATACACTTGGATATTGGCCGATGCCGATTATGTAAAAAATGCAAAAAAAAACGGCCGATTAATCGGCCGACCGATGAATCGGTCGACCTCTAATTGTATGTACTGAGTAAATTAGGCTATGGATGTTGCATGTTAAATACCTGTAGAAAAAATCTGAAGAAACTAAATACAGACACTAAACTAGGGAAAAAACACAGTACAACAAATGTAATAGGATTTCACAACAACATTTTAATACAACCATGAGATTTATAAATAAATAAAAAACACAGAAAATGAGCAGAACTGTACTTTTTCAAGCAAATAACTTGCTAAATAAACATCTGTAACCACCAAGAGTCATTTCTGTTTAATAGAGTTATGATTTTCATTGAACTTTGTTTATTTTGTCTGCAGTTCTAATACTTCCTGATTCTGATATATGTTGCATGAACACAGACTTTCATTTTACAAACGTTCTTACTGCATCATGCTATTAAACTAACTTACATTTCCATCGCTTACCTGTGAGTGAATGTCAGATTTGATCGTTAATTTCAGGGTTTCGGAAAAGAAGTGTTGTTTGAAGAAGCTTCCAGTTCATCTGTTCAGTTTCACTTTCACTGAAGTCTTTACACACATGCAGTGATGTCATATACTGTAGCTCCGCCCATAATCATAAATATGAAACTGTTCCTAATCCATCCATGATGAGTGAGTAAACAGTGTAATAAACTTTTAGAATGTGTGTATTTTTGTTTAGTTCCTTAATTTTTTAAGAGAGCAAATATAAAGTTATCACAGTTTATACAACTGAAGTTTGTTTGAAAAGACATACACTAAACATATGATTCAGTGTAATTTGCCTTGATTTCCTGGATCGGTAAAACAATAAAACATATAAAGGCTTTCTAATAGCTAAAAATTATGAAGGCGTGGTAAAAAAAAAAAAAAAAAAAAAAAAGATTGGTAGTTGTTTGTAATGCTGACCGTTGTCTGGCCACTGTACGAGTGCGCACACACACACGTCACGATCCTGAAGCGCGAATCTCAGCCATTTAAATTTCAACGGATATTTTGTCGGTCTCTGAGGGAAATCTGATTTTACCCGCCGGCAAAACCTCTAAAGAAAAGAGCTCACAGGAGGATAAAAGTTAAACATATATCTATAAACATATTTCAAATATGCTAACAGTCGCTATAGTGTGCAGTGCTTTTGCTGTGGACGGTGTGTGAGGCTCAGTGTGGATACTGGAGCTGAAAACGATGACTGAGAGGCGAGAGCCCTGATACCTCCAGAGATGAAGGGTGTTTTCTGGTCCATATTCTGCCAATAGGTGGCGCTAATGGACTGTTTAGTAGTTTAATATCCACGGTAAATGAAACGAAGCAGCAGCAGCAGCATCACTTTTGAAAGGACTTCACACAGTGTTCACAGATTCTGAAGAAACCAGTAGAAGTTTGAGAATAGCATGTTTAAAATGTAACAGTTAAACCTGTTAAATGTAGATAATATATGTCTGTCCATGATGGATATTGATAGTTTCATCACAGAAATCTGTCAGCTGAAGAAAGAGAAGGCGTCACTGGAGGTAAAGATGATGGAGAGAAACCAGAAACTGAAGGGATCGAGAGGTTTGTACATGATAAAGATTCACTTCATCCTTTAATACCCGAATTACCTGAAACTCAGTTTGTTAGTCTTTTCCCCGTTTTTCTTTTCTTTCTGCTGACTAATGAACTAATCAAATTGATTAGTTGATTCGATTCTTACAATTAAAATATATTGATATGACTGCAGATTCTGACTGCAATGTTTATATGTACAATAAAGTGTATTAGCGTATTTAGTGTATTACCAGAACAACGAGAAGCTTCCAGCATTCCTGTCAGACATTAGTGACTGAGAACGGCTCCATGGTCTCTACTGCTATTTTGACATATCTAAAAATGTTACATCCAGTCTGCTTACAGTTTATTATTCTTTAAAATAGTCTCCTTCAGAGGAACAGTTGTTATATAAATTGAAAGTCGCTGTGATTCTGTGTTCCTCAGGAGCTGGAAGAGGTTTGAGTGTGTGTGACTGATGGACAGGATTCAGTGGAGCGTCAGAGTTCAACTCTCTGAACACACAGAGATCCAGAGACACACAGGACTCACTTTACTCTGTTACCCTGATGCTCAGGAGAGAGTGTGTGTGTGTGTGTGTGTGTGTGTGTGTGTGTGTGTGTGTGTGTGTGACAGTCATGGATCCACTGATCAAACCTGCACAGAGTCTCTGGGTTCAGACTATAACGCTGGAGAACAGCAGATGCTGCAGACGCCACTGAAGATGATGAAGATGAGGAGAGAAACCACAGCTGAGGAAGAACAGAGCGATGAGGATGATTATATTCCATCAGGTCTGTTTCTTCCTTTTATTACCTTTTCATAATATTTTACATTTGTAATTTCAGAACCTGTAACAAGACATTTTTCTCTTTAGTCAAAGACAACAATTTAAAAAAAGCTAAAAAGTGTGATTTTTATTGTAGCTTCAAAAGTTCTCAGTCCCCTTTTAACATGTGCATTTTTTATTTGTGATAATTATTTTAAGCTACAGCAGATCTGCAAGTGAACTGACTCTGAGTTATGAAGCGCAGACATTTAACAACACATAACTAGTGTTATCTAGACACAGCACGTACTCAGTGTTATTCTGCCTAACTCAAGCCACATCTACTGCCTTCTGCCATCTCTCACATTTCAAAATTAATAAAATTAATAAACACAGACGAATATAAATGATGCCTACGTATGAGTTTCTTTACAAAATCTTCCCAGAGAAGATGTGAGATGATTTGCAGCGCTCAATTCATGCTCTCACACATCTCTATCTTTGCTTAAGATTCCCTTATTGGGTGACAGTAAAGTGCAATGTTTTTTGAGGAGAAGAATCTGTAGGTTTATCGAGCAAAGATTTGAGTATAGTTTTTTCATGTAAATTTGTTTTTTAAATAACTACACAAAACATCCATGTTGGGACTTTTATAAGCGGGAAAAGTGTTTATTAGTCTTCATCATAGAATTTATGAAATCCTTGTAACAATATAGTGTCGATTTTAGTGCCGGTAAAATCATCATCATCGGTTTGAGGTTTTGGGTTTTTTTTAAGTATCGATGTGTATCGATGTGTTGTTGTGTTCTGTTTAGCACACAGTTAGTGATTACATCGGCCGCGTGCTTTCATGTTGTTTTGTCTTGTGCTGTTTAGCAATGCAGCTTGTGTTTTACTCTGGCCGTGTGCTTTCATGTTGTCATGTTCTGTGTGAACACGTGGCTTATGAGTTCTCATTAGCTGCGTGTTCGTCTCCTTTGTGTGAGCTCATGGCTTGTGATTTGTTTTTGGTGGTCATGTGCTTGTGTTTTTGTCATGTTTGTTGTGAGCACATGGCTTGTCATGTTTCCTTGTGCCATGTGCTCTCCCATAGATATCATATATAAACGCTAGATGTCTTATGGCGCAGTCACTTCCGGCATCATCGTTCGGCCATCTTGTGACAGTGCTCTGTGCGTTAAGGTGAATGATCAGCACGCACACAAATCCTCTTATCTCGCTGAAATCTTGACGGATTTACAAACGGTTTGGTTTCTTACAAACGTTATTAACGTGGCTATAATTCCGAATGCTTGAACATGTATGTTATAATTTTTCATATGTATGCAGTGTATGTATGCAGTGTCATAACTACATCTCTGACGTTTATAACAAACCAAACCGTTTGAAAATCGGTAGAAAAATTAGCAAGTTATGCTTATTTAAAAGTACATGCACCATTGAAGTAGTGAGCGAGTACACTGTGGCAAGATGGCCGCCACGTGCGGACGTCGACCTCCATTGGCCAGCAGTGCGCACGAGACATCTAGCGTTTATATATGATATCTATGTGCTCTCCTGTCAATTGTCTATCCCCGCCCATCTTGTTACCTGATTATTTGGTTAATTTGCCCCACCTGTCCTCTCTCATTGCCTGCTCCCTATTTGTTCTCCTTGTGTTTGCAGTCCTGTGTGAGTTTGTCATCGTGTGTCCTGACCCTGCTAAGTTATTATCCTGTCTAGTCTTGCTACCTGTCCTGGTTTCCCTCAGGGGTAGTTTTTTTTTTTTTTAGTGGTGAGCAGATTGAGGCTTTGTGAAACACTGAAACAGAAGCAAATGTGCTGTATTGTGTGTGTCAAGGCTTCGAAACAATCTGACACCTGTCTCCACAGTGACCCCTAGTGGTAGAACAGTGTAAATGCAACAAAAACTCAGGCCAAACATGCATAAAAACACCTTTTACAAATCTTGCAGAGAAATAATGTCACACAATAATGTCTTGTTTTCCCCACAACATTATCTGCACAAAAAAATGTAACTAGTTATTGACTCAGAGGCATCATCTATGTTTGTGCTCTGGAAGATGCTCCAGTCAGTGCTGGCAAAACATCCTTTAAGTGTTTCAATGCTGTCTTCTGACCACACCGCCACTGTTTTAGTCGTGGTTTATTTTGCTTAAGCACAGTCTTATAAGATGGAATTAAATGTATGGTGTTGTGATCAGAATTAGCTAAAGGTGGCTTAGATTTAGCAATGTAGGCATTTTTAATGTCACCATAACATTTGTCTTAAGTCTTAAGTCTTAACAGTGGTTAAAGTCACCCAAAATAAAAACGGGGGCACCAGGGCTTTCGCTGCATTCCCACTTGGTGGAACAAAAGCTGCACAAATAATGTCCCAAACTCCCTAGGGAGGCAAGATGGTCGGAGGCTAACACACAGGAGTTTAACATCTGGGTTACAGACTGTCTCTCTCTGTGTATATTGTGTGCACCATCGGTTACTCACAAACATGCACAATCCTCCTCTTCTGTTTTTCCCCGATGAATCAGTCCTGTCAGCCCGGATGAGGGAGAACCCCTCTATTTCAACCGCCGAGTCGGGAATGTCCTTTTGGAGCCGAGTTTCTGTGAACACCATTAGACTTGATTCCCGATCCTCAAAGCAGCCTCTGATGTTAATGTTGACCTGGCGTTGCACAATATCATGGAGGGTAAAGGTGGTCGGGTCTTCCTCCATCGGAGTCGCTGTCGTCTCCCCCCGTCTGCTTCTCCTCCACTGCCTTCTGCGCCTCTCTGGCCGAAGTTTAATAGTATCAGGCAGGGCAACGGTGAATGGAAATTCTGCACAGCGGAGTGACAGAAGCATATCTCTGGTATAGGAGATCGGTAGGGAGTCCATGGCTCCCATTCCCGGTGTTAGCAGGCACATGATGAGAGTAATCCACAGAAACAGAAACAGGAGTCCACAAAAACGGCGTCCCGAGCACGTCACAATAAAGTCCCATATTGCTGTCACAATCAAAAGAAATAAAACTAATAAAACCAGTAAATAATAGGCTACTAAATAGACTAATAAAAAATTAAATAAAAAACAGAGCTATTAAAGGAATAGCAGCAAACAAGCCCGGGTCGCTTGCAGAGCAGCGCCACCACGTCACCTTCCTCACTCGCTCACTGACCACAACACACACACTGGTTTTCACTCATCTTTCCTGACAATATGTTTTCTGTCTCTTGCAGGTTTGATCTGGCAGTGGTTTATGACAGTGATGTTGGACTGATAACGGATCTGATAACCATCAACGCCGGTCAGATTTGGTCAGTGCTCACAAACACATACACACACACACCATTTATAAAAACAGCTACAGTTAACAAAATTAACATTTTAATGAAGACATTTCAGATTCAGTTTGTTCAGGAATGAGTTTAAGATCTCAGATTCCAGTTTTTAATGAGTTCTATTTCTAAATAAAACATTTTTAACTACAGCTTTTTTCAAAAACACATTCATTGGTCATTACTGGCATCCCATATATACTCCCATACCATACCATCTTCTTCCGCTTATCCCATATATACTCAGTTTCCAAATTTAATAAACTACATTCAGGTCCTTTTCAAACTGAATTGTAAATTTGTTAAAGATGTATTCTAGTTAAATATAATTTATACATCACGGTTATGATTTGACTTATCCATCAGTTGTAAAACAAAAGAAACAATACATATAAATGGGAACATTGGGAAACAGATCTGTGCCATCTCGTGTCTCCAGACTATTTTTTGGATTACAGTAATAGACATAAAATAAGAATAATTTTCTTTATGCAAAATGCATTTCTCTTTGTTTTTCCTTTTATTGACGTGGAGACGTGACCTGACGTGTTAGTCCCTTTGTGTGTTTCTGGTCTGATGATAGCAGGGTTTTACTACGGTATTCCTGCTCATTTGTAAGCCTTTAAAACAAGTATGTTAACTAATCTGTTATATACGTATGTGTATATAAATTGTATTGTGTAAACTCGTTTATTTATCACATTAACAATATGGTCAATCTAGCAATTGTGAAGTAATGTGAGCAGTGTTTTATTAATCTTGAAGTTTAAAGTTAATTGATAAATGTAGGGGTGAGCGGGGCACAAACTAACTCAGGGCTCGTTTTAACACACATGTTTTAAATACTTCCACACATGCAGCATTTTTTGTGTTTATTTAAAATGAGACCAATCTGATATTATTTTAATCTTATATCTGTTATTCAACAGTTGAGATAGTTCTTTAATGCTTCGCTAGCAGAAGACACTAGCCGGGTTTAGATCCCAGTTGTGCAGGCGGGGCATGTTGTCACACTGCATTACAATGAGCCCCTATTAGAACTACGCTATTCTATACTATACTTTTATTAATTCTATTGAGAAAAAAAAACATGAGAAAAAGGTGAATAAAGACTGAGATTCAATGTTCAGAAATTATTAATGATTATTATGTTTTGAACTGTGCTCTATAGCTGTGTTTTGTGGTGTTTGTTTTGTCAAACTCAAAAATAACTTATTTTATATGAATAATTAAAAATAACTATTTTTATTTATTAAAAAAATGGCATTATTTTATATGAAAAGGTGAATAATTGTATTTTATTCACAATATATTTTAGTTTGTCTTGTCAATTTTTTTGATTAGATAAAATTGTAATCTGTCATATGGTCATGTTACTATGGGGCATGTTGTCACATTTCACTTCCATTCTTTCGGGGTAAATCAAGAAAAAAAAATACACCGTATTAATTAAACAAAACCACATAATTTAATAATTTGTGAAATTAATGTGGGAAAATAATAATTCCCTGAACCCCAGGTGGATTTACACAAACTGAGAAAGTCAGAGAGTGTTCGGTTGTGCCCCGCTCTCCTCTATCAGTTATAGAATTGAAAATTTGTCTTTATTTACATGAACCAAGAACCTCAACATTTCACAAGTAATTCAATGTTTACAGCTGGAGAGAAGAGAGAGAAAATGGCTTCAGAAATGTTTGTAGAAACACTGGAAAGTTTGGAAATTTAGTATTTTGTAGAATCCACCATATAATATGAAAGCATATTATGTAAAATTTCATAGTAGATTTGAAAAGCAAAGTATTAATGTAAAACAAAAGAAATGTATAGATGTGTAACAAATTAGCCATTTACACGTGTGTATTCAGTATAACACAAATATTTCATTATAATTTTTAAGGGCCTGAATATAAAAAAAAAAAAAAACATTTTCCGCTTGTATCACATATTCATTTTCTTAATTGTAAGTAAAAACTTGATTGGTTAGTGTACATTATTTTTGTTTTTTGTTTACATATTCTAAAAACAGCACATCCATAGTTAATCTTTTGAGATTTTATGTTATTTTGTACGTTTCATCTGACAGGAGTGATGATCAGTGGGTTTGAGTTTTTACCTTCATCATCAAGGCCTGGGTTGAAATATGGATAGAGTTTGTCAGTGAAAGTCTGACCAGTGAAAGAGTAGATATGAGATCTGGACTCCACGTCATAAAAAGAGACCAGACCCTCCTCATAATCCACAAACACACCAACCTTCTCAGGTTTCACTCTCAGAGATAAAGAGACAAATGGACTATCAAAAAGTATATAATTTTCATTCATCAGCAACAGAGTCCAGACTCCATCCTCAGGAGTCAGTGTGATCGCCTCCTTCCTGTCAATGGATTCTCTGGCCACTCCTAAATCCCACTCAGTCTTTCCCTTCACCTGCACCTCATAGTAAAATCTCCCTGAACTGAATCCCTGCTTTGCCAGAATATTGAAACAGAAATTAAATCTCTTTGGGTTTTCTGGGACGTTCTGCTTAACATCTCCATGCCTGACTTGTTTTCCATCATTAGACAGGATCAGACGTGGATCTGCTGTCTCAGGATCCAGAGTCACATCCACTGAGAGAGATCAGACATTATCAATCAACTTCAGAACAAACATTTTCATGTCTACATTATAAACAAAAGTATTGTGAGTGTATCTGTGTCAGTCACACTGTACCTGCAAACTTCTGCACAAACTTCAACCCTGTGGACACAGATGACAATATAATGATGAATTATTCATAGCAGTAATTTCAGGTTAACAGTGAGTTTCTCTCTACTGGCAGCATCATGGAAATGTTGTTCGTCCATCAGTTTGTAAAACAAAATGCAGAATGTTACTGCAGTAAATATACGTACGATGGAGGTCTATGAGACAATCATAACAGAGGGTTTAAAAGCAGAAATATCAAGTTGTATTTTTATTAAAGCTGTAATAATAATTATTCAGTGTAAAAAAAAGTGTTATTTTTGTGTCTATATTGTCCTTGTGAAGTGAGGAAACCTTTTAGACAGTTTATTTTATAGTCAGACTTCTGGTTGTGTGTCAGTGACGGGATCTCTGTTCACCGCGTGTGTTTTGTTTGCTCGTGTGAGATCTTAAGTTTGTTTCGAACAGTTCTTTTGGTCTGATGTGAATTACACTTGCTGGAAACGGTATTTTACCCAGGGTTATGCTGCCATGAATTTCACACTACTATGATATTATTTTGCCTTACGGCATTCGTGCCTGGCAATAACTGATGGAAGACCGACAAGACGCCCTCACCTGTTGTCACTTATTCACTACGCCCTACTGGCGGCTCTTCATCTGTAAACCTTGAGGATTGTTATGCAATCCGGCGTCATGACAGATTGTTGAAGAGGTGAAAGAGAGGAAAAAGAGGAGGTGTGAGACACAGACTCTGGAAACACTGGTACAGGTTTCCTTTGCCCATCATTACCCTGTCAAACCTGCGTTCGGTAATGAACTTATGCTTAGAGCTGAACATGATTGTGAATTCAGGCCTTGTCCACACTAATACGTTTTTGTTTGAAAACACAACTTTCTCTCCGTTTTGTTTTTTTCGTCCACACTAAGAACTTGTTTTTAGCAATGAAAACGAAGCTTTTCAAAAACGCTCTCCAAAGTGGATACCTTTGAAAAAGCTGTTTCCGTGTTGTAGTGTGGACTGTCAGAACAGAGGTATTTCAAACCGATGATGTAAGTTTAGTCATGTTGTAACGCTTTAACCAGGAGTGCCTGAATGGTTGTAGCCAAGTGTAAACAACGACTGATGTATCTGATATTCCACAGTGGTTATGTATTATCAGCGTTGTCGATCCCACACACACATGGGGCAGTTTGCAAAACACTCCACTAACAGCTGCATTACTGAATAGACATAAAACATGATAAGAGCAACAGAAAAATAAAACAGGCTTTACATGCATACATACGATGTTCACAGCTCGCGCTCCTCATACCGAATGACATACTCATCAGTGAGGGAGTAATGCCGAGTTCACACTGAATGATTTTCACTGTTCTTTTCACACTGCACGACTATCTGGGGTATCATTGAGTTGCTGCTGTTGCGCGATGGATCGGCGACAGAATCCGCAAACTACGTTTCACAACCAAACATGCGCGAGAAGTGATAAGGAAATAACGCAAGATCACGCGTGCATGAGACATAACTTGTTATTAAAAATGATAGCCTGCAAGAAGATTTACGATCCAAATTGTCTGTGCGCTGATTTGCAGCGAAAAGAAGAAAAAAAAAACAGATTATGCCGGAGGGAATGGTTGGGGAGGCGAGGGGAGCAAGGATTGTGTTTCTGCAAAGAGAGTTGGGGGTAAATAAATAATTTCACAATGTGCTGCTGTTGCTGCTGGTCAAGCAAATGTTTGTGCTTTATTTTTTATTGATATTAATGTAAATATCAATTAAAAATACTGATACTGTGATCTATAACTCCTCCCGAACTCCCGCTGCCCTGTATCTTGTTCTCTCATTGGCTGTAGGTCTTCGCCGACGTAGTTTTCAGTCAGAACACATTCACACAGCAGGATTTTGAAGATATTTATCATGCCAAATATCTCACAGGCGTCGGCGACTCATCGGCGATTCTCTCAGATCCCGTCTTTGATAATTCACACTGTGTGATTGTCACTTTCGTGAACGAGCACTGATATGCCTGTGATTTCGTCCATTTGTCGGCGATCTCACAAAACCTGTCGGCGAGCGAAAATCGGGCCTAAAATTATTCAATGTGAACTCGGCATAAGAGTTCCACCTTAAAGGAGCAGTACCTAATTCTACTTGTTACAATGTGACGCATATTGAAACCATAGATATTCATGTTTATACCAGTATTGTGCCTGTTATGTGCTATTCACTTTCACACAGTTGCTAAAATATGTTTTTTTTGCACACTTTTTATGTCACAGTCTTGCAAAGATGACAGAAAATTCACTCGCATTTGCTGTCCTGCGGCGAAACATGAGAGCAGTCGCATTTTAGACCAAACATATAATGCTGAGAAGAATTGCGTAATAACTTGATTATGTCTTGTTCTGTCTGTATCATCTCAGTGAGCTTTTATGAGGGTTTACGCATGTACTGTAAGGTGAATTTAGTGTTTTCTGTCGTTTCAGTGTGTATGAAAAACCTTTGGAAAATGCTTGAAAATGCTAGTGTGGGCGGAGAGCATTTTGAAACGAAAACTCAGTTTTCAAATCTATCCGGATTAATGTAAACGGACAGAGCGACCTCGTTTGCCTTACAGAAACTCGGCTCAAAGATCATCATTCAACCCTGTGCCTAACAGATTAACAACAATACGAGCGGACAGAGACGAGCGCAGATCATTTAAATCCATTGGAGGGCTGTGTGTGTTTGCTGACAACAGCTGGGCCACACAATACTGTGTACGGGAGGGAGTGTGCACACCGGACTTTGAGATTTTATCTCTCAAGGGAGATCGGCAAGATCACGGTCAGATTTACTAATGTACTCGGACCGAACGTTGATGCTGCAGGAGAGAGAATAGCGAAGAGCTACAATGATGCACTCGCTCTGCAGGTCAACCTGTTTTAATTCTTGGAGACTTTCATTTATGTGACTTATCTGAATATCGAGCTAGTCTTAAGCAATATATGGACTGTCCCACTCGTTTAAACTGGACTATTGATCGATTGTATTACGTTGGATATCAAATTTTGATAGATAGATTCAGAAGATATTGTCTGAAACTAAAACTGAAAATCTCCCCAAATAACAAGCTTTCAATAACAAGGCCAGTCATTTGACTTCCACTGTGGCGTCTTTACTAGATCCACTCCAGTTCACATATAAGATAGACAGAGAGATAGATGATTCTGTGCTGACCCTGATCAATACAGTTACTAAACATCTTATGCATCCTAAAGGATATGCCAGGGTTTTATTCATAGATTTTAGCTCAGCTTTCAATTCAACGAAGACACACATTCTCCTGAAAATGCTGATTGATCTCAATATTAATAAAGGGTTATTGGTCCACAACGCTGCGTTCTCTTGAGTTGAAGATATAACTTTAAGTGATTTTATAATAATGTGGTGATCAACAGCACATCACAGAAGCTTACAATTAAGTTAACGCTTTTAACTGTATTTGATATTCACATACCAGTTTGAGTGAGTTTTTCTATAAGCTGCTTCTTCAGTTCAGTCAGAGCTATTTTCAGCACGTCCACATCAGAGTCGCTATCGATCTCAATCCAGTTCTTGCTGTACAGGGATGAGTACATCTACAGCAGGAGAGAGAAGACTATTAAATATTAATTATATTCCACATTATCACTGATGAGACGGATGTTGACAGACCTGTATGAGATGATCTTCAGTGTGTGAGAGCTTCTCCAGCTCAGTGTTTCTCCTCTTCAGCTCAGTGATTTCCTCCATCATCTTCAGCTGATCAGACTGACATCTCTAAATAGAGCGGATCAGATCAGTGAAGAGCTCAACACTGAATTACCCCCCAACAGTTACATTTTAAGCTGGTTTTCCTCTAGTTCAAACATCACTCATCAATGCCAAAATTACTGAGATGGCCAATCAAATCAATGAAGACAGGCTTTACTGTTCACAGATGCTGAGCTTGAATTTCAGCAAGGAGCTTCAGTTTTTAATGGTCAAAGAATCAACATAAGAAGTGCCTAAACATTTAATACTAGTATCTGACAACTGTTTGTCAAGGTTGAGGGATGAGGCGAGAAATGGGCTTTTGTTTGTTCCCCGTAGGAGAAAACAGGACCGGTCAGCTTGCCTTGGCAGGACAAGACTTGGGACATGACATGGCTTCAGGGATCAGGACACAAGGAATGTAAGACAACAAACTGTCACAGGACTGAAAACACAAGAATAAATTGGTAGCAAACAAGGCAGGTAAGGAGGGAGAGCATGTGGGCAACTGACGAGAACACTCACCGCATGTTCACACAAGACACAACATGAAAACAAGTGGCCGATGAAAACTTGACCCGTGTTCTGCACAAAACACAACAACACAAGCGAACAGAATAGCGTATGGCCGAAGTGAACTCGAAACCGCACGCTAACACAACTAGACAGAGCTCCTGGAGAATGAGGGAATGCTCATCCCGTGCTCTCACAACAGAAGACAAACACATGGAGCATAAATGTCCAAACCTCGACACAGAACCGAAACAAAACTAGACTGAAGTGTCGGGATCTGAACACTACGCTCCACACACAAAGCAACTCACATGGACAGAAGAGCATTCGGCCCGATCGAACCGCACACTCACCATGACAAGACAAGAGAATAGCAGTGTCAGAGTTCAAGAACAAACAGACTAAAGTGACAGAACCCTGACACTGTTTTAATGTTAAATGACCAACAGTAATATCCAGTAATGCAAACTAAAAAAAAAAAAAAAAATTTGAAAATTTTCTATACGTGATTTATGTAATTCATTGACTGTGAGGAGACTAGAAGCATTTTTCCATTTTGCATTTTCAACATATTAGGTATATGAATACGACTTTAATATTATTTTCAAACATTTTCAAAAAAAAATTTTACTGTTCTTTTTTCTTTCCCGTAAATCCATTTGAATCCTTTATTTATTTATTTTAACCTCCAACCGAACTGCTGAGACCATCACATTGTTCAAGAAGCAGCTGAAGACACACTTAACCGCAAGTACCAAACCACTCACTCCTAAACCAATGCACTTACACACTCTCACATACTCACTTACGCTGGTATATATCAATGTTGCTACCAACAGGACACCCAGACCAATAATCATCCAGTTTGAAATGTGGAGGGTCTGAGACGAAGTAAGGAAACAATCATTGGAGGCGCGAGTCTGCAAAAAGAGTAAGATTCAGTTCAAGCAACACTTCTCGAAGAAAGATTGCAAAGCTTGTGATAAGTTGTGGCTCAAAGTGCAAGAACACAAATGATTTTAATAATTTTTTTCACTCACTTTTCTCTGCTCTGAGCGCGTGATCTCTTGAATCTTCTTCATTCTGTCCTGGATCATCTACATACAGAGAAAAACACAGACACATTTATCACTGAATTTAGCGTTCAATCTTCTGACAAAAGAAAATCTTATTTGAATAATAAATGTTAGACCCCATGAATTAATTTTTTTCCGTTTTCTTTTAG
The DNA here is from genome assembly GCF_964197995.2 of Scardinius erythrophthalmus. Lineage (NCBI taxonomy): Eukaryota > Metazoa > Chordata > Actinopteri > Cypriniformes > Leuciscidae > Scardinius > Scardinius erythrophthalmus. The sequence continues at coordinate 39,401,693 of NC_138235.1, forward strand.
TCCGTGTCTGTCAGCTTTGAAGGAAACTTATATTGCATTCTCAAAAATTTACAAAATTAACTTTTAGCTGGTTTAGGATGCATTTCACAGTGTGTTTAAAGTGTTTTGTCTGTAACTCTTTACCTTCTTCTCTCGACTCTCCTCCTCTATAGGAACAGTGTTGTGAGTCCTGTGTTGTCCTTCAGTGCAGGACAGACAAACACACGTCTGGTCATCTCTGCAGAACAGCTCCAGAGGTCTCTCGTGTTTCTGGCATATATAATCCTCCAGATTTTCCACAGCGTTGATGAGTTTGTGTTTCTTTAGACGTGGGACTCTGCGATGAGGCTCCAGATGAGTCTCACAGTAAGAGCTTTCACATGTCAGGCAGGTCTTCACAGCTTTCTGCTTTCTTTCCTCACAGAAGTCACAGAACACCTCAGATTCTTGATTAAGCTTCTTAAAGTGTTGCACAAGCTTTCCGAGTGTTGTATTAATCTTGAGCTCAGGTCTTCTGCTGAATTTTTCGTTACAGAGTGGACAGAAGCAGATCGGTGAGTTTGGCCAGCACCTGCTCAGGCAGGTTCTGCAGAAGTTGTGTCCACATGGAGTGGTGACTGGATCAGTGAACACTTTCAGACAGATGGAGCACTGGAGCTTCTCATTTAGTGATGGACCACTGGAGGATGCCATGCTGAAAAGATAATTAAGTAGTAATAAGATAAATAATATCAATATATCTTCTACATTCCTGACGAGAGAAATTTTGATAATTATATGTACTGAGTAAATTAGGCTATGGATGTTGCATGTTAAATACCTGTAGAAAAAATCTGAAGAAACTAAATACAGACACTAAACTAGGGAAGAAACACAGTACAGCAAATGTAATAGGTTTTCATTTTAATACAATCATGAGATTTAAAAAAAAAAAAAAAAAAAAAATGAGTGGAACTGTACTTTTTCAAGCAAATAACAAATTTGAAAGAAACTCCAAGAGTCATTTCTGTTTAATAGAGTTATGGTTTTCATTGAACTTTGTTTATTCTGTCTGCAGTTCAAATACTTCCTGATTCTGATATATGTTGCATGAACACATACTTTAATTTTACAAACGTTCTTGTACTGCATCATGCTATTAAACTAGTGAACTTACATTTCCATCGCTTACCTGTGAGTGAATGTCAGATTTGATCGTTAATTTCAGGGTTTCGGAAAAGAAGTGTTGTTTGAAGAAGCTTCCAGCTCATCTGTTCAGTTTCACTTTCAACAAAGACTTTACACACCTGCAGTGATGTCATATACTGTAGCTCCGCCCATAATCATAAATATGAAACTGTTCCTAATCCATCCATGATGAGTGAGTAAACAGTGTAAGAAACTTTTAGAATATGTGTAGTTTTATTTAGTTCCTTAATTTTTTAAGAGAGCAGTGGCAAATATCAAGTTATCACAGTTTATACAACTGAAGTTTGTTTGAAAAGGCACACACTAAACATATGATTCAGTGTAATTTGCCTTGATTTCCAGGAGGATCGGTAAAACAATAAAACATATAAAGGCTTCCGGGTAGCTAAAAATAAATTATGATTATTGTTTAATTAATTATAAAAAAATAAAAAAAAAAGATTGGTAGTTGTTTTTAAAATCAACCCCATGAGATAAAATGCTGACCGTTGTCTGGCCACTGTACGAGTGCACACTCACGTCACGATCCTGAAGCGCGAATCTCAGCCGTTATTTTGGCGGTCCGTCTGAGGGAAATCTGATTTTATCCGCCAAAAAAAAACACTAAAGAAAGAGCTCACAGGAGGATAAAACAAATGTGGCGATACAGAGAGCCAAACAGTACGGAGGAGGTTACAGTCTAAGTGGAACCTGCTCCAAAAACACCGACTACGCCACCCTGGGAATTTCACCCAGAGAATGATTCTTCTTTATTTCCTAATTGCAATACTATTGATTCACTTAAGGACACACAGGTAAGTAAACAATTCAGCCAGAGACGAGGTTCAATTTTAAAAGAAATAACAAATTTTATTCAATAATTTAAAACACAATTCGAAACACATTCATACTTGCTGCGAGGCCTACCGGTGGAGGAGAAAGGAGTCACAACGGCACGAAGAAATCCCAGGAAAGGTCACCACGTGAACACACAAACACTAAAAAAAACACAACAGTGGACACAGCAAAGTAAAACAGAATAGACGACACAGCACGCAGGAAGGGGAAACCACCACCCGGACACCAATACCCCCACCTTCGGCTCTCAGCCACTGAAACAGACACACACGATCAAGGGGGATTCACTCAACAGAAAAAAAGAAAAGTCAATATAATATTGAATAAAGTACAATGAAACCTTGGCCAAGGAAGACAAATTCAACAATAAAACAGGATAAGACAAAATATAAATAAACATTAACTGGATTAGTTTATCTAACGAGATAAACTAAAATCACTGATAAAGAAACAAATCACTGATAAAGAAACAAACTAGAAGCACAAATTAACTAAATTGAAAACAAAGTAATAGAAAAGAAATAGACACTTAACTCAAATTATAACTGTAAAGAGCCAACCCCTTCAACTGCATCCAAACAGTTAAAACACTGGCCCAACGTCAACCTAGAGGCTCGCACAGTCAAACGTACGGCCGTGAGAGTCCAGTGGCCGTGATTGCCCAGTAGCCGTGAAGGCAGAACGGGCGGGCAGCGATCGAATAGAGTTTATGATGCAATGTTCAAAATCTGCATTAAAAAGACAGCTGTACAGTGATCGAGTGACGTTAGAATTTCTGGTACGTAATGTTCAAAACACACAAGGAAACAGCTGTCCAGGACGAGCAGGTAGCGCGATCGCGTACAAGTGCTGGTATGAATGTTCAAAACGTACACATTAACAGCTGTCCAGGGCAGGCATGCAGCGATCAAGTAGAGTTGATGATACCATATTCAAAATATACTCGTTAACAAGCAACACTCCAGGACGGACGTGCAGAAATCAGATGACGTTAAAGTTGATTGTACAATATTCAAAATGTGCGTTAAACAAACAGCAATCCAGGCAAAACAGCAGCTAGTGAATAAATACTCTGCGGCTGACGTCAATCTCCAGTTGAACCAGCCCAGTTCCTGTTATTTATAAAATAAAAATGAATTAGCCCCAAATCAAACAAATAAATCCTACATCATGTATCCTACATACCGATCAAGCAGCGTTTTGTATCACCCAGGAGGAGGCAGCTCAAAGGGTACAAACAGTACAGGCAGCTTTCAGTAACATCCGCTTTTAAATGCGTTGAACGACGGAACAAAGGGCTGGCCCGCCAACCGGAGATCTATAAGCATTCAATGCATAGTAAACATAACGGCAGCCGATACCAATGGAATAAGGGCAAAGACAACAAAGCCGCTACTTTACCTACAGCAGAGCAACACCCGGAGTGAGTGACTCGGAAGTATGACGCACTTCCGTCACCAGCGAGCAAGAGGGCAGTCAGAAGGACTACTACCTGTATTTATAGGGGGAGCCTGTGGCAGTAATTGGTAAAAAGAACGCCAGCTCGTTATGAGTTAACTCATACTGCTACACATATATCTATAAACATATTTTAAATATGCTAACAGTAGCTATAGTGTGCAGTGCTTTTGCTCTGGACGGTGTGTGAGGCTCAGTGTGGATATGAAGAGATGAAGGGTGTTTTCTGGTCCATACTGCCAATAGGTGGCGCTAATGCACTGTTTAGTAGTTTAATATCCACGGTAAATGAAACGAAGCAGCAGCAGCAGCATCACTTTTGAAAGGAGTTCACACAGTGCTTACCATAGACAGTAAAAGAAATGGACACAGCGACCCCATTGGATTCAACGGAGACAAAGTGAAGCCCATTAGAAACTCTTACTTCCTGGGGGTCCAGCGTACTGCGCAGACTCAAACTGAGCTTGATGACGTAGAAGTGACGTGAGCAACCCGTCTGACAATTGTAAGTCTTCTAAAAGCTGTGCCAAGAGAAATCAATCTGAATCACCCACCGAATCTTGCAGAGACGGCGAACGTGAACAGCAGCAAATTTTAGTAAGTATTCTGATTAATTATTTTGTCATTTTGCGTAGTATTTATTTCTTTATTTTAAAATTTAACGCCAGTACGCTATCTTATATGTGTGCATAAACGGGTCTAATTTTTTTAATTTGAATTCCAAAAATTCCTATTTGAATCATATTTGAATTTTTTCAAAAAAATTTACCAAAAAGCACATTTACCAAAAAAATTCCATCTTCTCCGTTTCCCTCTATCTACATTAAACCGAATAATAACCCATTCAAAACAATACTATATAAGCCAAGGAACCATACTGTAAGTAGGCCTATACAATATACTATCCCCTCGAGTCATTTTCGTATCCATTCAATATTAATTTTAAATAGTCTCTTAAAATGACTCATTGTACAGTTCATCTCTTCACGTAATACATTGACCATATAATATTCAAATTTATAAAAAATGATGAGCTGTTAAATCATGCAGTTTTGGCTAATAAATCATGGACAAACACACTTGAATAGAAACGGTTTTCTTTATTTTTTACATTAGGATAGGACATGTTGTATATGGCTTCCGACCAGGATGAAAGGGATCACATTCATCTTCAAGCATATCTGTAAATAAATAAAGGAATAAAGTTAACCGCGATTGACATTGAGATGTTTTTTTTTTTTCATTGCATAATTTCATGATAATTTCTCCATCCCCGTTAATACCCCGTTACCCATACTTCATTATTTAATTAAGTAGATACATTATTTAAAGATCGTGGATAAATGTTAGGCTACTTCATGTATACTTGCCACATACCGAATTATTTCCAATTCCTCAAAACGTTGTTGCACAATTTTTCCCCGTTGCTTTTATGGACTCTATATGGGCTTCTCCCTTGACTCTACGTCCCCCCGATTGCCTCATAGACGTCTATGCTCATAAAATATTGCCTGCGAGCTTCTGTGCGACAGAGAGTCGCGTGGCTATGACGCAATCATTAGCCTACTTTTACAAAAACTGCTTCTACAGGGCCATAACATAAGCTACAAGGTAATGGAGCATTTTATACATTGTCGTGTTTCTTTAGAAATAAATAATGGACAAATGGAGTTTTTAAACGCCTCAGATGTGAAGTTATTCGCTGTCAAAGTGACGCCAAAATGAATGGGAGTCAATGGGATGCTAACTGCAGGTGGGGTTCCGTTAGCCAATGGCGGCGTCCGGGGGTACCTTCAAAATAATACAAATCCATGCCCCCTTGGTGCTCACAGATTCAGAAGAAACCAGTAGAAGTTTGAGAATAGCATGTTTAAAATGTAAATCTGTTAAATGTTGATAATATATCTGTCCATGATGGATATTGATAGTTTCATCACAGAGATCTGTCAGCTGAAGAAAGAGAAGGCGTCACTGGAGGAAATAAAGATGATGGAGAGAAACCAGAAACTGAAGGGATTGAGAGGTTTGTACATGATAAAGATTCACTTCATCCTTTAATACCTGAATTAACTTACCTGAAACATCTGTTTGTTTGTTAGCCTATATCTTTTCCTCGTTTTTTTTTCTTTCTTTCTTTCTGCTGAGTAATGAAGTAATCAGATTGATTAATTCATTTGATTCTCACAATTCAAATATCTTGATATGACTGCAGATTCTGACTGAAATGTTTATATGTACAATATAAGTGTATTAGTGTATTACCAGAACAACGATAAGCTTCCAGCATTAGTGTGACGAGCTCCATTATAGATACTGCAATTTTGACATATCTAAAAATGTTAATGTTACATCCAGTCTGCTTACAGTTTATTATTCTTTAAAATAGTCTCCTTCAGAGGAAAGGCCATTGCACACTGAGTCCGAAATTTTCGTATGCGTTTTTTCGTGTTCGTCAGCCTTAAAAATTTGTCACGCACAGGAACCTTGCACACTGAGTCCGATGCGTTATTAAACCTTTGCGGAAAAAAAACGCAAAAAATACAAAATGGATTCGTCAAGCAGTAAGGATGATTTTGTTGCCCTCTTTCTTCTTAAAAAGAGAAAAAGGAAGAGGAAATATTGGGTCCATCCAATCCTGAGATTGCGCCGAGAGGAAGGAGAGTTTCACTTATCAAGGAGTTGCGAAACTATCTTGAGCGATTCAAAATTTACCTCAGAATGTCAGTGGAACAGTTTGATGCTTTGCTAGCGATACTGGAGCCACATATTAAAAAGAAGACCACCAATTTCCCTGAACCAATCGATCCTGAACAGAGACTATGGACACACACACACACACACACACACACACACACACACACACACACACGGCCAGCGGAAGCGCTAGGCAGACAGAACAGCTGTAGCCTATACACAGGTTATATTTTATCCATTCTGGATTTTGTCGTTCGCTTGTACGGTGGCTCTGAATTGTCAAAAAAACTCTCAAAATACTGGCTGTGGATGCGAAAAACGCAGAAAATTGAACCCGATCCGATTTTTTTTATTACGGACGAAAGTTTCGTAGACAGTGTGCAAGCGTGATTGACATAACGTGAGGTCGAATTTTTTTTTTAACGTGCGAAAATTTCGGATACGAATTTCGGACTCAGTGTGCAATGGCCTGAACAGTTGTTATATAAATTGAAAGTCGCTGTGATTCTGTGTTCCTCAGGAGCTGGAAGAGGTTTGAGTGTGTGTGACTGATGGACAGGATTCAGTGGAGCGTCAGAGATCAACTCTCTGAACACACAGAGATCCAGAGACACACAGGACTCACTTTACTCTGTTTCACTGATGCTCAGGAGAGTGTGTGTGTGTGTGTGTGTGTGTGTGTGTGACAGTCATGGATCCACCGATCAAACCTGCACAGAGTCTCTGGGTTCAGACTGTAACGCTGAAGAACAGCAGATGCTGCAGACGCCACTGAAGATGATGAAGATGAGGGGAGAAACCACAGCTGAGGAAGAATAGAGCGATGATGATGAAGATGAGGAGAGAAACCACAGCTGAGGAAGAACAGAGCGATGATGATGATGATGATGATGAAGATGAAGATGAGGAGAGAAACCACAGCTGAGGAAGAACAGAGCGATGATGATGATTATATTCCATCAGGTATGTTTCTTCATTTTATTACTTTTTCATAATATTTTACATTTGTAATTTCAGAACCTGTAACAAGAAACAATTTTTCACGTGAGTCAAAGACAACAATTTAAAAAAGGCTAAAAAGTGTGATTTTTTTTTGTTGTAGCTTAAAAAGTTCTCAGTCCCCTTTTAAAGGTGCACTAAGTAACTTTTTTACCTTAACCGAACAGCTTCGGAGTCATTGGAATAGTTATATGACTTTTTTCGGGTTGAATGGTGGTCGTTGCGCAGCCCCCAAGCGCCTGTGAGCAGAAAAACCACCCTTGCAACTTTGGGCCTAGTAGACATCTTCAGAGGTTATCTGTGCCTGTTCGATGTCCAACGCTTTGTAACGCGTTCTGTCAGGAGGAGAAATAGGGATAGCTCACAGATGAAGTTATTACCGAGGCCAGACAGACTCACGGAGGCGATTGGCATCTCACAACTTGCACTTTATTCCCCAGTCGAACTCGTGTAACTGTCTGTCACCCGTTCTACCGTCCACAGCTTTACTTGATAAACAAAAGTAGGATAAGAATGAGCATCAAACTGAAATAACCCGCATACGGGTGTTCGAGGTGCACATACAATACAAACTGCCGACGACAGTTCAACAGGGCGCGCGCAGCTCTTAACCCTCTGAGGTCTGAGCTGTTTTCTGGGCCCTGGAGGTGTTCTGACATGCTCTGACATTTCTGGTTATTTCTGTTACTTGTGACATTTTCATGGCTAAAGTCTAATTACACTGTATTCAGCACAAACTCTGCTACAATAATATATCAGCAGCATGTATGTAAAAGTTTGTAGTTTTGAGATAATGACATTTATGCGTGGTTTGTGAAAATACAAAAAAAAATTCTCACTGAAATAAGCCCATGAAACCCATACTGATTATTTCTTCACAAGACTTTTGAAAATTGTATGACGTAGCCTAGAATATTTGCTGCAAAACTATGTGAAAATCACCCTGACTGCTCATTCAGATAAGACAATATATTGATTTAAAAATTTTACGACGTGTTTTGTGTGAAAAAGCTTTATGCGGGAGCTCATTAATATGTATGGCTTTTTACACCTGAGAAAGACAAAGACCCTCCCCTAACGGCCCTATTAGGAGCTATCAGGCCCTGTCATTCTGAGCAACCTTGCACAAAGAATGAGGAGATTTAAAAAAGAATGGCTTTTAGATTGTTTGGATTTATTTACAACACAACATAATCCAAAGATACACAACAAATGCCAAAAAGCACTTCAAAGACAGAGACCTTTGTGCCATTCCTAAAAACATTGTACATACCTTTCATTTCCAAGATTTTCACTTTACCATGTTCACGTACAGAGACTCATGTGAATGTTGAAGTCCTCAGTGGCATCTAGGGTGACCACCTGCTAATAAGCCCAAGGGGGGACAATGGGTATGTTTCTGAGGGACAATGTGGGACACTGCCTGGCGCGGCGGAGCCCCACTGGCAGACTCACTGATAGTGGTTTACCCATTTCTAGCACATACCACCTTGCATAGTATTAATAATGCCCTATTCTCCTAAACGTGTAATTTTTGATGTATGCTCATGAATAGGCCAACCAATGTGTGTTTTTTTTTCTAAATAAAGACTCATAATATTTTGAACATTCAATGAATTGACAGATGTACTTCCACTTAAGATTTACTATTTAATTTTATTTATTTTTCATTACAATTTATTTACTTTAAATAAATTAATAAATTATAATATAAATGTATAGGATTAACAGGAATTGTAGTTGCTCAACACCACAGGAACAATTTAAAAAAAAGTATTTAAAAAAAAAAGTATTCCCCTCCCTCCATGTTCGATTGAGAAGGTCGTTTTGCAAAGGTCACAAAAAGCCCTCTCGGTATCCCCCTCAAAACCTTTCAGCCACAAATATTCATTTCCCCATTCTTGTTTCTTGTACTCACACCTTCTCTTTTTAATTGATGATGGCGTTGCCTCTCAGACTCAGTCTCTTTCTCGAATTTTTCGAATTGGAAAGCGCGCATCTAAAAGTTCCTTCCTTCCCAGTGTGTCTGGTATGCGCGTGCGTGCGCTGTCATGACAACAACGAAAAAGTTGACAACAACCTAGTCAGCAGTTCAACTGAGGGGTTTGTGTGGCGTGCTGAAATGTCAAGTAATGTTCGTTTGTCTGCTTGGGGCTCGAGTATATAGAGCGACCAACTTTTTTTTGAGCAAGCATAGATTATGCGTGACACACGGTCTCAATTTGCGTGACGCGTGAATTGGGCTTCAAACGCTGTGCGCGCACGCGCTACGCGGGACGGGTGGTCACCCTAGTGGCATCTGGGCCCTGAAAAAAAAAAATTTCCTTTTTAAAATTCACAGAATACACACACACACACACACACACACAAATGTTTCCAACAATATATAATATAATGAACACCAGGTTTGTTGTGCCTTGTAGGCATAAGGTATATGCGCAGTGCCGGATAAAATAATAATAACAATAGATAACCTATAGCAGTATAAATCTTCCAAAAGATTTCAGTAACAACTAAGCCAGAGAAAAATATATTGATTATCATGTTACTTCAAATGTTTCCATCTGTTATGATGATATGAAATGAGATAATAATAAAAACATGAAGCCGTTTGGTGCTTTTTGCTTTCATCCAAAATATGATACAGTACATTCAAACGCGATCGCGCTGCAAAATATGATACATTCAAACGCGATCGCGTTGCAAAATATGATACATTCAAACGCGATCGCTATCCAAAATATGATACATTCAAACGCGATCGCGCTGCAAAATATGATACATTCAAACGCGATCGCTATCCAAAATATGATACATTCAAACGCGATCGCGCTCAAATATAAAACATAATGGTTACCATATACATATCGTCGCTGCCCGATGAAACTCACGTATGTCCAAAACGGTTACTTTTCAGGAAGTGAAAATAAACACCGTAATTTCAAAAGCAGTTGAACGTAGCGTTGTCATACTTTGTACGGCATCTTTAAATGTAACCATATTCTTGCCAGTGTAATGATATAATCCACATTTGACCAAAATCGAGTTTAAATGGACATACGTGCATATTTTACAGTAACGGTGGTCGATACGCGTTCTTCCGATCATTAATTAGAATGGCCAAGTCGCGTTTCATATTGACAGATGAATAGGCTACGCTCAGTTTATTAAATAGCCTACGTCTCAGTTTATTAAATGTCTCTTGCAAACTATGAAGGGACAATGAATCAATACACTCATTGCTGACCCCAGGGCCGGCGCGTCCATATAGGCGACCTAGGCAATTGCCTAGAGCGGCACTTTTGTAAGGGCAGCAAAATGTGTGCCAACCGGGAATGAACAATTCACAAAATAGGCTATAGGCTCTATGATCATATAATCATACATAATCAGAGAGTAGCCTTTTCTTTTCGTTTAGAATTATTTTGTTTAAAGACTTTTCAAGCTTTGTGTATTTGATGTCTTTCTCATGTCTGTGTGAGGCATACACTGAGTTTCGTTAACGTGCAATGCAAGTGACCGCGCGGGCGCCTCCATGATTATATTGTCTGCTATATATTTGCTTCTTATTTATTAAATCCACTCCAGGCGATTGGTTGATGCAAAATTAATTAAAATTAAGATACAATTTATACAAAACAAAACTCACTTTAAAGAAAGGTTTTCTACAAAACAAAACTTAATGAATTGGTCAAAATCATGTCTGACCCGTCTCAAATTGTGCATCCTATTACTCGTGCTGTTCACTTTTCATACTTTCAACAGTATAGTAGACCTACAGACTCTATTTGTACAAATTGTTGCACATTCATTTAATTCTGCATTTTGCACACACAAGTTGAAAGGCTTCAAATCAAGTTCACGGATAATTGTGCATGCATTTATTAATCATTATGATACTAAAATCATAACAAAGTAGGCTATGCTATGTACAAAAAAAAAAAAATACAGCCATTTCTGTTTTTTTCTTTTAAACAAAAAAACAAGCTGCACCCTTTTTTTTACATTTCATCTATCATTCCGAAATAGAATAATGAATGAACGAAAAAGTACACGGACCCAACATGTAGGCTATTAGCCTTTTTACCCGTTATCAATCTAAATTAATCTCGTTTTTAATTTAACTTAATTTCGTTTTTCTTTATTTAAATTTAGTTTATCTTTATTTAAATTTCGGGTTTTTCTTTATTTAATTTGAGTTTTTTCTTTATTTAAATGTCATTTTTTTAATTTAAATTTCGTTTTTTCTTTATTTAAATTTCGTTTTTTCTTTATTTAAATTTCGGGTTTTTTTCTTTATTTAAATTTTGTTTTTCTTTATTTAAATCTCCCCTTTACTGTGTCAGTAATTTATTAGTCAGAAAAATGTTAGACTACCTTAAAAGTATTTAAAAATAACAGACCCGTGCGTTAACATCTCCACAATAAACAGTGACAATTACTTCGTCTTGACCATTTACCGGTAAATAACAGTTGTGAATATATTGCGAATATATATTATAAACTTGAACAGTTGTCAAACACAAACGTTTGCTGATACTTCACCTCACAGAGATATTCGGCTGTCCAATGCTGAGCTACCAGAGACGCTTTTAGACCGGCGAGATGCCTCCACAGGGCGGGAGATACGCGGCGTGATTGACAGCTTTGACACCAAATGGATATACGTGAAAATCAGATGACATGATTTCACAACTTTTCATTGGTCATTTAGATATGTGAAGCATACTGTATACGGAAATGAACCTGGACATTCTATCCGTCGAAAAATCTCAAAATCGGCAAAATGGACATACGCGGTTTTCATCGGACAGCGACGATATCTACGTTTGAGCAGATATCCACAAACACAGTAACAGTAAACACGGGTCTAAATATTATAATATTCCCCATATATCTAGCAACAGTTCAACTGCAATGTGAAATTTATGCAACAATAACAAACTAATATGTAAGAATGTCTTACCTTACATCTTTCTTGTCTTCAAATCGCGTTCTTCTTCTTCTGAGTTAGCCTAAATCCAATGTAAGCTCAGGCACGTCTTTCAAACTCGACGAAAAGTGAAGTGAACTGTTTTGTTGTTGAGGTAATGAACGAGTCCGCGTTCCATGTGGAGATTTGCATCTGAATATCTTTTGCGCGAGTGGGCGTGGCCAAATTAACTGTAATGAGCAAGCGTTTGAGAAGCTGGACATCTTGTTGGTTTTATACAAATTACTTAAACAGAGAATATTTGTTTTCGTTTTGAATCCGATCATTTAAAAGTACACACTTAAATGTTTATAAAGGTATATGGCTCATAAATGTGTGACAAGTATTCGCTGAGTTTTGTTTCAGTTTATAGACGTGCTCAAGAAAAAAAAGTTCACCGCGACGGAGAGGCAGAACGCACACCCTGTTTATTTTCTTTATTTTACAAAAGCACAATGTTTTGATTTGATTGTAAGTGGACACATACAAAAGGAGAAATATCACAGATTCTTTTTTTATATTTCTTTTTTCTGTATGACCATAAATGACGGAGTAATTTAAGTTTATAGTGCTACAATGTGGAGAAAATCCAGCAAAACGCGCCCGCGCGTTTGTCGACCTCAGAGGTTTCAAAAAGGACGCTTTTACGCGTGGCGTTTTTCACGCCGGTGTGCACACTCACATTGGCGCCCTTTGTTTAGTCACGAGGCGTTAAACGTCGGCGAATATCGCGCGAAATTCGTCCCGGTGTGAACAGGCCTAAGTCTAAAAGAGACTGCAAGGAAGACAAGGTTTTTCCATAGTTTTGCTCTAAAGTTTAGGCTACACGAGTAGGTAAAAATTCTTCAAAACTATACTTAGGTATAGAAACTATGTATTATTCCGTCAGTTATTCCAGGCCTTAAACTGCTAGGCTACACCCCCACAGGCAGGGCAGCACTTCAGAAGGTCAACTCGTATCATTCTTTCTAGTTCTGGGTAATTTGTGTATTTTCATTTAAAAAATGCCTTTGCTATATCTGTCATAAGTCTAGTCTGTGTTTCTGTCTTGTTTCATGTTTAGCAGCTCCCAGTTATGTTTATTAGTCTTCCCAGGTGCTTCCTATTAGCCACACCCCCTTGTTATCTTGTTTAGCTTGTTTGCCCTTGTATTTAAGCCTGTGTGTCTTGGTCAGTCTTTGTCAATCCTTAATGTTTGTTTGCTGGTTGTTCTGTTCCCGTGCCTTGTTTCCTGAGTCTGAGATTGTGTAATAAAGGAATACTGCAAATGGATCCTACTTCCTCATCTGCTTCAACCACCCGTGACAATATCACAGAGAAATACATGAAATTGATTATAAGGAATTGTTGTTAAGGAATTGTCACACAAACACCAATAGTGGGGACAAAATCCATCATTATAGTGACATATTCCAGTGTATTCATAAAATCTGTTATACCAATGTAAATATGAACAGCTGTTTATGTCAAAGTATTTGATTATCATCTCTCTCTGCATCGTAAAAGAAACTAGTTATGTCTCTACTAGCCACGGTGATGCACGGGTACTAGCCAACAGCATTTAATACCATCAAGAAAGGATCTTTCTATATATGACAGACAACACAGCAAAGTATTTATTTTACAGATAAATAACCCAATAAATAAAAAATCTTCTAAACATTATGCAATTCTCATTTTATGGAGTAGTCTAGTTTTCATTGGACTTTGTTCATTCTGTCTATCTATTCAAGTTCTTCCTGTTTCTGAAGTCTGACATGAAAATACACAAATCAAATGCACTTTTAATAGCAGACTGCTTTTGATAATACTGCTTTCTGGTAAACTCTACTAAACTCTTACATTTCTGTCACTTACCTGTGAGTGAATATCAGATGTAAATCACTAGTTTCAGAATAAAAAGGTTGTTGTCTGAAGAAGCTTTCAGTTTACCTGAAGTTTCACCTTCACGAAAGTCTTTCACTCGCCTGCAGTGATGTCATAAAGCTCATATTTCATGAATATTGAGCAGTGTGTTAATAGTGTCATTAATCTTCATTGATTTCCTGCATATTGTACAAGGGTAAACCAATATGGCATTTAAAAGTAAAAAATAAACGATGAAAGCATACTAAAAAAGTTTCTAAGACCTTCATATAATAATAATAATAATAATAATCTGTGAGCTTTAATAAAACTGTTGTCACTGTACGAGTGCACACGTCACTATCCTGAAGTGCAAATCTCTACAATTTAAAAATTACGGTCCGTCTGAGGAGAATTGAGCTAAAGGCCAAAATATTCTTCTCTTTTATGCGGACGCGAGGATTTTGTAACTGCGTGTACTTTAAAAATGAAATGCAACCACCTTGTGTCAATCACGTTTACACACCGCCTCCGAAACATTCGTCCATCATAAAAAATAAAATCCAGATCGAGTTACTCTTCCCTGTGACCTACTTTCTGTAAGATCTGAATTTTTGAGATTGAATTTTAGAAAACTGAATTTGAAGTTCCGAATTTCTTCATCTTTTCTTCATCTTGAAAACTTTAATCTGTATTTTTTTAAACTGAATATTTGCAAAATAAGAATTCAGAACAAAAAAACTAGCTCTTTGAAAATACATGTCTATAAAATTCTGCCATAAAAACATTTCAGTTTGTTAAATTTAAAATGTTCAATATTCGTTTAAAAAAATAAAATTCAGAACTATTTAAACTACCACCTAAAATTCAATTTTGTTAGATTTCACTTGTAAATAATTCAAATTTACACAATTCAAATTCAGATCATATTGTCATATTTTAAGCTCCATAAGATTTGCTTCAAAACATAAATTGTACTGCATTAAATATGATATTTAAAGAGTGAAGCTTCCAGAGAGTTGATATTGTCTTTGTGTCTGTCAGTGATGTGGAGAAGCTTGCGACGGTTACACTGATGGAGAAGTTTGTTCCCACCGTCTCCGGCTCTCAGAAGCTCCTGGCATCGATGGACTGCCGTCAGCTCACTCAGGTGCACGGATTCACTGATATTGTGCTCAAACCAAAGTCAAAAACACTGTCATTGTGAAGCCTTCTAATGCTCTCGCTTCTCTTGAAGAATATGTACTAGATTTAAGGATCATCTGCATTCGAGGGCCATGCCCACCCTAACGAGTTACTGTGCCCCCCCACCGAACGCGAGCAATTTTCAAAGTACAAATGCGTGAAATGGTTGAGCGCAGTAAAGTTAGTTGTAGGTTCGATATTCGCCGGTCATTTGTTTTCCCTTGCCACCGTTGCAACCTTCTTCGTTGCTCTGGTTGGTTGTAGCACTATCCTATTGCGTGCAGAGGGAATTTGAAAGACAACCGTTTATCCCGCCCCTCAGATTGAGCCCTGCCAATGCTGTGTTCCCAGACCCAACATCTTGATGTGGGTCTAGCTTGCCAGGCTAGGAACGTCTGCCAAATCCACCAACTGCGTTAAACAGAGCCTATAGTTTGTATTATTTAAAATGACTTTTAACATTTAAAAACAGACATTTTCAAATTCCAAAGCTTGTAGAAGGTTTTGACCAGACTGACTTGATACAGGTGAAATTGTCCCTAATACCTCCTTTCATGTATTTACAGTAAACAATTACTTTTATAAAAAATACTGTAATTCACCACAAGGGTTTTTGGTGATTTACTACAGGTGAGATTTTGCATGATTTACAAGTAGTAAGTCATTCTGGTCACTGGGAACGTACTACAACCATGGCTGTAGCCAGGTATGAGCTCTCAGAGGTCTGAATAATAATGGTGTATATAATAAAGGTTGTAAAATAATTGCCTCATATAGTATTAACTCAACTTTAGAGCTGCAAGGATATTGCACAGCATCAAGATAATTTATTAATGGTCATAAAGTGTGAGGTAAGATGCAAGTAGCTAAAGTAAACATTTAATAATTGACAGCTGTTTTAAGATAGAAATGTTAAAAGACCAACAAAAATAATCAGGCAAACTAATAAACTTTTGACTAATTTCATCATTTTGGATTAAAAATAGGCCTATATAATTTACGTAACATCCATGTATGTAATAATTTTAGAAACTGTCAATGTGAGAGAACAAGAGACCTTAATGAAGCCTTCTTTTTAATCATATTGGGCATGAGATTAATAATGAATGTATACATATTGTGAATGAATTTAATAAACTTTGTTAGCTTTCCTGGTAGCCTTCAGTAAATTAACTTGTCTAAGAAAATGATTCACAAAACATATAAGTATCAGTTGACCCTGTGTTTACTTGCTAAACTGACACAGACAAAAATGAAAATACTATCAGTAAAAGCTCAGCTTTAGGAGGGGAAGAGATGGGGCAGGATAAGGAGACAGAGAGAAAAGGAAAGAGTAATGAAGATGGTATTAGGACTTCCGGTTTGAGCATGTAGCGAACAGACGTGTGAGAAGTGGCTCCCAAACTACTTTTTTATTTTCTCCCTCATTTTTTCGGCATAAAGTTTGGCGCACCTTAAGTTGATTATGTGAACGGTAAGACATAACTTTGCACAACTAAATGAGACCAAAGAGACGTGACCGAGGGCAAAAAACGACCGAGATGGACGAAGATGCCACAAGTGAAGACAACATGGCTACACAAGCTAGCCCAAGCTCGGAGTAACCTGCTGATCTTGATAAGCTTCACTCGGTGCTTCTGTCCGACCTTGCACAGCAAACGGACACCCTCCTGAATAAAGCACTTGGCGATGCACTGGCACCAATTTCGGCATCCCTGGAACTGGTAAAATCGTCGCTTGACTCCCACGAAGAACGTATCCATGACATGGAGGAAGGGCTAAACGACCACAGCAACAGGATTGAGGCTATCGAAACAACATGCACCGCACTTCTGTAAGAACTGATTTTCCTGTTAAAACAAAACTCACCCTGCAATAACGCCATAAAATGCACCCTGGACAACAGATAACAAAGGCAGAGCACAGAACCTTGTCCTGCCCAAACTTATCTCATTGTCCCCTTGTTTGACTTCAACTCATCCCCCCTCTCCTTCCTCAAGGAATGTCTATTTAACACATATGGTGTATCTTGTGAATATGTTGTTTTTCCTTTTCATGTTTGGTGTCATTTTAAAGGGCACCGTGCGATTGGTAAAATGGTCTTAATTTCATTGCAGTCATTGGTTTAATGAGAAAGATTGAGAACTCAGGAGAATCCTGTATCTCTGGTTGATATCTCTTTACAGTATCTCAAGAAACCAGGTGCTACCCCCCTGGGGTACATGGATTGGCCCAACCAACTCTAAACAACATTTGTATAACCCCCTTTTGTTCTGATCTGGTATTTAAGGTGAGGGAACAGAGCAACCTTTGGGACTTTTTACCAGCCCCCATAGTAATGTTTCAGTGCTTTCTGGTTGGGAAGCCCTGACGCATTACTGTGTCTTTGTCAGGAAAACATTACTTACTTTTAGAGTCATCTTTGAGTAAATTATGTCATGTATTTTCTGAATTCGCTTTTAATAATTTACTTCTGTAATTGGCATGATATATATTTTGCCTGACAAATAAATGTTACATCTTGATTTATTCTGAAGTATTCTGAAATCATTATTTTAGTATATTTAAGGAGGCTGGTGCTACCGCAAATCTTAGTTAAGGTAGGTCAAACTAAAGGCACATGTATGAACGGAGCAGTAGGCACGTCATCTGGAGATCTTTTGATTTCTGTCTATCACTGGTTTAGCAAGTTGTATGGAAATTGGAAATGGCTAAATTAAACTACACTCTCTAGTCCGAGTAAGCAGTAGGCGACCGACTTTAGAGGTATTAGCAAACCCTACATCCTCTGACTAAAATCAGAATTAAAGCCCCACTATGTAGGATTTCCGTTTTGGTCAAACAACGACCCCTAGAGTCGCTGTGGACTACTTGTATTTAACGTTACTGTCGTAAATACCACTCACGCAGCAGTCTCTTCACTCACGGCCTGATTCCCTCCCCCCTGTATACCGGTCCCTGTTCAGTCGGATGGAAGCTGTAACGAGTGGAAATAAGGCGTTGCCCCTTTAAGAGCTGCGCACGCCCTGTTTAACTTTCGGCAGTCTGTATTGTATGTGCGCCTCGAACACCCCGTAAGCGGGTTGTTTCTGTTTGACGCTCATTCTTGTCCTATTTTTGTCTATCAAGTAATGCTGTGGACGGTAGAACATGTGACAGACAGTTACACGAGTTCGATTGGGGAATAAACACAACGCGTTACAAATCGTCGGACATTGAACAAGCACAGCTAGCCTCCGAAGAAGTCTACTAATCCATCAACAAGAACGCCAGGTGCTTGTCCGAGTGATATACAATATAAGCAATATACTTACAAGTCCAACAGCATGTGAGGACGTGTTGGGGGAAGTGAGGTAGCCTATGCCGTAAAGCAGTCGAATTTTGTAGTTCTTTTTGTGCGCGGGTGTTACTACCCGAACCCCGAAGTTTAAAAGTACGATTAAAAACTATACAAACCCCGTCAGGCTATGGCAGACGTGTCATTCAACCTATTTTAAGTCGATGTACCATCACAAGGATTTTGGAAATATATTATGAAGGTTGAAAAGTTACTTAGTGTTACTTTAACAAGTTTGTGTCCGTGAGAAACACGAATTGGCCGACGTGATCTCTGTGCGGCATTGGGTCCATAATGAATTAATAACTGAAAATATGGGATACTCAGAATAATCAAAGATCTAAATTAATTCATAATCAATGTGTATGATTATTTTCTAATCAGAAATACGATCTAAATTTGATTATCATTTGAAATTGGAGTCAGATTACGCATAGAGCTAAAGTAATACTAAAACTAAGTTCCAATAAATTAAGTGAACTTCACTGGAGCGCTGAAAAGACATACACGCTTTAAACCTGCGCCAGGCCGTTGGATTCCGTCGTTGGGCCAATGGGTGGTCCTTACACTTCTAACTGAAAACGAGAGGCTCAAAAACAAAGTGGAGGATTTGGAAAATCGCTCCCGTAGGTCCAATCTGCAAGTTATCGGTATCCCGGAGCATATGGAGGGGCCAGACACAGTTAAGTTCATGACTGAATTTTTCGAAGAAGTCCTGGGTAAGGAATTCTTCCCGCATCCCCTCATTATCTCCCGCGCGCACCGAGTGGGACCCAAACCGACCGCCGACTCCAGCGCTAGCTCCAAACGGCACAGGATATTCCTCGTTCTCTTCCACAACTTCCAAAACAAACACCGCATAATAACGAGGAAACGAGTGCAGCTGTTCTTCAGGGGACATAAGGTATTTTTCCACGAGGATGTCAGCGCGGAACTCGGCAAAAACAAGCTGCTTTTAAAGAAGTGAAATCCCTCCTGTATAAGAAGAACGTCAGGTTTGCTCTTATCTATCCCGTCCCGTACCTTCACGACGGACAGACGCTGATCTTCGAGACTCCGGAGAAGGCCAGAGAGTTTTACGAGCTTCACTGGGGAAAGTAGCCTAAATGATGCTGGAGCACAGAATATTTACGAGAAGGTGAAAGTAAGCCTAACTTTCAGCTTAGACACTTTGATTCCTTGGGACTATTTGTTTGCTTGGTTAATATATAGGGGATCTATGTAAACAAGAAAAAAAAAAAAAAAAATTCAAACCTTTTTTCATCAACCTACGTTGATGTGGTTTTCGTACATGTTTAAGGCACAATAACAACACAGTGGCCTCTGTGATTTAAATATACAACAGCTAAGGTTTTTTTTTTTTTTTTTTTTTTTTTTTAAAAGCATGGCAGGGTTGTTTTAGTTAGTGTGGCTTTAACACATAACTGGCATATGACCATTTCACAGACTGGTCAATTTTAGTAAGGTAAATTAACTGACAATATCTGTCCCAAGTGAGCTGGATACATTTTATTTTAACTAGGTCAGCCAATCGTTCTCTGTGTAATTGCACAGTGAGCACTGGTGATCCAGATGCAAATCAGGGATATATAATATTACTTTCAATTTTATTTATTGATTTAGTTTGGTCCCTTTTTTCTTTTTTCTGAAGGTGAGCCGAATAGATAATTGTATATAGGTAGAATACAAATCACTTACTGAGAGAGGAGCCATCCTCAAGTTAGGATAGGAGTTATAGACAACGCTAGATGTCTTGGAAGTTTTCCGTCTGGGAATTCCTGCGGTTTTCTTTGTTTGGGGAAGAAGATCTTGGTTTGGGGTGTTCAATGGGATTTTTTTTTCTTCTTCTATTTCAACTTAAGTTTCATGAGAACTGGGGAACATTTTATTTACATGGCAAAACCTTATCTTCTAAGGATGCACACAGCTATGTTAAACTGTATTTTTAGTTGATTATTATTACCATTTCATTTTACTTCTACACAACTGCATGCAGTGTGTGTTGACATCACTTATGACCACAAATGCACTTCCATAATGTGGTTCAGGCTAATCATACACATTTTGGATGTCTCCTATGATAAATAACGCAGGCGGTACACGCCCAGTAGGGGGAGCTGCAGTTAGGTTTATGTCCTGGAATGTTAAGCGGATGAACGGTCCTGTGAAACGTTCTAGGATTTTTTCCCATCTTAAACAATTGAAAACTGATGTTTTGTTTTTGCAGGAGACTCATTTACGGCTAGAAGATCACACCAGACTCTGTAAATCATGGCTTAATCATATCTTCCATTCCAAATTTAATAACAGATCACGAGGGGTGGCAATTTTGATTAATAAACGAATTCAATTCTCACTAAATGCAATTATTGCAGACCCGAATGGTCGATATGTCATTGTCTCGGGCTTCCTATTTCAAACACCTGTTCTTTTGGTAAATGTGTATGCCCCTAACTGGGACGATACTGAATTTGCCAATAAGCTTCTGTCATCTCTCCCTAATTTAGATACACAAAGACTGATCCTTGCAGGAGATCTTAATTGTACAATTAACCCATTGCTCGATAAATCTAGCCCTAAATCTACCTCACCTTCTGCAATGTCGAGGGTCTTTTCAGACTTTATGAGACAAAATGGCTGTGTAGACCCATGGAGGTTTCAAAATCCGACCTCCAAACAATTCTCTTTCTTTTCTCATGTTCACCATTCTTTCTCAAGGATAGATTACTTTTTTATAGATAGCTCGTTCATCCCTGCAGTGAAATCGGTTGAATACTTGGCCATCATCATTTCAGATCATGCACCACTCATCTTAGACCTTTCTTTCACTTTGAACGTTAGAGAGCAATCCTTCTGGAGACTTAATTCGCTGCTGCTTTCAAATGAGAAATTTTGCGAACATGTGGCTACTAATATAGATACTTTTCTTGAAGTAAACAAGAAGGAAGGTATATCATATTCCCTACTTTGGGAAACCTTAAAAGCATACTTAAGAGGACAAATTATCTCCTATGTAGCACATGTCAATAAGGAACGCCACAAACAAATACAAGACCTGACGGATTTAGTTTTTAATTTAGACCACAAATATTCTGAAAGCCCCTCCCCAGAATTATATAAAGAATGGATAGCTCTACAGTCTAAGCTTAATCTTCTATCCACCAACCAGGCTGAATACTTATTACTGCGGACCCAGAGCACTTACTATGAGTACGGAGAAAAAGCTAGTCGATTGCTGGCTCACCAGCTGAAACGTCAGGCTGCTTCATTGTTTATACCCCAAGTGAGAGATCAGGGTCAAAACATAGTCACCAACCCAAAGGAAATCAATAATACTTTTGCAACATTTTACTCTACACTTTACACATCTGAATTACCATCAGATGTTACGAATATGAACAGTTTTTTAGATAATTTAGAATTACCTACTATTGAGCCTGGAGACAGGGAAGTGTTAGATCAACCTCTTGCACTGACAGAGATCGCTGCAGCCATCGGAGACGTGCAAACTGCAAACCCCCCCCCCCCAGTATTTAACGAATCATTGGGAAACGGTTCCTTGCCCCAAACCCTCACACAAGCTAAGATTACACTACTCCTCAAAAAGGACAAGGATCCTACTAACTGTGGCTCTTACCAATTAATTAAAATAATTAAAATAGCCCCACATCATCACATAGCCTTCACCATACCTAGAGATTGGCATGGTTTTATTTCAGTTAGCCTAAAAGCTAGTTTGATTTGCATTGAGAGATGATCTTATGGAAAGTACCCCATGCCAATCCCTAGGTATGGTGAAGGCTATGTGATGATGTGGGGCTATTTTAATTCCAAAGGCCAAGGGAACTTTATCAGGATGCATAGTATCCTAAAAAAAATTTTTTAAAAACACTTAAAAATTAAAATCTGCCTGCCTCTATGGGAATTTAACATAGGGGTGTACTCACTTATGCACCATGTATTTTAAGGAAGAACATTTATTTATTTACGATACATTATTCATTCACAAAGAAAATTGGTGTCCTTAAAGGTTGGATTTTTCCTAATTTTTTAAATTAAGGCATTAAGTTCAATTTCCAAAATATGATTTTTTATTCCTCTTTTTAGTCAACTTTAGCATGGGTGTATTCACTTATGCATTGCACTGTATATCCAGGAACGGACGGGAGTTGTGATAGATGCTCCCTCTCTCCAGCTGATTTAACACACATTTTGGTTGTGCCCCTGTCTAAATCAATATTGGTCATCTGTTTTTCAAACTTTATCCGAAGTCATAAAAATTCAAATTAAGCCCTGTCCGTTGATTGCAATATTTGGTATTCCAAAGGAGACCTTAACTTTAACCCGGGACCAATCGGACATTATCGCTTTTACATCACTTCTTGCCCGTCGTAGAATCTTATTGGTTTGGACATCCGCTACTCCACCAGCGGTGGCTGCATGGTTAAGGGATGTTTTATTTTTTCTTAAACTAGAAAAAGTTAAATTCACGTTGAAAGGGTCAGTCCAGAAATTTTACTTAAAATGGCAACCCTTTGTGACATGTTTTGAGAATCTCAAAGTATTGCCCGAAGTATGAGATTCCTTTTTATTTTACAATTTACTCTCTGTTTCCTTTTTTATTTTTTCTGTATATGTTTATTTAAATCAATGGTCAATTACCTTAATGTGGTGGGAACTGAGTAGCCTGACTGACAATTGTGAAACTGTGAGTTTAAAGCCCTGTTAACCAATTGGGGTCGAAATGTGGGCATGCAGTTGTGTGCTTGTTTTCAATGTGTAGATCCTTACACTTTTTTTAAGTACTGTGTAACAAACAAAATAGGGGAGGGAGGGGGGAGGGGGGGAACTCAATTCCTGAGTATGTGCAATTTAAAAGTCTTAAATTGCACATTCTGTATAGGTCCTAGAACTCAAACTTTTCTCGGGGGACCATGCCCCCGAACCCCCCTAACTAGCTCACATTTGGGACCTCTGTGATTATTAAACCATGTCTACAGCCCTGACTACAACTTTTGGAACATGAGGAAAAACACTTTTGGTGAGTTACAGAAATTCATTATTATTATTATTATTTTAATTTACAAGTCATATATTGGCAGAAGCTCATGCAGTATGTCAGTCTGTAGGCATTTACTATAACCTTGTAAATATCGTTCTTTGGAATAAATGATTATACGTTTATATTTTTGGACTGTGAGAGGAATTTGCAGACGGTGTCTTTAGCAGCCTCGGCGAATATGTAGCGAATGTCAAACCTAAAACTACAGCTTTCCCGGAACGGTTGCTTTCCCCTACAAATGCAATGTCAAATGCAAATGCCGTTGTGAGCAGATATTAGCAAGCAGTTTAGATTATACTCAAAATCAGTTTTAGAATTGAACACTTGTCTTTATTCAGATGCTGCAGTTATTACAATATAAAACAAGAACCTCAATATTTCACAAGTAATTCAATGTTTACAGCTGGAGAGGAGAGAGAGAAAATGGCTTAAGAGATTTCCATTTTTCATTATTTAACTCTTTAAATATGAGTGAATTACAATAACACTTTGTTAATTACATTGACAATGAATGAAGAACTCACTATTTGTATATAGTTTATTAATGTATTTACTACAGTTTATTAACTATTAATTCATTATAAACTAATAGTTTGTAAATGACTTAAGTTCTTTATTACTGTATTATTATAAAGTGTTCTGGTAAAATCTACTTGATTTTGGTTTGTGCAAACTCTTTTTTGGTTTTCATTTACATTTTCTAATCCATTAAAGGTGAGACAGGAGTGATGATCAGTGGGTTTGAGTTTTTACCTTCATCATTAAACCCTGGGCTGAAATATGGATAGAGTTTGTCAGTAAAAGTCTGACCAGTGAAAGAGTAGATATGAGATCTGGACTCCACGTCATAAAAAGAGACCAGACCCTCCTCATAATCCACAAACACACCAACCTTCTCAGGTTTCACTCTCAGAGATAAAGAGACAGGTGGACGTTCACAAGCTTTATATTGATTCTCGTTCCTCAGAGCCACAGTCCAGACTCCATCCTCAGGAGTCAGTGTGATCGTCTTCTTCTTCCTGTTAATGGATTCTCTGGCGACTCCTAGATCCCACTCAGTCTTTCCCTTCACCTGCACCTCATAGTAAAATCTCCCTGAACTGAATCCCTGCTTTGCCAGAACACACAAAAACTCATCAAATCTCTTTGGGTTTTTTGGGACGTCCTGCTCAATGTCTCCTTCACTGACTTGTTTTCCATCATCAGACAGGATGAGATATGGATCTGCTGTTTCAGGATCCAGAGTCACATCCACTGAGAGAGAACAGACATTATCAATCAACTTCAGAACAAACAGTTTCAGATGTACAGTATATAATACAGATTATAAACAATGTAGTGTATTGAAGAAAATGGTGTCAGTCACACTGTACCTGCAAACTTCTGCACAAACCTCAACCCTGTGGACACAGATGACAATATAATGATGAATTATTTATAGCAATAGTTTGAGTTTAACAGTGAGTTTTATTTAGAGACACCATTGTTAGTTCCCAGCATGCTTTGCACATGGCTGGAAATGGAGAGTAAATATTGAAGTTAAGTGTTATTTTATGTGTTTTTGAGTGAAGGGAAACATCAGTTAATGTTTAATGTTCAGTTATGTTTGACATGTGAAAGAGTTTCTGTTATATTGATGTTTTGATAGTTTCCATTGAAGAGTAGAGCTTATGGATAGGTTATGAATAACTGCATGTACTAATAATATGTTGCTTTGTTCAATAAGTAATAGCTTTGCTAATGCCAGTGCAGTAACAAGTGTGTGTATTGTGCTGTGCTGAGCAGATACAGTCTTTTACTTGTACAACACAACTTAAAGTCAAGTCACCTTTATTTATACAGTGCTTTTTACAAAACAGATTGTTTCAAAGCAGCTTTACAGAGATAACAGGAAAATAATGCAACAAAACAAAATGTCTTGAAGAAAATAGCGTTACAGTCCAGCTTAAGTTCATTGAAGTTATTTTTTGTTGTAAAAAGTTATTAATTTAGTTAATTTATATATAAAGCCGCTCTGGAGAAAACAGTGATGTTGAGCTCAGTTCAGTTCTCATATAATGGTGTCAATGCAGGAGATCAGTAATATTGTTGAATATTAAATGTCCCCAACTAAGCAAACCAAAAGCCAAAGGAGACAGTGGCAATGAACCAAAACTCCGTCAGTGACAGAATGGAGAAAAAAAGAAGAAGAAGAAAAAAAAAACCTTTGGAGAAACCAGGATCACTGTCAAATACAATACAAGTCCATTTCAAACAGGTCATTTCCGTTCACTAAAAATCACACACTTTTGAGTGCCAACTTAAATAAAAATAAAACAAAAACACATTTCACAACGAAAAATTTTTTATGATTAAATTATATTAAATTCATTGTGTCATATATATTAAATAATTTAGGAGATTTTACATTATTTATTCAGGTAGATTTCATTAAAGAAATCAAGCCTTAAAAACTACTCAAAAAATATCATGTGTAATATGGCTGAAAAGAACAGGGAGGTCCAGGCTGCCACGTTGAGAAGTAGGCCTATGATGGGATCTGAATGCAGACATGTTCACCGGCACAATTTGAATCTCACAGACGCACAACAAATAGACATTAAAACCATCCTAGATGCATTGGACGCATACTTCAAGCCTGCCAGGAATGTAATTTATGAGAGGTATGTGTTCGGCTGTAGTAGACAGGACGAAGGGGAATCCATAGATAATTTTGTGACCAGATTGAGAGAAAAAGCTGCAACTTGTGATTATGGTGGATTGAAGGATGAAATGATTCGTGACAAAATCGTACTGGGCATTACAAATGAAGTGCATGCCCCCAGCCGAAACGGTTCACGCTGTTGCTAGGAAACCATTCAAGCCTAACCAGTGGAAGCAGAGTAAATCACCAAGACTCTTAGACACAAGCAAGACATGCCGATATTGTGGTAATGTGCATTCAAGAGGCAGGGATCATTGTCCAGCATACGGCAAAACATGCAGACTCTGTGGAACTGACAATCACTTTGCTAAAGTGTGCCTTAAAAGCAAAAGCAGATCTACAGAGGGAAAGCTTCACTGCATGGAATATTCCACGGAGGTGCCGGGTGGAGGCAGTAATGAGGATATTTACACAGTTGAGTCCATTAGCATGGTGCACATGAAAGGGAAGAAATGGTTTGTTTCCTGCGATTACATGGCAAGTCACTGCGTTGTCAGTTAGATTCAGGGGCAACATGCAATGTGATGAGCTACAAGGATAAAGTAAAGGTGGCACCGCACACACCACTCCGCCCCAGTAACGTCATATTACGGCTGTACTCAGGCGAGGTGCTGGACTCCATGGGTGTTTTTGAAACAGAATGTTTGGTCAAAGGAGAGAGATATCAACTGTCATTTGAGATAGTAGAGACAAATCAAAGTCCACTTCTCTCAGGATCTACTTGTGAACAGCTAGGTCTGATGCAGTTTACAATCCCAGATGACATGCTCAAAATGGAACATGAACGGTGTAAGCCTCTGACTAAGGAACAGTTAATTGACACATACAGTGATGTGTTCAACTTGCCTGTGGAATCTCTGCCTGGTGAGGTCCACTTTGAGCTGGATACCAGTGTTACACCGGTACAGTGTGCCCCCCGGAATGTTCCAACCGCTATGAAAGCAGCCATCAAAGCCCAACTGGATGTGTATCAGGCATAGGGTCATATTGCAGATGTTACAGAGCCAACAGATTGGATCAGCAACATGGTGATCGTAAAAAAAACAGACAAGCTGAGGATTTGCTTGGACCCAATGTTCCTGAAAAAAGCTCTGAAACGCTCTCATTATATAATGCCAACTCTGGAGGATGTGCTATACAAACTGCCTAAAGCAAGGATCTTCACCTTGGTTGATACCAAAGATGCATTCTTACAGTGCAAGCTGGACCAAGAGAGCAGCTTCATGACCACATTCTGGACCCCATGGAGCAGGAAACGGTGGCTAAAGCTCCCATTTGGTGTCTCAGTGGCACCTGAGGTGTATCAGCGGAAACAGCATGAACTGTTAACAGGTTTAAAGGGGATTGATGATATTCTTGTTGTTGGTTGCGGTGACACAGACCAGCAAGCTGAAAGTAATCATGATCTCAAGCTTCGGGCCATGTTGGAGCGTTGCAGAGAGGTCAAGCTACGACTCTGCTTAAAAAAATTGAAATTCAAGGTCACTGAAGTGAAGTTGAAGCCTGTGAGGGCTATCATGGACATGCCAAACCCCACAGATGCAAAAGGTGTGCAGCGTCTCATCGGCTTTGCTAATAATTTTTTAGCCAAGTTCATGCCCCACTTATCGACTGTTTGCAAGCCACTTCGGCGCTTGCTAGACAAAAACACACCTTGGCACTGGCTACACAAACATGACGATGCAGTTCGCAAGCTTAAATCCATGGCCACATCGATGCCTGTGCTGCGCTATTATGATGTTACTAAGCCTATCACAGTACAAAGTGACTCCAGCCAGAGTGGTCTTGGGTGATGTCTTGGGTGAGGACAGCCTGTCGTCTTCGCTTCAAGAGCCCTCACTCCCACAGAAAAAAATTATGCTCAAATCGAGAAAGAGTGTCTCAGTATCGTTTTCGCATGCCAAAGATTTCACCATTGCCTGTACGGACGAGAGTTGGTCACAGCAGAGACTGACCACAAACCCTTGATCACTATATTCAGCAAACCACTTCTCAGTGCACCCAAGCGACTTCAAAGCATGCTCATGACACTTCAAAACTACAGTCTCAAGGTTGTCTACAAGCCGGGGCCTAAAATGTTCATCAGTGACATGTTGAGCAGGGCCGCTGCTGACTGTACAGGCAAGGGATCAGTTTACCAGCGGCACGCCATATGCCATCTGCAGAAAGAGCAAGATGATGTACAACTCATCAACCAAGCAGAATTCTTGAATGTGACGGACCAGCGGCTGAAGACAATCAGGGAGCACACTGAAAGAGATGATGCACTACAGGCCCTTAAGGCCACTGTCCTTGCAGGCTGGCCTGATAAGAAAGAAAAAACAACACACATCATCTGAGAATTCTGGCCTTATCAAGATGAAATTAGTGTGCAAGATGGTATTTTGTACCATGGACAGTAAGCTATTATCCCCAAGTCACTACGTCCAGAGATGCTCAAGCGCATACATTCAAGCCATATAGGAGGTGACGCATGTTATCGTCAAGCCTGTGACACACTGTATTGGCCTAGTATGCAAGCAGAAATCAAAGACTTGGTGAGTAACTGCTCGACTTGAATTGAATTTGCGAACAACTAACAGAAGGAAACCATGCTATCTCATGACAACCCAGGCAGGCCATGGCAGATCGTCAGCATGGACTTGTTTAGTCACCGGCAAAAGGACTATCTTCTAATTGTGGATCATTTCTCAGATTTTTGGGAGATTGAACTGCTTACTGATCTATCTGCAGAGACGGTCATTAAGCACTGATAGGCTCAGTTTGCTCGACATGGTCAGCCAGATAGAGTGATCACAGATAATGGCCCTCAGTTTGGTGCTCTGTTTAAGCGTTTTGCCTCAAGCTGGGAATTTGAGCATGTCACTTCTTCACCAAGACATCCTAAATCAAATGGAAAGGCTGAGTCAGCCGTCAAGATTGCTAAGAACCTTCGGCACAAAGCTATGCACGAAGGAACTGACCCTT
This sequence comes from Scardinius erythrophthalmus, assembly GCF_964197995.2. Lineage (NCBI taxonomy): Eukaryota > Metazoa > Chordata > Actinopteri > Cypriniformes > Leuciscidae > Scardinius > Scardinius erythrophthalmus. The sequence goes on from NC_138235.1 coordinate 39,430,920, forward strand.
GGTAGAGAGGATACGCATGAAGCCCCTTCCAGGGGAAAACCCTGCGCTATGGATGAAAGTGGCATGCGCTCTTATCTTGTGAATGTGGGTGGATCCCTATATAGACGAAACAGAGTGCACCTAAGAACGGCAGAGTCAAACACCACACAAGCATTGGACAGTACTGAACCCGAATTGCCTCTTATGCTGGAAGGGATTGTTGCAGAGGCCCTTCCATCCGCTGACTCACCTCCTGCGAAGCCCATGCCACAGGCTTCACTTGGCCCTGTCAAACCCTCATCATCAGATGGACACACTTACACTAGGGCTGGCCGATTGTCCAAGCCACCCAAGAGGCTTGATTTGTAATAGGTTATAAATGCTGCTGTGGCAGTTTTTGGAAAGGAAAAGAACAGTTAGTGTAACAAGGACTCTACAGTCAGCGATACTTCAGGTCATTAGTGCCTAATTTGAAGTTTATTGCAGTTGCTTTAAATGTTATGTGGTCTAAAGTTTATATAGTATTTTGTTCTTATTTACTTCTTATTTTAGAAGGGAAGTTATATTTGTAAAGGGGGATGTTACGGAATGTAATGAATCGTGCGATCGGCAGTCGATTGCTTTTGCCTTGTTCTCTGGCTGTTCTGTTGTCAATACAGTTGCTGAGCTGCACTCGCATGTCTGCTTCTTATTTTATGATTATACTGCTGCATAAACAATATTCACATACCAGTTTGAGTGAGTTTTTCATTCAGTGTCTCATCTAGAGTTTTCTTCAGTTTAGTCAGAGCTCTTTTCAGAGAGTTCACATTCACATCAGAGTCAATCCTGATTTCAGTCCAGTTCTTGGTGTGTGGACGAGTGTTCAGGGATGAGCTCATCTACAGCAGGAGAGAGAGAAGACTGTTAAATATGATCATTATTTTTAAAGCAGTTCAATTTGTTTTACACAGGAGCTTTCTAACACAGTTGAGGCAAAACCTCTGTATGAATATGGATGGATATCACCGTACTTCCTCTAGTTGATTGATTACAGGAAGAATTGCTTATATCGTCACTATTAAAAAGCATTGTCTTATGTTCAGTCTACAGTGTTTCATCGTCATCTAATTGCCTGGCAGAAGAATACAGGGTTTTTAGTCACTTTGGCGGATCCGTGTGAATGAGGATTGTTTTGATAATGGTGTCGAAGAAAACTCAAAGGAAAAACTTCTCCATTTTCAGCATATCGGTGTCGTGTAAACGCATCCTCAAGCACAAGAAACAAACACATGCCGGCATCCGTCTCCACACCCCACAGAGTGAATATGTGGGAAAGCTTCTTTCACTCTTGTCCTTTCTTCACAATTTATCCCTTCCCTTCACCCATTCTTCCCTTCACTCTGTTCAATCAGAATGATTACATGACAAATATAATGTTCTGTCAATGCAAGTGAATTTACAGTCATGTTTGGTATCATTTGAAATGTTTCAGTGTGATTGGTACAATGGTCTCAAGTCCAGAGAAATAGACCAAAAGCTACAAGTTAGAGAGTTTAGAAATACTTTGCTTACTGTGGAGGGAGAGCCCTTTAACAGTGTATTTCATGCAAATTACCTTCTGTCCTCAATAAGGTCTAAACTACCGAAGTCTGGGATCTTGATTAATGCAAATTTCAATTGTTAGTTCGTGCCTCCATTTGGAGGATGTTTTGTCTTGTTCTGAGTATTTAAAGAAATTTTGCAAACGGCTCAGAGTGATTCTGTATTCAGATCAGCCTGTAATGCTGAAGGTCTTCCATACACTCAGCATTATGTATCTTTCAGATGTCAGGTATGCATATTTTACTCTTTATTTCTGAGCATTTTATGTTTTGTATTGATTATCTTCAAAATGATTATGTAATTGCCATTATAGATTTACCTGACTAAAAAGAAATTATGTCTAATTTTATTCTGTCCTACTTTGAAACTATTGACTCTACTAGATTATGTTGTATCCATGTTTCTGCTAATCTGTGTCCAGGGTTGAGTACGTAATAGATCTCGGGTTAGATTGAGCATGTAGCACATCAGGTGAGATTCTAGATGTCTGACTAACTGTTTGACTTTAGTTAAGTGGCTATATAGTTGCATTCACTATAGGGGGCTAGACAAAAATGCAATTTAAATAATAGCAAGCAACATTACTTCATAGTATTAGCCATAACCTCTGGTTATTGTTTGAGCTTTAACTATGTTGTTATATAGGCGGCTGTAAGGGACCAAACGGAATAATCAAATAGTATTAGTCATAACCTCTGCTCTGACTAATGATCAGACTGGCGAGTTTGTGACCGTGAGATTCACGTTAACGGCCGGTGTGAGACTCTGAACAACATTGGAATCCGAATGAACAAGTACAATCTAAAGTAAAGAGTTAAACAGAATAATAAAATATCTAGATAAATATAAATTACCAATAATCCACTGGACAGAACACACAGAAAACCTTCAGCCACACCATTGGATACCATCGTTGGGTCAATTGGGTGGACCTTACAGAACAGACTGTTTGTCCTTTAACATTGTTGACAGACCTGTATGAGATGGAGATGATCTCTAATGTGTGAGAGCTGCTCCAGCTCAGTGTTTCTCCTCTTCAGCTCAGTGATTTCCTGATGCAGCTCTTTAATGAGATCTTCAGCCTGTTTCTCTGCTGCTTTCTGCTGTTCCTCCATCATCTTCAGCAGATCAGACTGACATCTCTCAATGGAGCGGATCAAATCAGTGAAGATCTCAACACTGGAGGATTTCTCTTTCTCTGTGTTTCTCTGATGAAGGAGAACAGTTCTAATTGTTAATCTATTCCGTATTCACATATTATTTACAGGGATAGTTCACCCCAAAATGAAAATTCTATCATCTTTAATTAGCCTTATGTCACCTGAAATGTGTGATTTTCAGTGTAACACAAAATAATGTTTTGCATGCTGCTCTTGAGGACGAGCTGTTGAAGAACTCCAATAGAACTCATACAACAGATTTGTGCTCTATGGGAAAAAATCATATGTGTTTGGAGCAACATGAGGGTTACTAGATGATGGCAGAACTCACAATTTAATTCAACGCTTTTATTAAATAGATTTAACTATATGTAAATAACTATTATGATGCATATAATTAAAATGTATTTTTTTGCTAGGATAGTTAGAGAGTGAACACAAAGTGAAAAGGGGATCGGAAACGACCGTGAGTCAGGATATGAACTCGGGTTGATCGAAGCACAAACCTTTCTCAGCTCTACTGAATGTTTGATCTCTTGAATCTTCTTCATTCTGTCCTGGATCATCTGATGAACGTCTGTCTGTGTCTGAACCAGCTGATTCTACATACAGAGAAAAACACAGACACATTTATCACTGAAAATAGCTTTCCATCTTCTGACTATCTTATTTTTTTTACAACCATTTAAAGATCAAATGAATTCAAAATTATAGTTTGAATCTTTTAGTCCATGTCTGACTGTTTTGAGAGTGACAAAATCAGCTTTTATCAGATGTAATGAAAGGTTCTTCAACATGTCAAGACACAGGAAAGAAAATGTCTAGGTTACTAATGTAACACCCATTCCCTGAAGAAAGGAATGGAGATGTTACGTTGGACTGAACTGATGTATTGCGATCTCGCATTAGAGCCCAATCACCTTTGAGTGGTAACAGAACAAGTTAATGTGAGATTTGCATTGCAAGCCACTCTCCGCTTCTCTCTCTGACATTAAGTTTTCTGCTGAGGGGCTGAGACGGGATCCCGGCCGTTTCAGCGGAAGTACAGGCGTTGTGTACAGGTGTCTAGGTTACATCAGTCAGTCACGTTCGACGTTCCCAGTAATCCAGCCGCGGGACATGGTTGGAGGATTCCACTCGACATCCGGTCCTCTGCTGGAGCCCCGAATGAGATGCTGGGATTCACCCGGCAGGAGTGTCACACCAACAAAGGAACAACTCACTCACTGAACGATGATTGAAGAGCAGAGTGAAACAACATCTGCTCTGCTCCGAAGCATAAGCTTAATGTGTGAGTTTGCACACTGCCTTATGTAACTGGAAGCTGGAAGTGGCTTGCGATGCAAATCTCTTTCGCCAATGTGCATTGGCTTGTTCTGTTACCACTCGATGGTGATTGGGCTCTCAGGCGATCCCTATACGTCAGTTCAGTCCGATGTAACGTCGAACGTGACTGACTGATAGGGATTTCATGGGGTGTTTAAAGTGCTTTGTTTGTAACTCTTGCCTTCTTCTCTCGACTCTCCTCCTCTATAGGAACAGTGTTGTGAGTCCTGTGTTCTCCTTCAGTGCAGGACAAACAAACACACGTCTGGTCATCTCTGCAGAACAGCTCCAGAGGTCTCTCGTGTTTCTGGCATATATAATCCTCCAGTTTTTCCACAGCGTTGATCAGTGTGTGTTTCTTTAGACGTGGGACTCTGCGATGAGGCTCCAGATGAGAGTCACAGTAAGAGCTTTGACACGTCAGGCAGGTCTTCACTGCTTTCTGCTTTCTTCCATCACAGACATCACAGAACACCACAGTTTCTCCTAGATTGAGTTTCTCCTTAAAGTGTTGCATAACTTCTCTGAGTGTTGTATTAATCTTGAGCTTAGGTCTTCTGCTGAATTTTTCTTTACAGAGTGGACAGAAGCAGGTATGTGAGTTCGGCCAGCTCTTGCTCAGGCAGGTTCTGCAGAAGTTGTGTCCACATGGAGTGGTGACTGGATCAGTGAACACCTCCAGACAGATGGAGCACTGGAGCTCCTCATTTAGTGATGGACCACTGGAGGATGCCATGGCTGAAAAGATAAGTAATGATGACAATATATCATCTGCATTGCTGAAGAGAGCAACTTTCATAATGCAAGAACTGTTCACTGAGTAAATTAGTTTGTGTTCTAAAATGTATGTTGCATGGTTAAAAATGATTATAACTAAAATCTGTACTTTGAACCACTGTCCAGCAGTCAAAGCCGCTATACGTGCCATAAACTGGCATATAAGTCAAGTCAAGTCAAGTAATCTTCACTTATATAGCGCTTTAACAATGTAGATTGTTCCAAATCGGCTTTACATTGATAATAGGAAATTAAAGTAACAGAGATTGTTTTGGCTTTACAGCAGCTCAAGAATAAAGTTTTTGTCCAGCTAAAGTTAGTTATGATTGATTCACTTCCGTCGCCGCGATCATTGGTTATTAACTTAGCGACCACTAACACAACACTGTTTTAACAGAAAACTCTAAGTTCTTTCTGCGCAAACTTCAAAAACGTGAACCCGTGAGAACGCTGATGGCGTGCACATGCACATTATGAGTTCAGTCTATAAGTATGTGCATTTGAATATATATGTGTGCAGGCGTGTAGTCCTTCCCTACAAACCAACCCTCAACAAACAACTTGTCTGGCCTTAAAAATTTTAATTCAGAATTTCTATCGCTTCCGCGTAGCCACGCGAACCGGAATCATCCCGACAAAGCTTTATCTGTACAGAGGTAAAGAGAAGGGAAGGAGGCCTTCACAGGGGAGAGACTAGTTGACACTTCAGGACTGTGTTGTCGTCGCGTCCAGGCGCAGGTCCTTCATCAGATCTGGATACGCCCGGGATCCAGCAGACTGCAGCTAACCTCGAGATAAACAGAGAGACTAATATTAGCGTAGACGCTGTTCTTCTTATGATGTAACAAGTACATCAGGATTTATGGGAAGTGTTCCCGGTTCCCGGCTGACCTAAACTATGCAGCCTAACCTTGAATTATAGAAGTCTATAATGTGTTATGTGTATGCTAGGTCAAAGAGATGTGTTTTTAGTCTAGCTTTGAACTGACAGAGTGTGTCTGTTGCCGGCTGCAACTCAGGAGGTCGTCTGCAACAAGTGCTCTGCCATGACGGCAACACAACAAGAAACACAAGAGAGACACTTGTTACAATTGCTCTGCCATGACGGCTACATGACGAGAAACACAAGAGAGATACTTGTTACAAGTCCTCTTGCCATGAGGGCTACACAACTAGAAACACGAGAGAGATACTTGTTTCAAGTCCTTTGCCATGACGGCTACACAACGAGAAACACGAGAGATACTTGTTACAAGTTCTCTTGCCATGACAGCTACACAACGAGAAACACGAGAGATACTTGTTACAAGTCCTCTTGCCATGACGGCTACACAACGAGAAACACGAGAGATACTTGTTACAAGTTCTCTTGCCATGACAGCTACACAACGAGAAACACGAGAGAGATACTTGTTACAAGTCCTCTTGCCATGACGGCTACACAACAAGAAACACGAGAGATATACTTGTTACAAGTCCTCTTGCCATGACGGCTACACAACAAGAAACACGAGAGAGATACTTGTTACAAGTCCTCTTGCCATGACGGCTACACAACGAGAAACACGAGAGAGATACTTGTTACAAGTCCTCTTGCCATGACGGCTACACAACGAGAAACACGAGAGATACTTGTTACAAGTCCTCTTGCCATGACGGCTACACAACGAGAAACACGAGAGATACTTGTTACAAGTTCTCTTGCCATGACAGCTACACAACGAGAAACACGAGAGATACTTGTTACAAGTCCTCTTGCCATGACGGCTACACAACAAGAAACACGAGAGAGATACTTGTTACAAGTCCTCTTGCCATGACGGCTACACAACAAGAAACACGAGAGAGATACTTGTTACAAGTCCTCTTGCCATGACGGCTACACAACGAGAAACACGAGAGAGATACTTGTTACAAGTCCTCTTGCCATGACGGCTACACAACGAGAAACACGAGAGATACTTGTTACAAGTCCTCTTGCCATGACGGCTACACAACAAGAAACACGAGAGAGATACTTGTTACAAGTCCTCTTGCCATGACGGCTACACAACAATAAACACGAGAGAGATACTTGTTACAAGTCCTCTTGCCATGACGGCTACACAACAAGAAACACGAGAGAGATACTTGTTACAAGTCCTCTTGCCATGACGGCTAGACAACAAGAAACACGAGAGAGATACTTGTTACAAGTCCTCTTGCCATGACGGCTAGACAACAAGAAACACGAGAGAGATACTTGTTACAAGTCCTCTTGCCATGACGGCTAGACAACAAGAAACACGAGAGAGATACTTGTTACAAGTCCTCTTGCCATGACGGCTAGACAACAAGAAACACGAGAGAGATACTTGTTACAAGTCCTCTTGCCATGACGGCTACACAACGAGAAACACGAGAGAGATACTGGTTACAAGTCCTCTGCCATGACGGCTACACTACGAAAAAACACAAGAGAAAGACACTTGTTGCAAGTGCTACAAATGATTGAGAGCAACCATACAATTCACATAAAATCGTGATAACCTGATCTGGATCCCCCTGTTCCTCACTGGGACAGTGCCTAATCCCCTCCCGTGCTTCACCTTCCAAGTGGTCGAAGTGAAAAAAAAAACGCTTTGTCCGCCTTAGACAAATAACGAGCCCGCATGCATGCCTCAGCCTCCTCCACCCACTCGTCAATACCGGTGCCAGATTTGCCACTAAATTTTGGACATTGTCTGTCCCCGGGAACCCAAACAAAGCGTTCCGGCACGACAAAATCAGTTTCGACTGGCTAGGGAGGGTCAGGCACTGCTGCGGGGGCAACCACCGGAACAGTGTCAGGACCAGGTAGCTCACCTGGCACCTGCTCATGTTCACGACAACAACAGTCATTATCTGCTCTCAACAAAGCCACTATTTCTCGCAACTCCTGCATCTTGTCCTCCATACTGGTCCTAGCTGCACTCACCCCAAAAAATAGAAAGGGCCACCGAGAGAGAAATACAGCTTGCTCACAAGGTCGAGACACACGCTGCTGTTTTGCTTCTGAAAAGAAAAAAGAAATAAAAACAAACCAATATTAAATTAAACACAGAATTACACCCACGTCTCACCTAAAATAATCTCTGCCTTACCCGGTAAACCCTGCCGACTATGCCAAAATGTGGCAAGACTCGAGTGGAGGGTAAAGTGATTCACTATTAAATTAATCCGACTACGCCACCCTGGTGGAGAGCCAGGGAAATAACTCCCAATAAGGACATACAGGTAAGTTTTACCATTTGAAGACAGAGATGACGTGAGACGTGAGGAAGAATACAAAAATACACTTTATTATAAAATCAACAGCGTCAATCAAATTCTCGCTCTCAGGAATTTCCCAACATGACAAAAATAAGTCTCCAGGGCCAGGCGTAGTGGGAACAAGGCAGGCCGGCTGCAACTCAGGAGGTCGTCCAAACCCACCTCAAATCACAACAGATCAAACATCAATCGCCCACACCATAAAGAAGTGTTGTCAGCACACACAGCACACGGTGAAGCACACACTACTGAATGAAGCAGCTAGCCTCCCTTGCTCCACACCTAGTCCTCACTGGCTCCTGGAGATAGAGGGAAGAGACACACATTAACAAAGAAAATGTTGCCGGGAAGCAAAGCAACCAAAACAAAGAAAATGTTTCCGGGAAGCAAAACAAACAAAACTAATAAAATGTTGGCGAGAAGCAAAACAAACAAAACAAAGATAATGTTGCCAGGAAGCAAAACAAACAAAAGCCACACTTAACCAGAGCCAATAGAAGGGCAGCATCACTTATCCTGCCACATAAGTAATCAGCAATATTTTAGAATGTTTACTATGTTTAATAGGGAGCCAATGCAGTGTTGACAGAACAGGGCTAATATGGTCATACTTCCTGGTTCTAGTAAGATTTCGAGCTGCTGCATTTTTGACAAGCTGTAGTTTGTGTATTAAGTGTGCAGGGCAACCACCCATAATAGCATTAAAATAATCTAGCCTTGATATCATGAACACATTAACTAATTGTTCTGCATTTGTCAATGATAGCATATGACGTATTTTAGATATATTTTCAAGATGGAAAAATGTGGTTTTACAGATACTAGACACGTGACTTTCAAATGAAAGATTGGTATCCAAGAGCACACCCAGGTTCATAACCGACGAAGAATTGACAGAGCAGCCATCAAGTGTTAGACAGTATTCTAGGTTATTACGTGAGGACGTTTTTTGTCCAATAATTAGAATCTCTGTTTTTTCAGAATTAAGTAGTGGGAAATTACTAGTCATCCAATTTTTTAGATCAGCTATGCATTCCGTTAATTTTGTGAATTGGTAATTTTCGTCAGGGCATGAAGAAATATAGAGCTGAGTATCATCAGAATAACAGTGAAAACTAATGCCATGCTTGCTAATGAAATCTCCCAAGGGTAGCATGTACAGAGTGAAAAGCAACGGTCCTAGTACTGAGCCTTGTGGTACACCATACTGTGATCGATGAGACATCTCTTCATTTACTGCTACAAACTGATAACGGTCAGATAAGTATGATTTAAACCATGCTAATGCAATTCCACTAATGCCAACATAATTTTTGAGTCTATTTAAAAGAATGTTGTGGTCAATAGTATCAAATGCAGCATTAAGATCGAGTAACACTAATAGCGAGATACAGTACAACCACGATTGGATGATAAGAGCAAATCATTCGTGACTCTGATGAGAGCTGTCTCAGTACTATGGTACGGTCTAAATCCTGACTGGAAATCCTTGCAAATATCATTTCTGTCTAAAAAGGAACATAGTTGTGAGGATACCGCCTTTTCTAGTATCTTTTACAGAAAAGGTAGATTCGAGATCGGCCTGTAATTGACTACTTCTGTACGATCTATTTGCGTTTTTTTAACAAGCGGTTTAAACATAGCCAGCTTAAAAGTTTTTGGTACGTATCCTAATGACAAATATGAATGAATGATATTAAGAAGAGGATCTATGACCTCTGGAAGCATCTCTTTCAGTAGCTTAGTCGGTATAGGGTCTAACATACATGTTGTCGATTTAGATGATTTAACGAGTTTAGCGATATTCTTTCTCTTCTATAGCAATGAATGAATCAAATTTTTCCTCAGGGAGACGATAATGCACTGCCTGATGCGATACTGCAGTAGCCGGTTGCATGGTTATAATTTTCTCCCTGATATTATCAATCTTATAAGTGAAGAAGTTCATTAAGTCATTACTGCTGTGCTGATAGGAAACTTCTGGGATTGAAGCTTTATTTTTCGTTAGTTTAGCCACCGTTTCAAATAAATACCTAGGGTTTTGTTTATTTTCTTCTAATAGGGTTGAAAAATAAGCAGATCTAGCAGATTTTAAGGCCTCTCTGTATGCAATCAAGCTTTCTTTCAATGAAATGCGAAATACCTCTAGTTTTGTTTTCTTCCAGTTGAGCTCCAATTTTCTGGCTGCTCTCTTAAGGGCCCGAGTGCGCTCGTTGTACCACGACGTTGGAATGTATATAATCTTCTTTAAGCACATCGGAGCAACTGTGTCTAAAGTGCTGGAAAAGAGAGAGTTAAAAGTTTCTGTCGCAATATCAAGTTCTTCTAAGCTATCTGGGATGCTGAGATGATGAAACTTATCAGGAAGATTATTAATACATTTTAAAATTATTAATATTAATTAAATGCCAATCCCAATGCATCTTTTTTGTTATCCACATGTATATTAAAATCACCAACAATTAGGACTTTATCTGCAGCCAAATTAACTCTGATAGAAAGTCAGCAAATTCTGTGGTAAAGTCTGTATACAGTAGCCAGCACAAATCTCAAATGTGATTTGTCATTTACACTATATATTGCGATATTAAGCACCAACACTTCAAAAGAATTATATTTGAAACTAGACTTCTTAGTAATTCTGAAAATATGACTATAAATTACAGCAACACCTCCCGCTTTGCCTTTCAGACGAGGTTCATGTTTATAACAGTAATCTTGCGGGGTGGACTCATTTAAAGTAATGTAATCATTTGGTTTTAGCCAGGTTTCTGTCAAACACAGCGCATCTAGATTATAGTCTGTAATCATATCACTAACAATAAGTGCTTTTGAAGTAAGGGATCTAATATTCAGCAACCCAAGCTTTATCATTTGCTCATTTGTATTTTATCTGTTTTTTTATTTGTTGAACATCAATTACATTTTTACCCTTGGGTTTGGAAGTTTTTTGTATGTCCTAATTCGGGGAACAGACACAATCTCTATATGATGATATCTAGGTGAAAGAGGCTCTATGTGATGGGATTTATCTGACCTTGGTGACGTGAGACAGCTAGCAGACGGTCAATTTAGCCAGTCTGTCTGCTTCCTGACCTGAGCCCCAATTCATGTTTGAGCTCTAAGACTATGAGCCCTATCTTGCACCCAGCCCAATTGACTTTGTACACCGACGCATGTATCATTCCTATTTTGCACCCGCGCAAAGCGGACTTTTCCCTCCACAGACGCACGTCGGTTAACTAAGAAATACACTTGCGCTCCCCGGTGCGGTTCAGTGCAAAGAGGAGGCGTGTTCCGGCGCAAACGTTCCCTCATGCTATTTTGCAGGTTTAGAAAACAATTCCGCCACTGGCCGAAAAAAAAAACAGTATGTGCTCAACGCGCATACACTTTGATTCTCTCATCTACACACAGACGCAGCAGTTATCATTTTTGCAAATCATACATTATTACGATAGATAGATAGATAGATAGATAGATAGATAGATAGATAGATAGATAGATAGATAGATATTTTATTATAAAAGCATACATCTAGCTTACACATTTACCCAAATTATCATATGCCTGTTTAACCGAAGTTAATTTGGGTGTGTTTCTCCATCCCCAACGTCCCTGACGAGAACGTCGGTCTCCTCGGCCTTGAACCGCTCCTGGCGTGCGCCTGGCAAATCCGCCGTTATAATAGGAATCCGCTATAGAACAAGCACGCCTGCTCTTAAAGGGAATGTGAAATGACGCTCTGATTGGTTTATTTCACGTTACGCCCAAACCACACCTATGAATAATGAAGCTACTTCAGACCAACCCATTTTAGATTTGCGTCGGGCGCAAGAGTCATTTATCCCGCCGGTATAATAGCAACAGCGCCGAGACCCGCCCACAAAGTTACTTGCATTTCGTGCTTGATACTTTGTTTCAGATCGTTAAAATAGGGCCCCATGTGCCATATTACTAGAGAGAAGAGCTGCACCATCCCAGGAGAGATGAATACCATCTCTTTTCAACAGGTCAGGTCTGCCCCAAAAACTTTTCCAATTGTCTATAAATTCTATATTATTTTGCAGACTCCACTTAAACAGCCAGCCATTGAGTGAGGACAATCTACTAAGTATCTCATCACTCCTGCGAACAGGAAGGGGGCCAGAGCAAATTACTGTGCCTGACATCGTACTTGCGAATTCACACACCTCTTTAACATTAATTTTAGTGATCTCCGACTGGAGGAGTCGAACATCATTAATGCCGACATGAATAATAATCTTAGAGGATTTACGATTAGCATTAGCCAGCACTTTTAAATTTGCTTTGATGTCAGGTGCTCTGGCTCCCGGCAAACATGAGACTATGGTGGCTGATGTCTCTATTTTCACGTTCCGTGTAATAGAATCGCCAATAACTAGGGCACAATCAACAGGATTCTCAGTGGGTGTTTCACTGAGAGGGGAGAATCTATTTGAAGTTGTAATCGGAACGGAAGAGCGGTGTTTTGTCCCGCGACTACAGCATCTCACCGTCACCCAGTTGCCCTGGCTGCACGGGCTCTACTTCAGCCGGAACTGAACAATGTAAAGAGTTCACTAAGCTAGTCGCATCCAAAGCAGTATCTAAAGCCCTTACGCCCTTACAATTAACCTTGATTAAAGCTTGGATGCGTGTCTCTAGTTCTGAAATCTTCCCCGTCAACTTGTCTATCTCCCTGCATTTATCACATGTAAATCCTGTGCTGACGGTGAAGGCTATGCTAAACATGTGGCATGAAGTGCAAGTAACAATAAGAGGAGAAGATGACATGCAGTCATCTTGTGAGACAGCAGTTTCTGACAGGAAGTTCCTCCACCTCTAAATCTAACCTCACTGAGCCTATAAGCTCCGCCTCTGACTGCCAGTCTGAGACCATGTGCTGTAGTTAGATCTATTTAGGCTGCAGAAGAAGAATCTAAATACAGAAACTGTACAGCAAATGTAACTGGTTTTTACAACACCATATTATACAATCATGAAAAGGTATGTATATATAAATAAAAGACAACACAGAAAGGGGTGAAAGTGTATTTTTCAAACAAATAACCCACTAAATAAACATCTGTAAATACCACGTGTCAGTTTTGTTCAACCCTCTACTGCACACATTGATGGCACATGATAAAAATGTGTTCCACATCATTTCTTGGTTCATTTAGGAACATTTTTTCGTTGCCTAATGATTAATTGACATATTACAAGAAAATGGTAAGAGAGCAATACAAAATCACAAATCTTTTAAAAAAATGTCAAGAAATCTGCTAACTATATTTAGAGCTTATATTGTGCACTAATACGTGATAATATGTGATAACGTCCAAACACATTGTTAGCAAAGACATCCTTGAAAAGTACCCCTTAACACACAATGTTGCACTGAGGCAACAATAGGAAAGACTAAATGAACTGAACATGCAAAATAAATAAAAAAACTTCATATAACCTTCTCTATACCTTCATTCACACACACGTTTTTATGTACAGTTCATGTCATTTTAAATAAGATTACTAAAGCAAATAAACTTACTTTCTTCTCATATCAAATCTTCTCAAATCCTGCTTTCAAATGCTGCTCGACTCCCACACGTTATTACACTGCTCTTTGATTATTTTTTTGTCCATTCTAATTGGTTGCAATCTTTATAGAAACATACTGAACATAGAGCTTAAGAAAACTTTCAGCGCTGTGCTGTAGAGGGTTAATAGACGTGACTTTTACTAGAGAAGTCATCATTCTGATTTTTCATTTGTTCATTCTGCCGCCAATTCAAGTACTTCCTGTTTCTAAAGTATCTTAAGTGTGACATGACCACAAATAATCAAACTTTGATTTACAGCCACAAAAAAAAAGACATACAGTACTTTTACCAACAATCTGATGAATCTACTGAACTAGCTCTTACATTTCCATCACTTACCTGTGAGTGAATATCAGATCTGGTCGTTGATTTCAGAGTTTCTGAAATGAAATGCTGTTTGATGAAGCTTCCTGTTCATATGTTTAGCTTCACTTTCTCTTAAGTCTTTACACACTTGCAGCGGTACTATATAATCCAGTGATTTTAAGCCAAAATGGGGGTCAACCTAGGACAAATTGCAACAGATGCAAACTCAACTGAATTTGTATACTCAATATGTCCTGAGTAAGAAAGAAAAAGCCCCAAAGAATCCCATTAGGGGAAAGTTTTTTCAAAAAGACCCAAATATACCCTATTCATACGCCTATTCATTCTCTTTCTCACGTGAATAGGATAAAAAATTTAACCTTTAGATATCACCATGAAAATGACTGAGTTGATTACTTACATTAAGACAAACAAAAAATGTATTACAAGTTTTTTGACATTTTTTGGTAACAAACGGTGCATAATAATGTATGCGCTAATTTGCATAAATAACACAACATATCTAAACATTGGATATAGCCAGGTGAAAATGTCTTGTTGAATTTTGTTGCCATCTTTCAGTAAAAGACTATAGAGACAAACAAATGTCACCATAAGGGGCAGAGATTCAGTCATTCATTCAAGGTCCACTCAACTGTCAATCAACTGTCACTAAGCTGTCACTCAGGTAAGAAAGATTTCCTTTTGTTTCTCCTACATGGATTATTCAACCTACATTAATAAAACATACCTGGTGATCAACTAAAATTTATTGGGAACATCTGGATGTGTATTGAGCTGTGGTACGACTGCTATTGGTGAACTAATCTCTGCAATAATAATTAATAAAGGCTGGTTTAAAGTAATTCTTCCTGCCCCTATGTATTAATGCTCATGGGTCGCCTAAATGGGTCCATTCAGACCTTAACATTAAGGGCCCTATCTTGCACCCAGCGCAATTGACTTTGTACACCGACGCATGTTTCATTCCTATTTTGCACCCGCGCAAAGCGCGCTTTTCCCTCCACAGAAGCACGTCGCTAAACTAGGGAATGAACTTGCGCTCCCTGGGCGGTTCAGCGCAAAAAAGGAGGCGTGTTCCGGCGCAAACAATCCCTGGTGCGATTTTACTGTTACATAAAACAATTGGGCCACTGGCCAGAAAAAAACCTAGTCTAAAGTCAGTGGCGTTGTTCATTATGCTATTTTAAGGGTGCATGCTTGACCATAATGTATAGCGTGCACAACGCACATACACTTTGATTCTCTAATCTACACAGAAGCAGCAGTTTTCATTTTTGCAAATCATATTATTACAAACGATAGATAGACAGATAGATAGATAGATAGATAGATAGATAGACAGACAATTTATTATAAAAGCATACATCTAGCTTACACATTTACCCACATTATTATATACCTGTTTAACCGAAGCTAATTTGGGTGTCTTTCTCCATCCCCAATGCCACTTCTCTCTCTTTTACGGCCATGACGAGAGCGTTGCTGTCCTCGGCTGTGAACCGCTCCTGGCGCGCGCCTGGCAAATCCGCCGTTATAATAGCAATCTGCCATGGAAAAAGCTCTGATAGGTTTATTTCACGTTACGCCCAAACCACACCTATGAAAATTGAAGCTTCTTCAGACCAACCCATTTTAGATTTGCGCCGGGCGCAAGAGTCATTTATCCCGCCGGGAAAATAGCAACAGCGCCAAGACCCGCCCACAAATTTACTTGCACTTTGCGCTTTGACACTTGCGTTTCAGATCGTTAAAATAGGGCCCTAAGTCTTTTACTGTTAAATGTCAACAAGATTCAACAAGATATTTTCACCTGGCTATACCCAATGTTTAGATCTGTTTTGGTATTTATGCAAATTTATTTATTTATTGCCACATTTGCCTCGCTTCAGAGCCTAGCAGTTCATATGTTCTGCTCCGCGAATTCACAGACGAGTTTACCAAGACGAGTCTGTTGCTCTTTTTGTAGGAGCCTCTCGAGTTGGTGTTGATGTGACAGCGCTCACAGTGGAGATTGGGACTTCAGAGAGCTGCATAAACAGCAGTTTTCACAGTTCTTCGAGATTGTTGCACCTTCAAAGAGTTGCTGTTTTACAAGCCTGAGAGAGAGGTTGTGCTTTCAAAGAGTGTGTGAGTATACAGCGGGCTAATAAGGTGTGGGAGTCAAGCACCATTTGAAAGCGGGGATTTCCTCAAACGAGGTGGAGTCCCTTCGCCTATGCTCCGATCTAGTTCCTCTTCTGCTGCTCCAGTAAAGGGAGAGCAAACATGAGTGTGACGTTGCGTCTTTTTTAAAGATGTCGTTCCACCCGTGTGTTTCTGGATGCGGTCGTTTCCTATCCTCATTTGACGGCCACGATTACTGTTTCACATGCCTTGGCTTAAACGTGCTGTGACTGCGTTCGTGGGTGGTTCAAGTTCTCTCAAGAGAGCACGAGCACGTCGGCACGTTGTTCACCTCACCTTTCTCGTAAACTTGTGAAAATGGCTTCTTCGGCGAATAGCCAGGGTGACCTGAGGATCACAGTGAGGGCCTCCCCACCCAGTAACCAATCCCTGTGGACCCCTCACTCCTCTTATCACATCACAAACATAGTGTAAGAAAGTTTTAGAATATCAAGTTTATATTCTCATTTTATCACATTTATGTATCACAGTTTACACGATTGCAGCTTGATAGAAACGACATGCTAAACATGTTTCACAGTGAAATCTTCTGTGTTCCCTTTCAGTCGGTCACTCCCCACGTCACGTCGGGTTAGACTGGCGAAATTTGTATCTGCCTTTTATTTATTTATTTTCATATTTGCCTTTCGCTTCAGAGCCGACCAGTTCATATGTTCTGTCTTTATAAAGATGTCATTCCGCCCGTGTGTTTCTGGATGCGGTCGTTTCCTATGCCTCGGCTTAAACGTGCTGTGACTGCCACGACCACGTCGGCACGTTGTTCGCCTCACCTTTCTCGTAAACTTGTGAAAACGGCTTCTTCGGCGAATAGCCAGGGTGACCTGAGGATCACAGTGAGGGCCTCCCCATCCGGTAACCAATACCTGTGGATCCCTCACTCCTCTTATCGCATCGCAAACATGCTGAGACTGCATTCGTGGGTGGTTCATGTTCTCTCATGAGAGCATTACCTTGTTGGCACATTGTTCGTCTTGCCTTTCTCATTAACGCTTGAGCGTTCAGCGCGCCGTGTGCTGTCGAGTTTGATGGCCACGATCTCTGTCTCGCATGCCTGGCAGCTTCCGGATGGGATTGTTGGTCCTTCTCATGATGGACCTAGCATTTCATTCGGGGCTCCAGCTGAGGATCAGATGTCGATCGCTGCATCTGAGAGAGGGTTATATTGGTGCCAATATGGCAAGGCAAACATGCCTAAATCTGCAGAAAAAGTTTTTCTTCTCTCACTACCCTCAGTGGTGGGGCTGCAGTGCTACTGTAGACCGCCTCTTCCCTGCATGTGACGGCCAAAACACTCATAATGCACGAGGGTAGTTCTGAGTCGGGGTTGAACTGCGAGCAGAACTGAACAGCTTATTGTATCTCCAGCAGTGGAGAATACCCTCTCAGAAGGGGTAGAATATATTTGAACACACATGTAAGATCCAGACAGGTGAAACATAATATTTCGATTTGAATGATTGATTCATAAAGACTTCACTTCATTACTGGATGAATCAGCTCTCTAGCAGTTAAATAAACAGAACTGCATGCGTCTTGCGGAAGAACATTGAAGCCGGAGCTACTTCTCTATGTTTATTTCTATGACGCGCGTGAGTCACTCAGGCACTGTGCTACTCCGCAGCGGTGCCGGTGTAAAGTAGTCCGAGTATAAACGCTTATTACAGGCTTAACGTAGTGATTCAGGAAAAGACAAAAACACGGTTTGAAAAAAGGCATTCATGATGTTACATCATTATATAGCTACATTTAGTAAATTCTGAAGCGAATTTTCGTTATTTGAAGAGACTTTCAAAAGGTGATTTACTCTGTTTTGGTTGCTTGCTACTGTAGACATCAGTGTTTATTCTCGAACTCTAAACTTTTATTTCAGTACTTCTGTGATCATTTGAATATTTGTAACACCGAAATACCGATGCTGTGTTGTTGAAAAGATTGTGAAAGTAAAGCTGTTTCATATTGACAACTGCTCTCTCAGCGACAGCGCCGCAAACAGATTTGAATGTTCCTGTGTGAAGATCGCGTGGGTCTCTCTCTCTCTCTCTCTCTCTCTCTCTCTCTTAAAACGTATATGAGTAGCACGAGTGCTTTCATTACTCCTTTAATATTCATGAGGTGAATGTGAGACGTCGCTATTAAACTATAAGCTTCCAGCACTTCGCCCACAAATCGGCCCAGAACAGTTTTTGGAACCGAAACTTAGGAATTTCGCACGGTTCCGGTATTTTTCAAAAAACACTACCGGTTCTGGATAAGAACCGGTTTTCGGTTCCCAACCCTAGATATCACCAACATTTGCTTTCTCGATGTTCCCATCTCACGAGACGGCCTTTTCGGCGACACTGTTGAGGACTGTGCCCAGCTGTTCTCCGCAGTTCAGAAGCAGGCTGAGGCAACCAAGAACTTGCCCTGATGTGCTATCAGAGTCACTCGTGGGCTGCTCCTCAGTCTGTTCGTCGCAAAGGGTGTCAATTAAAAACAAACCTCTGCCACAGCCAGCTCTACTGTGACGTCGAGCCTTCGCATGAAGACGGCAGCACCCTTCTCAGCCACCCCTGAGACGGGCGACCCGGAGTTGAACACACCTGCTCTTTTCCCGGAGGGCGGAGAATCTTTTGTTGAATCAAAATTCTGTTCCATCTCTGGCGTCTCAGTCAGCGGTACCCAGATTCTCAATCCTTCTCTCACACACCCTCTGCACAACCGTGGAGTCAGGTAAGTGTTGCTCCGCACACTCACACCCCACTTCGAAACGCTATGCCTCCTGAGTCGGGTCCCTACCCTCCACCTCGCTGTAGGTACTGTATCTACAATGTGATTATGACTAGTCATATTCTTAAATTGACTTCCATTGGAAAATATTTCCAGATATCTTCAAATGAGTATTGATTAGTAGAAATTGTAATTAAAGATATCAATAATTGATTTTGTCCTAGGCATAATTCTAATTAGAGATATTTTGAATTACAATTTTACTAGTGATAATTAAATCTCTAACTGAATTATTTCTACTAAAAATTATAATTCAAGATATCTCTATCTTTTTTGACTAGTTGTAATCAAATTGAAGATATCTTTAATTTATCATTTTTAAAGATATCCAAAATACATTTGAGGATATCTGAAACTAATTTATTACTAGTCAAATTACAATGGGCTACTTGCACAACTACTTCCGCGTTCTACTTGCATATCGGGAGTTTCCGGTTAGCGTTCAGCGCACATACATACATGAGAATGCAGATTATAACTACGTTTTATGGATGCCAATTGATCAAAACAATGAATAATTGTCATGGTTGAGGAATTCATTGACGCTCCCTTTCGCTGTGTGTGTGTATTTGTGAATGAATGTGTGTGTGTGTGTGTGTGTGGGCGTGGTCGCTGATTATCCTTCGGGGAAATCAGCGACAGGTGGTGTGCATTACCACTGCCTATTTATACTCACCTCATGCGTCTTGTGTTTGTCAGATCGTTGTTTTGTGGATGTTGCTTGTTGTGTTCCTGTTTCTTCAGCTCCTCGTTTCTTCGGCTCCTCGTGTTTCCTGCTTTGTCTTCGTCTGGAAGTTCGCCGTTGCAGTTTATGTCTTCACTCTTGTCTTCACCAACACTGGGTTCATCACTTCACGTCTGACCATCGGATCGAGTTGTCCATGCAAGCCTGCGCTGCCTTGCCATCATAATCTTCTATTAACTAGTAGTCTTTTTCAAATCAGCCTTCACCTTTTTCCACTGGATCTGCCTTGATTCTGATTTCTGAAGCTCTCTTTACCATCACACGTTTATTTGTACTATTTCAAGTTTCTGGTGTATAATTCCATTGTTTTTCACTCATTTCAAAATATATATAATAAATAAATTCAGACGAGCAGTTTACAGTTCTGTCTTTATTGAACATTTCACTCCAGTTGGTCCGTTTTGCAACATGATTCAATTAAAATAACAGTGCTATAAACATACATGCATGCTGGAGAACTTGAATGCATTCAGATATTATTTTGTAATCCCTTAAGCAATTCATTCAGCAACTTTTCTTTCCTTGACAACAAAAGCAGTAAACCTGAATAAGTTGGCAAAAGCCCAAAAATGTAAGGCAATCAGTTGCCTAAACTTTAAGTTAAGAAATTCAAAGTTTAAGCAGAACTGGCAGATTTTTAATTGTTCTTAACTTTAAATGTTTGAGTACACAAATTCATACATTTAAAGGTGTAGTGTGTGATTTTTAGCGGCATCTAGTGGTGAGAATTGCGAATTGCAACCGGTCAATAATTCGCGGCCTTTCCTTGACATTTCAAACTTGAATGAGAGGCTACGGTGGCCAACGTATGATCGGAAGATGTCGTCGTCTGAGTCAGCAGAGAGTAGCAAGTCAAGCAATGAGGTTTTTTCTATATTATATTTACTTAATTATTCAGTAAAACCACATGTTATTGCGATTTGTTATTTTTACTTGTTTATCACTGAGTTAGTCTTTTATTCACTGACTTTACCATAGCTTGTTTCCATGCTAGTTAGTATAAGATAAGAGCTATGGATAAGAGCATCAAAGCAGCTAGGTAAGGGGAGATAGGATCTTATATTGCATTTCTGTCAATAGATCCTCAGAAATATCACACATTGCACCTTTAACTTAAAACTTTCACGCAATCTCAATGTGAACAATTTGATTAGTATAAACTTAGCTAGCTTTAACAAGCTAGTTTGCTAACACACGAGTTTGTAGACATGTCAACAATAGTATGTTATACAGTAGCACTTGCTGTATGAGTGTAGGAATATAAAGGTTTCATTTGCTCTCAAATCAAGCTGCATGCACCACTTGTCACCATGATGATAACTATCCTAAAACCAACATTAACAGAAATTCTCCTAAATTAGCATAACAAAACATTAATCACTACTAAATCTCCCACTTAACATTAATCTTGCACAAAAAAAACCCATTATATTACACTTAATTTTAGCCGTAATATATCCCAGCCGTTTCCGTTAAACTTAAGTTTGTCTAAATTAAAAGAAATAATTTCATAAAACACAAAACAATGAAACAGTTTACTTAAAATATATCAGTTCTGTGAACTTGAAAGAAAAAGAAAGTGCTAAATACTCATAAAAGTTCATTTGACTGAACTAACTAGTTTAATTTAAGTTTGTCCTACTCAAACCAATTCATTATTTTGAGCGTTAGGGTTTACACATTTCTGACCACACACGAAATTGCAGATCTTGTAGATTCTTATGGAAATGACTGGAATTCACCAGTGAAAATTCACAGAACAACAGCTCATTTTACTGCACCTTAACTCTGTTATAATGGAAAATGTTTTCTGCTTGTTGTGACATATTAGAACGGCTCCATGGTCTATGATAGATACTGCTATTTTGACATATCATAAAATGTTACATCCAGTCTGCTTACAGTTTATTATTCTTTAAAATAGTCTCCTTCAGAGGAACAGTTGTTATATAAATTGAAAGATCAGAAGAGAGAGAGTGTGTGTGTGTGTGTGTGTGTGTGTGTGTGTGTGTGTGTGTGTGTGTGTGTGTGTGACAGTCATGGATCCACCGATCAAACCTGCAGAGTCTCTGGGTTCAGACTGCAATGCTGGAGAACAGCAGATGTAGCAGACGCCACTTAAGATGATGAAGATGAGGAGAGAAACCACAGCTAAAGAAAGAGCAGAGGGATGATGATGATGATGGTGAAGATAAGGAGAGAAACCACAGCTGAGGAAGAGCAGAGTGATGATGATAATTTAATTCATTCCGGTATGTTTCTTCATTTTATTACTTTTTCATAATATTTTACATTTGTAATTTCAGAACCTGTAACAAGAAGCAATTTGAGTCAAAGAGAACAATTCAAAAAAACTAAAAAGTGTGATTTTTATTATAGCTTCAAAAGTTCTCAGTCACCTTTTAACATGTGCACTTTTTATTTGCGATAATTATTTTAAGCTACAGCAGTTCTGCAAGGGAACTGACTCTGTGTTATGAAGCGCAGACATTTAACAACACATATCGTCTCGGTTACGTATGTAACCCTCATTCCCTGAGTAGGGAACGGAGACGTTACGTCGGATGACGACGAATGGGGTTTCGCTTAGAAAGCCTATCATCTTCGAGTATATAAAAACGAGCCAATGGCAATGAAATGCCATGGGTCTGCGGAATTTGCATAGCGTAACTCCGCCCCACCCTGGGGGTATATAAGGAAGTGCGCTGGCAACATGCAGATATGTCTTCGCTGAGGAGCCGAGACTGAACTCAGGCGGTACAGCGGTACAGCGGAAATGGCAGGGAGACGTAACGTCTCCGTTCCCTACTCAGGGAACGAGGGTTACATACGTAACCGAGACGTTCCCTTTCGTTGTCACTCCGAGTTACGTCGGATGACGACGAATGGGGTTCCCAGTGTAATCACGCCACCTCTCGACTGTCTTCCAGTGCCCTGCGTAAGTCTGAGCTCCCTGTCGTGAGACTGGCACGGACGAAGGACTCCTACTTAACACAGGAATACCAAGGTACACTGGGAAGCATATCCCAGTGGAATATGCAATCACGCCCAGCCCGAAGGGGGGGACTTGGAATACACATATGACCCAGAGGGGCTGCATATGGAGAAACACTGGGGTGTCCAGCCGCAGGTGGAATATTTCAACCCCAGGGGTGGCAAGGTGGCTTGCCGAGGGAAAGACACATGCTCAGAGAGGCTTACAGTGGAATACACATGTGGGGGTCGCCCAGAGGGGGAACCATGCACACGGAGGCACCTAGCCAAGCGCGAGAGCTGCCGGTGGCATAACTCTGGCGTTGACGTCAACAGTGCTGGATGAGACTCAGGGCTTATTAGGCTCACCTGAGGAGAATATCGCACGTATCCCGTCCGTGGAGAGGAATGGCGAGCAAGTGAAGACACCTGAGCAGAATCTAGTACCGGCTAGTTGAAGCGAGTACATGAGAAGAAACTGGCTCTACTCGGAGATTATAGAATCTCGCAAATGTGTTTGGTGTCGCCCAGCCTGCAGCTCTGTTAGCGAGGCGCCATGCGCTAGAGCCCAAGAGGAGGCCACACCACGAGTGGAGTGAGCCTTCACACCAAGGGGGCACGGTCGACCTTGCTGCTGGTATGCCAAAGCAATGGCGTCCACTATCCAGTGAGACAACCTTTGCTTGGAGAGAGCCTTTCCCTTCAGCTTCCCACCATAACAGACAAAGAGCTGGTCTGAGGTCCTGAAACACTGCGTTCTGTCTACATAAGCACGGAGGGCGCGTACTGGACAGAGCAGTGCCAAGGCTGGGTCTGCCTCCTCCGAGGGCAGCGCTTGCAGGTTCACTACCTGGTCTCGAAAGGGAGTGGTAGAAACCTTGGGCACATATCCAGTACTAGTTCTGGGAACCAGGGGCGGTTGTGCCAATATGGGGCAACCAAAATGACCTGCTCCTCGTCCTCCCTGATCTTGCGCAAGGTCTGCGCAAGAAGGCTCACTGGGGGAAACGCATATTTGCGGAGGCCCCGCGGCCAGCTGTGCGCCAGTGCATCCGTGCCGAGCGTGCCCTCGGTCAGGGAATGAAACAGGTCGCAGTGGGACGAGTCGTGGGAGGCAAACAGATCTACCTGAGCGTCCCCGAACTGATCCCAAATCAGCTGGACCGACTGGGGATGGAGTCGCCATTCTCCAGCGAGAGGCCGAACTCGAGACAGCTCGTCGGCCGCCTGGTTCAGGTGTCCCGGAATATAAATGGCTCAAAGCGACCTCAGATGCTTCTGACTCCATATGAGGAGGTGGCGGGCGAGTTGCAACATACGGCGGGAGCGTAGACCACCTTGACGGTTGATGTACGCTACTGTGGCGGTATTGTCTGATCGGACTAGTACGTGTTGACCCTTGAGCAACGCCCGAAAGCGGTGCAGGGCAAGGCGTACGGCCAGCAACTCGAGGCAATTGACATGCCAAAGGCGCTGGGGTCCTGTCCAGGAGCCCGCGGCAGCATGTCCATTGCACATGGCACCCCAGCCCGTGGTGGAGGCATCTGTTGACACAACAACATGCCTGGAAGCTCGTTCAAAAGGCACTCCGGCCCATAGAAAACTGAGGTTCGACCACGGGGTGAAGGTCTGATGGCAGGTCGGAGTCGCTGGGACTCGGAGCGTGCCGTGTTGCCATGCCCACCTCGGGACTCAATCTCGAAGCCAAAGCTGAAGCGGTCTCATATGAAGCAAACCGAGCGGCGTTACAGCGGCTGCGGATGCCATATGCCCCAGGAGCCTCTGAAAACGTTTCAGTGGGACCGCACTCTTGCCTTCGAACTGACGAAGACAAGTCAGCAGTGACTGCGCGCGCTCGCTCGTAAGCTGCGCGGACATGGCGACCGAGTCGATTTCCATACCGAGAAAAGAGATCCTCTGCACTGGGCAGAGTTTGCTCTTCTCCCAGTTGACCCGAAGGCCCAGACGAGCTAGGTGCCGGAGCACAAGGTCCCTGTGTTCGCAAACCTGATCTCGAGAGTGAGCTAGAATCAGCCAGTCGTCGAGATAGTTCAGGATGCAAACCCCGTGTTCCCGGAGAGCAAACCGAAGAAACGGTCTGTGTCGAGGAAGAATGGAGACATGAAAGTAGGCGTCCTTCAGGTCGATCGCTGCAAACCAATCCTGTGGCCGTACGCATTCGAAAAGGCGTTTGGCCATGAGCATCTTGAACGGCAGCCTGTGAAGGGAGCGGTTCAAGACGCGCAGGTCCAGGATAGGTCGTAATCCACGGCATTTCTTCGGTACAATGAAGTAGGGGCTGTAGAAGCCGGACCTCATTTCGGCTGGAGGGACAGTCTCGATCGCACCCTTCGCCAGTAGGGTGGCGACCTCCGCTCTCATGATAGGGGCATTGCCACCGACCATAGTGGAGCGGACTCCCGCGAAGCGGGGAGGAGACCGCGCGAACTGAATCGCGTAGCCGAGCCTGATGGTTCTCGCGACCCAGCGGGACAGCCTGGGGAGCTCTAGCCAGGCCCCTAGAAACTATACCAGCGGGGTCATACGAACCACAGACGTACCGTCGGTGGTGCAGCGAGGCAAAATGACCGGCCCAGGCGAGGGTGGCATAGCGGCCCTGTGCGGGGGCACGGTCATTTGCCGTGTCCAGCCAGAGGAGGCCAGAGGAGGACCAGCGTCCCACGGGGGCGTGCTCTGGCAGGGGACTGGCGACAGAGGGGGATGAGAGGAGCGTGGCCTGTGGGCGGCGCATGCTGTCATCCGAGAACTCTGTGTGCTCAGAGATGAGTGAGTCAGTTCTGTCTTTAACCACATTAGGGTGCTGCCCGTCGAGGGACGAGCAGCGGGAGTGGGAAAACCAAGGATTCTCCCCCGGCCCTCCACCGGGGGAAGGAGCGGCCCTGCTACCGTCTCCTGCACAGAACTGGGTGTCATCTCTGAGCAGCCACCCTCAGGAGCGCCGCTTGGCCTGGCGTTTAGCGAGGGGGCGGGGATGGAGGGGGCTGTGACGCCTTCCTACGGCTTCCTCCACGACGCGACTCGGGAGCAGCGGACTGCTGGGGCCGATCGGGAGGGGCGGGAGCCGTAGGAGGGCGTCCTCGGCGGCGCGCAGGCTGAGGCACCTGTGCCGACGGCTGCGCTGCCGGAGCAGCGGGCCGCCGGGGCAGGACATGTTTTAGAGCCTCAGTCTGCTTCTGCGCAGTCGAGAACTGCTGGGCAAAGTCCTCGACTGCTCCGCCGAAGAGGCCAGCCTGGGATATGGGGGTGTCGAGGAACCTGGTCCGCTCTGCCTCCCGCATATCAGCCAGGTTGAGCCACAGGTGTTGCTCCTGGACCACACAGGTGGACATCACCTGACCCAGGGAGCGTGCGGTCACCTTCGTCGCCCGGAGAGCGAGGTCGGTGGCGGCATGCAGCTCATCAAAGAGCCCTGGGTCAGACCTCCCCTCGTGCATGTCACGCAACATCTGGGCCTGGTAGACCTGGAGTGTCGCCATGGCATGCAGTGAGGAGGCCGCCAGCCCTGCAGCTCTATAGGCCTTCGCCACAAGCGTGGAGGAGAACCTACAGGCCTTGGAGGGGTGCTTAGGGTCACTGCGGGAAGAAGCACTCTGAGGACACAGTTGCATCGCAACAGAGCGTTCAACCTGGGAAACCCCAGTGTACCCTTTGGCGGCCGCCTGATCGAGAGGAGGCAAGGCGGAGGAGGTCGCCGAGCGATCACGGGAAGACAGGGGTGCCTTCCAGGACCTCGTGACCTCCTCATGCACATCCGGGAAGAAAGGCATTGGGGTTGGACGCCGACGGGGGTCGGCGGCCGCACCCAAAAACCAATCGTCCAGCCGCGAGCGCACTGGACCAGGTGGCGGGGACCACTCTAGTCCAATGGCCGCGGCTGCCCGGGAAAGCATGGCCGTCAGCTCGGGATCTGACTCGGGCAATGCTGGCACACCCGAGGGTGGCAGCACAGCCGAACCATCACTTCCCGAGGACTCCTGCCCACCTTGAGATGCAGCGATCGACATTGAATCCTCATCTGGAGCGCCGAATGAGACCCGCGGCAAGTCAGAGGACTGTACTCGCGGAGCTCGTAGATCGGGGTGCGGATGAGGGGACTCTACTATACAGATCATTGAGTCTCGACCGTAACCGTGCGATGGGCATGTTCCCGCAGTGGGAACATGACTCATCCACAAACGCTGCCTTAGCGTGCTCGACACCCAGACACACAAGGCAGAGATTGTGCCCATCAGAATCAGAAACAAATAGACCGCAACCAGAAGTACACGGGCGAGGCATCTTTAAAAAGACGTGCACCGTGTAAGCTCTTTTAGAAAGGAGATTTCTCCGCAAATGTTGAAGCGACCAGGGAGAGAACACACACACACTGGCAAATCA
Source organism: Scardinius erythrophthalmus (assembly GCF_964197995.2). Lineage (NCBI taxonomy): Eukaryota > Metazoa > Chordata > Actinopteri > Cypriniformes > Leuciscidae > Scardinius > Scardinius erythrophthalmus. Next base: position 39,458,042 of record NC_138235.1, read on the forward strand.
CTGCACAGATAAGCAGGGAATGTGCACTCGCTGGAACTCGCTGTCACACCAACACTTGGAGAGAGGCTCGTCTCGAAGAGAAAGAAATGATAACTCAGAATTGGCTGTGGAGTGAAGTAATGAACTTGGCTCCGAAGCGAAAACATATCTGCATGTTGCCAGCGCACTTCCTTATATACCCCCAGGGTGGGGCGGAGTTACGCTATGCAAATTCCGCAGACCCATGGCATTTCATTGCCATTGGCTCGTTTTTATATACTCGAAGATGATAGGCTTTCTAAGCGAAACCCCATTCGTCGTCATCCGACGTAACTCGGAGTGACAACGAAAGGGAACTAGTGTTATCTAGACACAGCACGTAAAAGGACATGATGATTTTCCAGATTTTTCTCAGTGTTAGTCTGCCTAATTCAAGCCACATCTACTGCCTTCTGCCATCTCTCACATTTCAAAATTAATACAATTAATAAACACAGACGAAAATAAATTATGCCTCTTGCGCCCGACGCAAATCTAAAATGTGTTGGTCTGAAGTAGCTTCATTACTCATAGGTGTGGTTTGGGTGTAACATGAAATAAACCAATCAGAGCATCATCTCACATTCCCTTTAAGAGCAGGCGCGCTTGTTCCAACATGTCTTACAGTTTTTAAATCAATATATTGTCTTATCTGAATGAGCAGTCAGGGTGATTTTCAGCAAATCACCAGTTTTGGAGCAAATATTATGGGTTATATATACATATATAACCCATATAACCCATAACCCATATAGCCATAAAACCCATATTGATTATGGTTTATATGGGTTATATATCTATATATATTTCAGTGACAATTAATTTTTTTGTATTTTCACAAACTACGCATAAATGCAGCACATGCTGCTGACATATTATTGTAGCAGAGTTTGTGCTGAATACAGTGTAATCAGACTTTAGCCATGAAAATGTCACAAGTAACAGAAATAAGCACAAATGTCAGAGCATGTCAGAACACCTCCAGGACCAGAAAAAACCTCAGACCCCAGAGGGGTAAAATAGCATCTCAACGCACCACTGACTTTAGACAAGGTTTTTCCTGGTCTGTGGCGGAATTGTTTTCTGGAACTGCAAAATAGCACCAGGGAACGTTTACGCCGGAACACGCCTCTTTTCACTGAACCACCCCGGAAGCGCAAGTTCATTCCCGAATTTACCAGCGTGCGTTTGTGGAGGGAAAAATCTGCTGTGCGTCGGGTACAAAATAGGAATGATGCATGCGTTATGTACAAAGTCAGTTGCGTTGGGTGCAAGATAGGACCCATGAGTGAAATGACCATTAGTGAAATGACCATATGAATTTGGGTTGATCGAAGCACAAACCTTTCTCAGCTCTACTGAGTGCTGGATCTCTTGAATCTTCTTCATTCTGTCCTGGATCATCTGATGAGCGTCTGTCTGTGTCTGAACCAGCTGATTCTACATACAGAGAAAAACACAGACACATTTATCACTGAATATAGCTTTGACTGTCTTATTAAAAAAACATTTAAAATGATAGTTTTTAATCTTTTAATTCATGTCTGATAGTTTTGAGGGTAACAAAATTAGCTTTTATGAGATGTAATGAAACACTATTGGATGAAGCTGTTTTAAAAAAAGGGACAGGTTCTTCAGGACACAGGAAAGAAAACATCTAGGTAACTAATGTAACCCCCATTCCCTTAAGGAGGGAACGGAGACTTAAAGTCGGACTGAACTGATGTATTGGGATCTCGCCTGAGAGCCTTTGAGTGGTAACAGAACAGGTCAATGCACAATGTGAGTGAGATTTACATCGCAAGTGAGTCTATTTACATCCAGTGGACAATAAAGATATATAAATTCAAATAAAGTTTATACAAGGATAGTTACATAATTTTTAACTCACCAGTTTGAGTGAGGTCAGTGTTTCTCCTCTTCTGCTCAGTGTTTTCCTGCTCCAGCTCAGTGTTTCTCCTCTTCTGCTCAGTGTTTTCCTGCTCCAGCTCAGTGTTTCTCCTCTTCTGCTCAGTGTTTTCCTGCTCCAGCTCAGTGTTTCTCCTCTTCTGCTCAGTGTTTTCCTGCTCCAGCTCAGTGTTTCTCCTCCTCAGCTCAGTGTTTTCCTGCTGCAGCTCTTTAATAAGATCTTCAGCCTGTTTCTCTGCTGCTTTCTGCTGTTCCTCCATCTTCAGCAGCTCAGACTGACATATCTAAACGGAGCGGATCAGATCAGTGAAGAGCTCAGTATAAACCAAGCTTGACACTGCTATTCTCTTGTCTTGTCATGGTGAGCGTGTGGTTCCCTTTCAGTCGGTCACTCCGGACATCACGACCGACGAATTGGAATCTTGCTAGAGAGGCCAATCTACTTTGAGTGTAACTAAAACGAGCCAATGCAATGCCAATGTACGAGCATATAATGAGCAGAAGGTGTATCGCATTTTAAGGTTTTCACTGAGGAGCCGAGCCGGTGAACTGAACCAGCAGGGCATAGCAGATGTGGCGACAGGACGTGACGTGAAGCACGAGGTCCGTTGCGGAATGAAGTTTGTGCACCTCCCTCATGCAGTTCCTTCAGTGCCTTGGCCTGACGGACCTGCAACCACGCCATGATGTGTATGGCAGAGGCGGCCTTGCTGGTTAAATCAAACGAGTTCTTACAGGCTTCCCTGCCAGGTGGAGTTAGGGCACAGTTGCATAGCAATGGCCCATTCCACAGTGAAAATCGACGTGTAACCCTTCAAGGGCATCATCAAGGGTGAGGGGGGGAGGAATTACCAAGACAGATTCGGGCAGTAAAAGGTGCCGTCCACGATGTAGTGAGCTCCTCAGGCACCTCCGGAAAGCAAGGTACCTCAGCGTCCCACCCCGAGAAACCAATCTTCCAGCCTCAAGGGACAATCATTCAGGCTCGGGACAATGTGGTGGGTTCCACTTGAGCCTGGCCATCTGAGCGGCCCAGAAAAGCATAGCCATCATCTCTGGATCTGACTCAGGCAATGCTATGGTTCCCGAAGTAGGCAACATAGCCGAATAGTCACCTCCAAAGAAGTCTGGCTCATCGTCCGATGCAGCGATCAACATCTGGTCATCCCCCTCTGAGGAGGATTAAATCGAGGCAGAGACACGGGGACCCAACCTCTTTGGAGGTATTGGAGTCTCAACCGCAACTCAGCGATGATCATCTTCCCGCAATGGGTGCATGACTCATCCATGAACGCTATTTGAGCGTTTTTGAAGCCCAGACACGTGACACAGCAATCGTGACCATCCCTCTGCGTCAGGTAACAACCGCATCCAGAAACACACTGGTTTAATGTCATCTTTAAAAAGACGCAAGCTCAAACCTGTGTAAGCTCTTTTAGAGAGTACTCTCTCAGTGCTGAAGCACGCAGGGGAACAGCCACAGCGACTCAGACAGAGAATAGTGCAGTCTGTCGTGTGCTTCACTGTTTAAAGGCGCCCTCTCACACAGCGCACCCGACCAGCTGTGAAAACAGCCTTTTTGCTCAGTGAACTGGCAAACAAACAAAGAGGAAATCGGCCCCGCTGCAGCACCCTAGAGAGCAGACATAAACCGCTCAGCTCGATGCACCTTCTGCTCATTATATGCTTGTGCCACGATGCTGCGCAGCTGATAGCAAGTATCGCATTGTGATATGCATTGGCTCATTTTAGTTACACTCGAAGTAGATTGGCCTCTCTAGCCAAATTCCAATTCGTCGGTCACTAACCTGACGTCAGGAGTGAGCAACTAAAAGGGAACCACAGGCTCACCATGACAAGACAAGAGAATAGCAGTGTCAAGCTTGGTTTATACTGGCCATGTCCGCACAAGCACGAAAGTTCCTGTGCAAAAAATTATGTAATCACGGTGCGGGCGGGCGGTCGTGTGTGTTGAGAGCATGAGACCGCATTTCACGTGGTGGTGTGCACGGCATTGTTTGTAACCTTGTAAAAAAAAAAAAAAATACTTTCTGCTTGCGAAGATACACAACTTTGAGCCGATTCTGTCCGAGCAGGATCGTTGTCTACCATCAGACACCCAGTTTGTCCAAATTAATGTCTTACATTTACATAAAGTGCCTACAATAGCAGAAATAAGCCTTTTTAATGAAAATAAAGATCCATGATTAAGAAAATATTTAAGAGATTGCTGTTATTAATTAAGTTTTATTAGGGTGACCAATCGTCCTGTTTTCCTAGGACATGTCCTGTTTTCACGTCCTGTCCTGGCCGTCCTGGCTGTTTTTTATAAAGTGATGAAAATGTCCTGGTTTTCATTATTTTTCATTGGGCCATTAAGCCTTTGCCTTTGCACACAAAAAATGAAACCGGCTTCGGCTAAAGCTTGGTTAAAGCTAGGTTTATACTCGATGCGTCCGCACGAGCGCAAAGGTGCGCGCGGCAAAAATGACGTCATTGCGGTGTGGTTAGTCGTGCGCGTTGGGTTCGCAAGACCCCATTTCGCTTGGCGGTGTGCACGGCTTTTTTTGTAACGACGTGCGCGGCTCCGCATCCGAAGATGAACGACTTCGAGCCGAATCTGGCCGAGCTCGAACTTTTTTACAGAGATTAGGTGTCCCTAAAGAACCCGCATATGTCTATGCACGTATCTAACAGTAGTTCCGCATTACATTAATTAATTAGCACGCGAGTTTTATTTATTTTTATACTGTATTCTCCGTGTAAATCCATGCACCGAACCGTGACGCACGTACCGAACGTACATTCAACACGAATACACGTAGGCCTACCGTTCCTCCCCTAATAGGTATCGGATCATAGGTATCGGATATATTTTTTTCTCCCCTCCGATATCCGATCTAGCGTTCTGGGCCAGTATCGGCACGATACCGATGCCGTGGATCGGATCGGGACATCCCTAGTAACCGAGTACGTTCTCTTACGAGAGGTTCTCTCGTATTGCGTAAGTTGCTTACGCTACGGGAACCCTTTGTCAACGCTGTGCGCGCCGAGCATCCAGTGCATGAGTCCCAGGGTAACCGGGGAAAACCACATGCTGGACCAGGTGGCCAGCGGAGAAACGGGCCAGCGCATGTAATAAGCACTTTATATAAGAATAGAGCGGCACTGCCGGTCTATGTGTAAATGTAGACAATGCGGCCAGCAGCGCGGGCCAGCACAGTACATAAGCACATCATAGGGAGAATAGAGCGGTCTCGCCGGTCTATGTATAGAGAGAATAATCTCCAGCGCAACTGAGAGGAGGATAGGAGGCCAGCGGCGCAGGCCAGCACCAGTACACAGGCGCATGACGGGGGAAAAAAGACAGAGTGGCTCAGCCGGTCTGTATACAGAGAAACTATTCCCTTAGTGCCATTTACCAGAAATACTAGCAGTACATGAACGTAGTCTGCACATGAGCGACTGGGCAGAACATGCATATCACTTATACTGACAACAGTTTAGCCTGCAAGGCGGGAACTTCCAGGTTATAAAACCTCACGAATGTAGATGGGGATGCCCAGCCCGCCGCCATACAAATATCGTGAATAGAAATTCCGCTGGACCAAGCCCACGACGAGGCCATGCCTCTAGTGGAATGAGCTCTGATGCCCATAGGGCACTGCAGGTGTTTGGAGGCGTAGGCTGCTGCGATAGCGTCCACTATCCACATGGACAGGCTCTGTTTCGAGGCGGCGAGACCTCTGGTGCGCCCACTAAACGAAACAAAGAGCTGCTCTGAACACCTAAAGGTGGCGGAACGCGTGATGTAAACTCTCAGCGCCCTGACGGGGCATAAGAGGTTATCACTGTCCTCGCTATCGGATGCTGGCAGAGCCGACAGGGAGATGATCTGCGCCCTAAAGGGGGTGCCAATCGCTTTGGGGATGTAACCGTGTCTCGGTTTGAGGATGACTTTGGAGTCATTTGGTCCGAACTCGAGACATGCGGGGCTAACAGATAGCGCGTGTATATCCCCCGCGCATTTTACTGAAGACAGGGCTATCAGAAAAACAGTTTTGAGCGAAAGGTATTTCAAATCAACGGATTCTAGCGGTTCAAAGGAAAAAGCTTTCAGGGCCTCCAGGACCAAAGAAAGATCCCAAATAGGAACCGAGGGGGGCCGCGGGGGATACATCCGTCCGGCTCCTCTAAGGAAACGGATTATGAGCTTGTTCCTTCCTATCGCATGGCCGCGCGTCATCACCGCGAACGCTGCAATAGTCAAGTCAAGTCAAGTCAAGTTTATTTATATAGCGCTTTTCACAATACAGATTGTATCAAAGCAGCTTCACAGTATTAAATTAAAATAATACATCATAATACATACAACAAACAATGTTTGTTTCTAGTGGAAAACGTCCACGTTTGGTAATGCTGATCAATAGTATTGTTGATTGATTCATTAAATTAAATATACCCAAATATCCCTAACTGAGCAAGCCAAAGGCAACAGTGGCAAGGGACCGAAAAACTCCATCAGGTGACCTAATGGAGAAAAAAAAAACCTTGGGAGAGCCCAGGCTCAGTTGGGGGCCAGTTCTCCTCTGGCGTTTATGAACTAGAGGTCGGATTTAACTGTAAAATTTTAAAGTATTATATGAATGCCTGGCTGAAGAGATGCGTCTTTAATCTAGTTTTAAACTGGGAGAGCGAGTCTGAGCAACGAACAGTATCAGGAAGACTATTCCAGAGTTTTGGAGCTAAATATGAAAATGCTCTCCCTCCTTTGGTGGACCTAGATATCCTAGGTATGACCAAAAGCCTTGAATTTAGTGATCTTAAAGAGCGCGATGGATTATAGGGCGATAGAAGATCCATTAAATAGACTGGAGCTAAGCATTTTGGACTAACTGTAGCTTGTTTATTAAGGATGCAGGACAACCGGCTAATAAAGCATTACAGTAATCTAGTCTCGAGGTCATGAATGCATGAACTAACTTTTCTGCATCAGAAACTGATAGCATGTTACGTAGCTTAGCAATGTTTCTAAGGTGGAAAAAGGCTGTGCTTGTAACATATGAAATATGATTTTCAAAAGACAGGTTGCAGTCTAGAATAACACCCAGGTCTTTTACTGTAGAGGATAAAGTAACAGGACATCCTACTATGTTAACCCTCTGGGGACCAATGTGTTTTTGGGGCCCTTGAGATGTTCTGACATGCCTTGACATTTGTGCTTTTTTCAGTTATTTATAAACATGTTAATGGCAAAGGTGTAAATTCACTCTATATAGCACAAACAGGGCTACCATAATATGCCAGCAACATGTATGTAGATGTTTGTATTTTTAAGAGAATAATGTTTATGCGTGGTTATTGGAAAAAATAAAAATGAAAGTTGCTGAAATAAGACCACAAAACACATACTAAATATATGTCCACAAGACTTTTGACTAATGGATGTTGTCGCTTCGAGTTCTGGCTTCAAAATGATCTGAAAATAGTCTTGCTTTATCGTTCACATAAAACAATACATTGATTTAAATTGTGTAAAACAGGTTTTGATTGGAAAGCCAATATGCGAGGGGGACGTGAAGGAGGAGTAGTTTACACCTGAGAATACAATGTCCCACCCACTCTGCATAATGAGCCATTCATTCAGGTGTGACACTGACTGAGCCACAATGCAAGGACAAAAGATATATTTAGAAGAAGACTTATATTGACCATTTAAGATTTTGCATACATCTATCTTGTAAATCTGTTTTGCTATTTTATTAAAAAGGTTACAATTACAACAATAATTACAATTTCAACAATATTTCAAGTGTACTCTTTCTTTGTAAAAAAAAAAAAATGATTATAGGCCTACATTTTATCATATGTATTCATTAGTTTGAATATAGCCAACATTGGAACATCTAACATCTTAGTCTATGACTTTATTTTTGACAAAAATAGTATTATATATATATATATATATATATATATATATATATATATATATTAGGGCTGTCAAAAGATTAATCACGATTAATCCATCCAAAATAAATACACCAAAATAAAAGTATATATCAATACACACACATGCTTGTATTTATATTTAAGAAAAATTTGTAATTTATATATAAAAAAATTATATTTATATATAATATAAATTAGATATAAATATATACAGTATATGTATGCAAATATTTCTTAATTATATACATGCATGTGTGTGTATTTATATATACAAAATTATTATACACAGTACACACACATATATTATGTAAACACAAACTTTTATTTTGGATGGATTAATCGTGATTAATCTTTTGACAGCCCTAATATATATATATATATATATATATATATATATATATAACATATGAGCAGAAATTGCTAAACAAAAGCTTATTTGATGTGGCAGTATATACTACAGTAAAAACTGTACCCAAATCTAGTCAACAAAATGTTGTCTTTCATATTTCGCCTGACTGTAACGTTGTTTTTATGAAATATTAGGGCATATAAATGTTAATTTGCAGTTTAATACGTTGTTTAAAGCAAAGACATTTTAATTCAACATATTTTAGTCGATTTTTACTCATCTCAGTAGGCTATAGCAAAGCATTTTAGTTGATTAAAGCGGTTTATTCTTTCACACACAGACACGCGATTCATATTTAGGCTAAACAGTCTTTACAAATATTTACCCTTCATTCATCTCACAGAAACGCGATTCATATTATAGAAATGCGATTCATCTTTTTGCAGTTTACATAGGCCTACACTAACGTTATTCCATAACGTTATTCCACATTAAAGGGATAGTTCACTTTGAAATTAATTTTTGATATGTTTTAGCTTACCTCAAGGGCATCCAAGATATAGGTGTCTTTGTTTCCGCAGTAGTTTCAATTTTGATATTTTTAGGTCAAACCGTTCTTGTCTGTCAGTCATATAATGCAGGTCTGTGGTCACTGTCTCAAAACTCAAGCACAGAGTCCAAATTAAAACAATTCCCCATCGTCCAAATGAAACAATTCCCCATCATAAGTACACATTGATGGCCTAAGACACGAAACGAGCGGTTTGTGTGAGAAAACGAACAGTATTTATATAGTTTTTAGCTCTTGAAAACAGCACACGTCCAAATGGTCTGACGGCGCGGGCGAGTATAGATGTATACATAGATGTCGCCTTGGCTACGGTTTCGTTCCAATGAACTGCAGTAGCGAAGGCGACATCTAGTGTATACATCTATACCCGCATAGATATATACACTAGATGTCGCTTTGCTACGGTTTCGTTCCAATGAACTGCAGTAGCCAAGGAGGCATCTATGTATACATCTATACTCGCCCGCGCCGTCAGACCATTTGGACGTGTGCTGTTTTCAAGAGCTAAAAACTATATAAATACTGTTCGTTTTCTCACACAAACCGCTCGTTTCGTGTCTTAGGCCATCAATGTGTACTTATGATGGGGAATTGTTTCATTTGGACGATGGGGAATTGTTTTAATTTGGACTCTGTGCTTGTGTTTTGAGACAGTGACCATAGACCTGCATTATATGACTGACAGACAAGAACGGTTTGACCTAAAAATATCAAAATTGAAACTACTGTGGAAACAAAGACACCTACATCTTGGATGCCCTTGAGGTAAGCTAAAACATATCAAAAATTTATTTCAAAGTGAACTATCCCTTTAACACTTGAGAAAAGATAACAGCCTACCTCACTCCTCAGCGCAGTAGCGGTTTTAGGCACGGGCGAACCGGGCAATCGTCCGGGGCGGCATTTTTGGGGGGGCAGCACCGCCGGCACGAGCAGAAAAAAAAAATCTGCGCCGCGAAGCGGGTTTCTATTATCTATCATTCACTGTGTGGGGAATTGGCAAATTTGCGCACCTGGTTGCTGAGAAGATGCCGTGCACAGAAGCTGTTTGTTTGAGAAGGGGAAAGGGGAGGAGGCGCAGAGGCGCGGATGACAGTTCACCTCTGAGTCTCTCCCAAATAGAACGGACAAGAGGGGGGATCCATATAGTTATCGAAGTCAGTCACACCTCGACTTTCTTCTAAATAACGCACATTTCATTCATAATATTATAAATACGGGCCTCTATATTTCCTGCACATTTTTGTTTTTCTGAATGGTCTGAATGGCTAATAAAATTAGGTAATACAAAACGATTACTTGGTCACCACCACCAAGGTGAATTGGTTTAGTCTTGACTTCTGGTCGTGACTCGTGAGCGTGAGTGACAGTTATGGGGGGATCAGGGGATCTGTTGATTGCATAGACAGTGGTTGATTGTCGATGTCGAGTGCCAAATAAGAGATGGACAAGAAAGGTCAAAGCCATTAGGTTCCCAATTTAGAAACGAGCGAAAGATAAAGGTATGCAACTATCTTTTCTCTATATGATTACGGTATCCATGTCATGAATGAAGGGGTAATATTAATTGGTGGGTATAACTTTTATTTGTTAGCCTTTTTGCTATGATTCTTGCTATGCTTAATAATAATTCGTTTTTAACTCAAACACGAGATCTAATTTCACCATAATATTGTTACTACACTGCAAAAATGCTTTTCTTACTTAGTATTTTTGTCTTGTTTCCAGTCCAAATATCAAACATTTCTTATTTTATTAAAGTAGTCAAATTACATAAGATATTAAGTCTTGTTTTCTGGGGAAATAAATAAAAATAAATTCTCGAAAGGGGTCTCGCCCAGGGTGTAATTCAATGTAGAACCGCCACTGCCTCAGCGGGATCTATTGCTCCTCATATCAGCACTGTTCTGAGGAACCTTTTCTCCATAAGGTAGGCTTTATTATGCCTCACTCGCGACGCGCTGTGTTTACAGCTGATGTGGGAGTTTCACAGGTTTGAAATGGTTCTCAGTATTTGCGTTTGAATAGCACGCGCTCTCCGGGGCATGGTCACATTACATTTGAATGAGCTCTAATGAGCTCGATTGGAATCGCTCTCTTTTTATACAGATTACAGAAGCTGAGAATATTTGTTTTTTATATAAATTACTCCATTTAAAAGATGTGATCTCAAGCTTTATGCCTGTGGGTATGTTTGCCTGTTTGACTGAATTTTCGCGGAGTTATAGATCATTTTCGAACGCGTTTCAAATTGGAGTTTACTGACAGAGAGAGTGCAGAAATCGCATCATGTTAATTTTTCTTTATTTGGCAAAAAGCAAAACACTTTATTTTTATTGTGAGTATACAGAAAAAAAATAGAAACTGAACAGGATCGTTTGATGTATAACACGAAAATGAAAGATCAAAATGAACAGAGCATTTAGTGTTTATTTTGCATTGCTAAAAAAAAACGAGCAAAACGCGAGGGTGCGTTTTTGGTCCCCAGAGGGTTAAAGTTGTATTGTGAGAGGTTTTGTGGGCGGTTTTTTGAACCGATAAGTAGTACCTCTGTCTTGTCTGGATTTAATAAAAGAAAATTGCGCGTCATCCAATCTTTTATATCTTTAACACACTCTGTCAATTTGGATAATTTAGCGTTTTCATCTGGCCGTGATGAAATATAGATTTGAGTGTCATCAGCATAACAATGGAAACTAATTCCATGTTTCCTTATAATATTTCCAAGTGGCAGCATATATATTGAGAATAACAGAGGGCCTAACACAGATCCCTGCGCACTCCATAGTTTACTGGAGTTATGATCGATTTTTCTCAATTTAAATTGACAAAATGGTAGCGGTCAGATAGGTATGATCTGAACCAGCTTAATGCTTGTCCTTGAACACCAGTATAATTTTGTAGTCGATCTAAGAGTATTGTGTGATCTATAGTATCGAACACAGCACTAAGATCAAGTAAAACTAGTATTGAGATACAGCCTTGGTCAGAAGCTAAGAGTAAATCATTTGTGATTTTAACGAGCGCAGTTTCAGTGCTATGATGCGATGCGGTCTGAATCCAGACTGAAACTTTTCATAGATGTCATTTTCTTGCAAGAAAGAGTATTTTAGACATAAAAGGAAGATTTGAAATGGGTCTATAATTTGCTAGATTATGTGGGTCTAATTGTGGTTTCTTAATGAGAGGTGTTATAACTGCCAGTTTAAATGTTCTTGGAACATGACCTAAAGATAAAGATGAGTTAATAATATTGAGGAGAGGCTCTTCCACTATAGGTAACACTTCTTTCAGTAGTTTAGTGGGTATAGGATCTAATAAACATGTTTTTGTTTTAGATGAAGTGATACGTTTATTTAACCCTATGGGGTCGACAAACGCACCGGCGCGTTTTGCTGGATTTTCTTCACATTGTAGCACTTTAAACTTAAATTACTCCGTCATTTATGGACATACAGAAAAAATAAATATAAAAAAAGAATCTGTGATATTTCTACTTTTGTATGTGTCCACTTACAATCAAATCAAAACACTGTGCTTTTGTAAAATAAAGAAAATAAACAGGGTGTGCGTTCTGCCTCTCCGTCGCGGTGAACTTTTTTTCTTGAGCACGTCTATAAACTGAAACAAAACTCAGCGAATACTTGTCACACATTTATGAGCCATATACTTTTATAAACATTTAAGTGTGTACTTTTAAATGATCGGATTCAAACTGAAAACAAATATTCTCTGTTTAAGTAATTAGTATAAAACCAACAAGATGTCCAGCTTCTCAAACGCTTCCTAATTACTTTTAATTAGACCACGCCTACTCGCGCAAAAGATATTCACATGCAAATCTCCACATGGAACGCTAACGTGCTCATTACCTCAACAACAAAACACCAAAACACTTCATCAGTCTCTGCTTTTCGTCGAGATTGAAAGACGCGCCGTGAGCTTACATTGGGTTTACCCCCAGAAGAAGAAGAACGCGATTTGAAGACAAGAAAGATGTAAGGTAAGAAATTCTTACATATTAGTTTGTTATTGTTGCATACATTTCACATTGCAGTTGAACTGTTGCTAGATATATGGTGAATATTGTAATATTTAGACCCGTGTTTACTGTTACTGTGTTTGTGGATATCTGCTCAAACGTAGATATGTATATGGTAACCATAATGTTTTATATTTGAGCGCGATCGCGTTTGAATGTATCATATTTTGGATCGCGATCGCGTTTGAATGTATCATATTTTAGAAAAGCAAAACGCTCCAAACGGCTTCATGTTTTTACTGTTATCTCATTTCATATCATCATAACGAATGGAAACATTTGAAGTAACATGATAATCAATATATTTTTCTCTAGCTTAGTTGTTACTGAAATATTTTGGAAGATTTATAGGCTGCTATGGTTATTGTTATTATTTTATGCAGCACTGCGCATAGTCTATGCCTACAAGGCACAACAAACCTGGTGTTCATTTAATTATTGTTGGAAACATTTGTGTGTGTGTGTGTGTGTGTATTCTGTAAATTTTAAAAAGCAATTTTAACCAGAAAAATCTAAAATGTTTTACCAAAATCGTGCAGGCCTTTCTCTTGATATCAGTATGTTCACTTTTTTTTTTTTTTCAGGGCCCAGATGCCACTCCTGCTGACTTCAACATTCACATGAGTCTCTGAACATGAACATGGTAAAGTGAAAATCAAACACCTTGGAAATGAAAGGTATGTACAATGTTTTTAGGAATGGCACAAAGGTCTCTGTCTTTGGATAATTGGTTATCTTTGGATTATGTTGTGTTGTAAATAAATCAAACAATCTAAAAGCCATTCTTTTTTAAATCTCCTCATTCTTTGTGAAAGGTTGCTCAGAATGATAGGGGCCTGATAGCTCCTAATAGGGCAGTTAGAGGAGGGTCTTTGTCTTTCTCAGGTGTGGAAAGCTTACATATTAATGAGCTCCGGCATAAAGCTTTGTGGCACAAAACACGTCATAAAAATTTTAAATCAATATATTGTCTTCTCTGAATGAGCAGTCAGGGTGATTTTCACATCGTTTTAAAGCAAATATTCTAGGCTACGTCATACAATTTTCAAAAGTCTTGTGAAGAAATAATCAGTATGGGTTTCATGACCTTATTTCAGTGAGAATTTTTTTTGTATTTTGACAAACCACGCATAAATGTCATTATCTCAAAACTACAAACTTTTACATACATGAGTGCAATCCTGGATGGGGATGTTCGGCGGCGGCGATTCTGCAGAAAGCAGCTGTCGAGTTTGTTCAGTGCCGGCTCCTTCGGCGGTGACCACTCGAGGCCAAGCTGGTCAACGGCCTTGGTGAGGAGGCGCAGAAGCTTTGCGTCCTCGCCGGCTCGAGTGCGGCCGGATTCCTGGACTGACGAGGAGGCGGTAGACCACACCTCACTGTCAGAGGCCAGGATGGAGCAGCTGTCAGCGGCGGCGTCCTCATCCACCTCATCCGCTTCATCCCCTGACGCGGTGGCGCGGGCGAGAGTCGGCGGTTGTGCGGCCGGGAGGGGGGGCGGAGAGCGAGAGAGAAGCTTGAGGGAAAGGTTCCGGCGAGTTTTTCAGTGCCACCTCGGTCTCCGGTGGTCTCTGGGAGCGGCGCTTCTTTCTGCGCGGCCCGGCAGAGAAAGGGGGAGCGACAGCTTGGTCGAAAACTTAAAGTCGAGCCCGTAGGGTCGACATTGAGAGTTATTCGCACTCAGGGCAGCCGCCCATAGAGAGTGCGGTGGCGGCCAGCTCGCTCAGAGTGTTTCAGTGGATGATGGGTCTCATGGCCTCAGCCTCGACGGTGCTGCACATGCGCCCTTTTCAGCTGTGGCTGAGATGGCGGGTGCCAGCGCGAGCATGGACATCAGGTCTGCTTCGTCTCACAGTGAATCAGACATGTGTAGCAGCTCTGAAACCGTGGATGAGAGCCAGCTGGTACCAGTCCGGCGTGAACCTGGGCATCGCTTAACGAATTAAAGTAGTCTCGACAGATGCTTCCTACACGGGTTGGGGCGCCCTATACGAAGGGAGACCTTCAATGGGTCTGTGGACAGACGCTGAGAAGAGTCTACACAAACTGTCTAGAGATGAAAGCGGTCGAAAATGCCCTTCAGTTCTTCCTCCCCACACTGAGGAACCACCACGTTCTGATCAGAACGGACAACACGTCGGTGGTGTCCTACATAAATCGCCAGGGCGGCCTCAGGTCCCGGAGCCACCTTGCAATAGCAAAACACCTCCTCAAATGGGGCCAGCACAATCTATGCTCGCTGAGAGCGGCGCATGTACCGGCCGTCCTGAACGTGGACCCAGATATGCTATCCAGGGCAAAACTCTCCCCAGGGGAGTGGTCCCTGCACCCTCTGGCGGTGCGAAACATCTGGGACATTTTCGGCAGAGCAGAGGTAGACCTGTTTGCGTCACAAACCAACGCTCGCTGCCCAATGTTCTTTTTTTTTTATTCATTTATTTCAGGCAATGGCACAAAAAAAAAGTACAAGGTAGACAAAATATAGTTAAATCATAGTGCAAAAAAAACAAAACAAAACAAAATATACAATATTCAAATATGATGATCAAATTCTGCCTGAAAGCGAGTGGGAAGAAGACAACTTATTTAATCCCACCCCAATTCCCCCATTTTCAAAAGAAAGAGATGCGCTGGCCCTAAACTGGCCCTGACACCCTCTCTATGCGTTTCCTCCGGTCGCCTTGTTACCACAGGTAATCAAGCGAGTCAGGGAGAGCAAATGCTCGATACTGCTGGTAGCTCCGCTATGGGAGAATCAAGTCTGGTTCCCAGAACTGACGGAACTGGGGAACATAGCTCCATGGCCGATTCTGCTGAGGAAGGACCTGTTGTCCAAGGCCCAGGGCGCAATTTGGCATCCATACCCCGAGCTGTGGGCCCTACATGTGTGGCCGATCAACTTATCACCATTTCACCTCCTGGAGGGAGTGCTGAACACGATCACAGAGGCCAGATCTCCGCCTACTAGACGGCTCTATGCGTCCAAATGGTCAGTGTTCGCTGAATGATGCTCAGCTCATGACTTAAACTCGCTAGATGGTGAGGTTACGGTGGTGCTTTCTTTCCTACAAGAGCTGTTGGATAGCAGGAGACCATTCGAACCATTACACGCGGTGGAGCTAAACTACCTGTCATTCAAAACCGCTTTTCTGCTGGCACTAGCCTCAGTAAAACGGGTGGCCGACGTGCATGCGCTCTCGGTGAGTGCTACGTGCCTGGAATTTGGGCCTAATGACTCTAAGGTCATCCTCAAACCAAGGCACGGTTACGTCCCAAAAGTGCCTGCGACTCCTTTTAGAGCGCAAGCTATTTCCCTCTCGGCCCTCCCTGCGTTTGACAGTGAGGCTGGGGTTAACCTCCTTTGCCCAGTAAGGGCTTTAAGGATTTATGTGGAGTGCTCTACCGCCTTTAGGCAAACAGGGCAACTTTTCGTTTCGTTCGGTGGCCGCGTCAAAGGGCTAGCCGTCTCGAAACAGCCCCTGTCCAGATGAATAGTAGACACTGTTGCGTCAGCTTATTCGTCCAAGGGCCTGGATTGCCCCTTGGGGGTTAGGGCCCACTCGACTAGAGGTATGGCCTCGTTGTGGGCATGGACAAGTGGGGTCTCACTTCATGACATTTGTATGGCAGCAGGCTGGGCCTCGATATCTACATTTGTAAGGTTTTATAACCTGGAAGTACCCGCCTTACAGGCCAGGCTGTTCTCAGTGTGATTATGCCATATTAACATTGTCTACCCAACCCAGTTTGATTAGACTGTTGATATGCTGCAACATCCTGTGGGCTTATGCAGTTGAAGGTGGTCATACTGCCTTAAAGGTCACGTTTTTCGTGTGTTTTTGAAACTTTGATTGTGTTTACAGTGTGCAATATAACATGTGTTCATGTTTCGCGTGTAAAAAACACAGTATTTTTCACACAATTTACTTATCTGTATACCGCTGTTTTCACTGTCCTAAGAATGGGCTGATGACTTCCTTGTTCTATGAAGTCCCTCCTTCAGAAATACGTAACGAGTTCTGATTGTGCCAGCGGTTCCTGTGTTGTGATTCGACAGTAGCTTAGCAGACGTTGCCCGAAAAGGTCATGCCTCTTACCATAACGTGGAGATGCATGCGCTCAGTGCCAAACAAAGGTGATTGGACTCCGGGATGAAAATAACAGCGTCTCGATGACATGGCGACAAACACACTCTACAAACGCAACTCTTCCTCTTCTCCGTGAGAGTGCAACAAGACCACGCCCCCTTTTTTGTGTATTCCTGTGGGCGGAGGTTAGTCAAAAAACTATTCTAGTGACGTCATTAAAGATGGAAGTAGAGGGATGTAGTCCAAACTGGCCGTTCGCTGTAGGCGACTTCTGTTAAATAAAATATCTCGCTTGGCATTGAACTTAGAGCTTTAGAATTTGACAGATATTATTTATACTCTAACAACAACATTACACACTTACTAAAGTTTGAAACATGGGATCACGAAGAACGGGACCTTTAACCCTCTGAGGTCGAAAAACGCGCCGGCGCGTTTTGTTGGATTTTCTTCACATTGTAGCACTTTAAACTTAAATTACTCCGTCATTTATGGTCATACAGAAAAAAGAAATATAAAAAAAGAATCTTCGATATTTCTACTTTTGTATGTGTCTACTTACAATCAAATCAAAACATTGTGCTTTTGTAAAATAAAGAAAATAAACAGGCTGTGCATTCTGCCTCTCCGTCGCGGTGAACTTTTTTTTCTTGAGCACGTCTATAAACTGAAACAAAACACAGCGAATACTTATCACACATTTATCAGCCATATACCTTTATAAACATTTAAGTGTGTACTTTTAAATGATCAGATTCAAACTGAAAACAAATATTCTCTGTTTAAGTAATTTGTATAAAACCAACAAGATGTCCAGCTTCTCAAACGCTTCCTAATTTTTTTTAATTTGACCACGCCCACTCGCGCAAAAGATATTCACATGCAAATCTCCACATGGAACGCGAACGCGCTCATTACCTCAAAAACAAAACACCAAAACACTTCATCAGTCTCTGCTTTTCGTCGAGATTGAAAGACGCGCCGTGAGCTTACATTGGGTTTACCCCCAGAAGAAGAAGAACGCGATTTGAAGACAAGAAAGATGTAAGGTAAGAAATTCTTACATATTAGTTTGTTATTGTTGCATAAATTTCACATTGCAGTTGAACTGTTGCTAGATATAGGTGAATATTATAATATTTAGACCCGTGTTTACTGTTACTGTGTTTGTGGATATCTGCTCAAACGTAGATATGTATATGGTAACCATAATTTTTTATATTTGAGCGCGATCGCGTTTGAATGTATCATATTTTGGATCGTTTGAAAAGCAAAACGCAACAAACGGCTTCATGTTTTTACTATTATCTCATTTCATATCATCATAACGAATGAAAACATTTGAAGTAACATGATAATCAATATATTTTTCTCTAGCTTAGTTGTTACTGAAATCTTTTGGAAGATTTATATGCTGCTATAGGTTATTGTTATTATTTTATGCAGCACTGCGCATAGCCTATGCCTACAAGGCACAACAAACCTGGTGTTCATTATATTATATATTATTGGAAACATTTGTGTGTGTGTGTGTGTGTATTCTGTGAATTTTAAAAGGCAATTTTAACCAGAAAAATCTAAAATGTATTCCCAAAATCGTGCAGGCCTTCCTCTTGATATCATTATGTTCACTTTTTTTTTTCTTTCAGGACCCAGATACCACTGAGTCCTGCTGACTTCAACATTCACATGAGTCTCTGTACATGAACATGGTAAAGTGAAAATCAAACACCTTGGAAATGAAAGGTATGTATGTATGTACAATGTTTTTAGGAATGGCACAAAGGTCTCTTTCTTTGGATGATTGTTTTCAATGAGTGCTTTTTTGTCATTTGTTGTGTATATTTGGATTATGTTGTGTTGTAAATAAATCCAAACAATCTAAAAGCCATTCTTTTTTAAATCTCCTCATTCTTTGTGCAAGGTTGGTCAGAATGGCAATTCTATTATGATAGGGCCATTAGGGAGTGTCTTTGTCTTTCTCAGGTGTGAAAAGACTTACATATTAATGAGGTGATCCGCCCCTCCCGCATAAAGCTTTATCACACAAAACACGTCGTAAAAATTTTAAATCAATATATTGTCTTCTCTGAATGAGCAGTCAGGGTGATTTTCACATAGTTTTAGAGCAAATATTCTAGGCTACGTCATACAATTTTCAAAAGTCTTGTGAAGAAATAATCAGTATGGGTTTCATGACCTTATTTCAGTGAGAATTTTTTTTTGTATTTTCACAAACCACGCATAAATGTCATTATCTCAAACTACAAACTTTTACACACATGCTGCTGATATATTATTGTAGCAGAGTTTGTGCTGAATACAGTGTAATCAGACTTTAGCCATGAAAATGTCACAAGTAACAGAAATAACCACAAATGTCAGAGCATGTCAGAACACCTCCAGGCCCAGAAAACAGCTCAGACCCCAGAGGGTTAACTGTGTACATATATGTGTATGCACCTATCTCATAACACAGAGTCGTCCCGCCCTGTTCTGCCGTTGCGATCACTTCACTTATACATGAGCCCTGGGCTACTGCCCTTGGGACATAAGTGTTGGAAACTTAGCACGCACGGCGCTTTACATAGGGTTCCCGTAGCGTAAGCTAAAGGCAACACGAGAGTACTCTCGTAAGAGAGCGACACTTGATTACTAAAGTAACCTCGGTTCTCTCTAGAGAGGGAACGAGTGTTGCGTAGCCTGCTGCAGCAAATGCGTTTTACATTCTAAAAATTAAGGATAATTTTTTGCTTTAGTATTCTCAAGAAAAGGAGTTTTCCCGTAGCGTAAGATAAACTTACGCAACACTCGTTCCCTCTCTAGAGATAACCGAGGTTACGTTAGTAACCGAGTGTCGTTTTATTCATATGTTCTCATATCCATATATTTTACACGATTCTTTGTATTCTGGTTTTGATGAAGTGTACTAAAATAAACATCGGCTGAATCCGAAATCGCCCCCTAAATCCTCAATCACTATTCCCTAGATTAGTC
The DNA here is from genome assembly GCF_964197995.2 of Scardinius erythrophthalmus. Classification (NCBI taxonomy): domain Eukaryota; kingdom Metazoa; phylum Chordata; class Actinopteri; order Cypriniformes; family Leuciscidae; genus Scardinius; species Scardinius erythrophthalmus. The sequence continues at coordinate 39,477,964 of NC_138235.1, forward strand.
CACTAATACATTTCACTTGGAGTAAATGAAAACGAGTGAGTGAATTCGGACAGCCGTTGAGTGTAGGAGTCAGCGGAGACAGAGCCAGGCAAAAGTATAAACAAGGCTTCAGAGTTCTCTCATCAAAGCCAAGAATAAACAGACCAAAGTGACAGAACACTGACACTGTTTAAATGCTAAATGAACAACAATATTATCAAGTGATGCAAACCAATTTTTTGTTGTTGTTGTTGAAATTTTCAGTTATGTGATTTACAGTATGTAATTCATTGACTGTGAGGAGACTAGAAGACTAGATTTTTTTCCATTTTGCATTTTCAACATATTAGGTATATGAATACGACTGAATAGGTGCATATAAAAAATATATATATATTATATTATTTATAGATATAGATATATATATAAATTATTTGCAAACACTAACAAAAAAACATATTTTTTTACTGCTCTTTTTAACTTTTTGTTTTCCCCTATTTTAAATATTTTATTTATTTATTTTAACCTCCAACCGAACTGCTGAGACCATCACATTGTTCAAGAAGCAGCTGAAGACACACTTAACCGCAAGTACCAAACCACTCACTCCTAAACCAATACACTTACACACTCCTTCACACTCACGGTATATTGTTTAAGCAAGATGATCAATGTTGCTATCAATGTTGCTACCAACAGGACACCCAGACCAATAATCATCCATTTTCTAATGTGGACGGCCCGTGACGAAGTAAGGGAACAATCAATGGAGGCGAGAGTCTGCAAAAAGAGGAAGATTCAGTTCAAGCAACACTTCTCGAGGAAAGATCGCAAAGCTTGTGATAAGTTGCGGCTCAAATTGCAAGAAGCCAAATGATTCTAATAATTTTTTACACTCACTTTTCTCTGCTCTGAGCGCGTGATCTCTTGAATCTTCTTAATTCTGTCCTGGATCATCTACATACAGAGAAAAACACAGACACATTTATCACTGAATATAGCGTTCGATCTTCTGAAAACACAATTTGTTTTCTTCTTATTTGAGATGTCTTTTATGTCTTTTAGTCCATGTCTGTCAGCTTTGAAGGTAACATCTTGAATTCTCAAAGATTTACAAAATTAACGTTTACCTGATTTAGGATGCATTTCACAGTGTGTTTAAAGTGTTTTGTCTGTATTTCTTTACCTTCTCTCGACTCTCCTCCTCTATAGGAACAGTGTTGTGAGTCCTGTGTTCTCCTTCAGTACAGGACAGACAAACACACATCTGGTCATCTGTGCAGAACAGATCCAGAGGTCTCTCGTGTTTCTGGCATATATAATCCTCCAGATTTTCCACAGCATTGATCAGTGTGTGTTTCTTTAGACGTGGGACTCTGCGATGAGGCTCCAGATGAGAGTCACAGTAAGAGCTTTGACACGTCAGGCAGGTCTTCACAGCTTTCTGCTTTCTTTCACCACAGATGTCACAGAACACCTCAGATTCTCCTGGATTGAGCTTCTCCTTAAAGTGTTGCACAACCTCTCTGAGTGTTGTATTAATCTTGAGATCAGGTCTTCTGCTGAATATTTCTTTACAGAGTGGACAGAAGCAGGTCTGTGTGTTCGTCCAGCTCTTGCTCAGGCAGGTTCTGCAGAAGTTGTGTCCACATGGAGTGGTGACTGGATCAGTGAACACTTCCAGACAGATGGAGCACTGAAGCTCCTCATTTAGTGATGGACCACTGGAGGACGCCATGACTGAAAAGATAAGTAATGTCAATAAATTGTCTACATTCCTGAGGAGAGCATTTTGATAATTATATGTACTATAACTAAATAGTTAATTAGGCTGTGGATGTTGCATGTTACCTGTAGAAAAAAACCTGAAGAAGCTAAATACAGAAACTAAACAGAAACTAGGAGCCACAGTACTAGGTACTGTATAATTACTAATTACTAATATAATAGGTTTTCACAAAAACATTTTAATACCATCATAAGATTTATAAAATAAAATAAAAAAAAACACAGAAAATGAGTGGAACTGTAATTTTTCAAGCAAATAACTTACTAAATAAACATCTGTAACCACCAAGAGTCATTTCTGTTTAATAGAGTTATGGTTTTCATTGAACTTTGTTTATTCTGTCTGAAGTTCAAATACTTCCTGATTCTGATATGTGACATGAACACAGACTTTAATTTTACAAACGTTCTTGTACTGCATCATGCTATTAAACTAGTGAACTTACATTTCCATCGCTTACCTGTGAGTGAATGTCAGATTTGATTGTTAATTTCAGGGTTTCTGAAAAGAAGTGTTGTTTGAAGAAGCTTCCAGTTCACCTGTTCAGTTTCATTTTCACCGAAGTCTTTACACACATGCAGTGACGTCATATACTGTAGCTCCGCCCATAATCATAAATATTAAACTGTTCCTAATCCATCCATGCTGAGTGAGTAAACAGTGTAAGAAACTTTTAGAATATGTGTAGTTTTATTCAGTTCCTTAATTTTTGAAGAGAACAAATATAAAGTTATCACAGTTTATACAATTGTTATACAAAAGTTTGTTTAAAAAGACACACTAAACATATGATTTAGTGTAATTTGCCTTGATTTCCTGGATCGGTAAAACAATAAAACATTTAAAGGCTTTCGGTTAGCAAAAAATAAATGATGAAGACGTGGTAAAAAAAAAAAGAAGAAGAAGATTGTTAGTTGTTTTTATAATAATAAAATGTGTGCATGATTTGCATACATTTATATTAAGCAATAATAAAATGCTGACCGTTGTCTGGCCACTGCACGAGTGCGCACACACACGTCACGATCCTGAAGCGCGAATCTCAGCCGTCTGTCGTCTGAGGGAAATCTGATTTTACCCGCTGTTAAAACCACTAAAGAAAGAGCTCACTGGAGGTTAAAACATATATCTATAAACATTTCAAATATGCTAACAGTAGCTATAGTGTGTAGTGCTTGCTTGTTGTTTGCTCTGGACGGTGTGTGAGGCTCAGTGTGGATACAGGAGGAGCTGGAAACGATGACTGAGAGCTCTGATACCTCCAGAGATGAAGGGTGTTTTCTGGTCCATATACTGCCAATAGGTGGCGCTAATGCACTATTTATTAGTTTAAGATCCACTGTAAACGAAACGAAGCAGCAGCAGCAGCAGCAGCTCACTTTTGAAAGGAGTTCACACAGTGCTCACAGATTCTGAAGAAACCAGTAGAAGTTTGAGAATAGCATGTTTAAAATGTAAACCTGTTAAATGTAGATAATATATCTGTCCATCCTGGATATTGATAGTTTCATCACAGAAATCTGTCAGCTGAAGAAAGAGAAGGCATCACTGGAGGTAAAGATGGAGACAAACCAGAAACTGAAGGAATCGAGAGGTTTGTACATAATAAAGATTCACTTCATCCTTAAATACCAGAATTACCTGAAACTCTGTGTTTGTTTGTCTTTCCCCGTTTTTTTCTTTCTTTATGCTAATGAACTAATCAAATTGATTCATTGATTCGATTCTCACAATCCAAACATCTTGATATGACTGCAGATTTTGACTGCAATGTTTATACACTGTAAAAAAATCCTATAAATTTACATGGAAATTTAACAGCAAATTGCTGTTTCCATGTAATAACAGCATTTTGCTTTTTTTTACAATGCATTATGGGAAGACTTGTTCACTTCGGGTTGTGTGGTCGATCAACAACAAATTGTCACTGTTATTTAACAGTATTATACCCTATTTTCGTCCAATGTGCACAAGGCGACATTTTGGATTATCTGAATGAGGTAGGTTTTCAACGATTTATTATTTTATTATCTTTAAATGACCTATTACTTTAAAATATAACATCTTAAACATCTAATGAAGCTTCTGTGATTTAAATAAGATGGCTCCATTAAATTATGTGTTTTAACTATAGGCAAATAATTGGTCAACGGAGTGAGATTGAGCCCAGACTGCCATACAGCCATTTTATCACACACACAGGTAAGAATACCTAATTTTCATTCAACCTGCATTACCAAACTTTATCCAAGTAATAGATGAATGGAATGAACGAAATATATATATTTTTTCTTCTTGTGTGGCAAGTTAACATGCACATTCAGTCCATGAGAGACATTATCTAGAGACATAGACAAATTATCTGCTGGTGTAACTTAATTTGCCGCTCTGCGCTTATTTTAATCGCCCTGTTATCAAGTAGGCCTATATTATAAAATAACAATATATATAAAGATCCAGTGAATCCGGTTAGTGAATGGGTAAGATTTGCACGCACACTCATAACGCGTTTGTACTGTCAAGCATGCAAGGGAATTATAAAGTTTGAGTTTTGAATTATAAGTGTTTATGAAACATGTTCAAATCTTTTTTGTCAGTAAATGGTAGTGAGGTATGAACAACATTTTAAATTCTTGTCTTATATACTTTAAATGTGTCTAATGGACAATGGAATCCTCAAGCCATCCTATGTGTATATTACTTTCTTCTTTGAGCCGAACACAGTCAGAGTTATATAAAATAATATACTGGCTTCCCAGCTTTGCAATGGCATTAAATAGATCCCGAGTTTTTGAAGCTTAAAAATATCCATGTTTATAACTTTTATAAACTATAATCACTGGCTTCCGGAAACAGCCGTACACGAGTTCATGATAGAGTCGAGTTGCGGCAGAAGAATGACCTCTGACCCGACATATGAAATCTTATATCAAAGTCCTTTTCTTTCAAAACGTCTCTTTTTAGACTTCTAATTCATGACTTGCATTTTGTTTTACTCTATCCTCTGCACTTCCGCATTCGTCAGTTCCAACCTAATCTTTCGCTACGTCTTTGCTATACGTCAGGTCAGAGGTCACCCTTCCACCAGAACTCAACTCAATCATGAACACACATACGGCCATGCCAGAAGCCAGTGATTATATTTTATAAAATTATAAAATACAGATATCTTTCTTACAAAAATGCATGGCTTTTCTTCAGAAGAACTTTTTTTTTTACTTTTATGATTGATTGATGCATTTATTGGAGCTTCAAAAACTTGGCATTGTTCAGTGCCATTACAAAGCTGGGAAGGATGTATGTAATATAACTCTATTTGTGTTTGGCTGAAAGAAGAAAGCCATATTTTGAGATTGAGTAAATTGTGGGATAAATTCTTGTTTTGGGTGAACTATTCCTTTTAAATCATTGTTCACTGAAGATATTCTCCTCTTATTTTTCAGACGTTTTGTTGTAATTAATCCAGAAAAGGGGACCAAGGCTGCAAGGGGAAAAGTGATGTCCAAAAAATCTGGGAAAACCGTGCAGAAGAAGACCATAACCGTCAGTACCAAAGTATCAAATCTTTTAAAAAGACTTATGTACTTCAAGTGGCACTTCATTTAAAATGTAGCTGACACTCCCTACACATGCAGTTTGTTTTCAGAAACATGGTGGCCTGGTGTTATTATTTTGTTTATACATAGTTCTTTAGATATTAAAAAGGCCTGGTGTTTTTTAAAGCCTGATTTAAGAGGTTATTTTTTAATGATTTAATTATTTTAAATAATTACTTTGTTTTAGTGCAACTGTTTTTGGGCTAATGTTTGCTAAAACCTCATTTGAGACTAGATTTGTATTTTATATACAGGTAAGTCAATTCTATATATTGTGTATTTGTTTGCTTTTTCTTAAGCCATTTTTGCATTTTGATGGGTGCTTATTTCTATGCACTGAATATTACTTGACTACTATATTACTATATTTTTTTTATTTGCCTGTTTTAGTTCACAATAATTGAGCAGAATTGATCTGGTGTTGTATCAGAATAATAAAAAAAATCCTAACTTGGCTTTATTCCTTTTTTGTAATCCATGACAAAAATAATGTGCAGGGTTATAAATTGAAATTATTGGGGTGTCATTGTAAAAAATGATACTGTAAAAAAAATGGTAAACTACTGGCAGCTGTGGTTGCCATTATCATACTGTTAAAATACGATGTGTTACTGTTTTTGAAATTAACAGCTAAATACCGTTTTGACAACTACAGCATATAGCTGTTAAATACCGGGCTGTAAAATTACAGTTTTATACTGTAGTTGTCAAAACGGTATTTAGCTGTTAATTTCAAAAACAGTAACACACCATATTTTAACAGTATGATAATGGCAACCACAGCTGCCAGTAGTTTATTGTTTTTTTACAGGATTATTTTTTACAGTGTATGTACAATAAAGTGTATTAGTGTATTTAGTGTATTAAGTGTAGAACGGCTCCATGGACTCTCCTGCTGTTTTGACATATCTATAAATGTTACATCCAGTCTTCTTACAGTTTATTATTCTTTTAAATAGTCTCCTTCAGAGGAACAGTTGTTATATAAATTGAAAGTCGCTGTGATTCTGTGTTCCTCAGGAGCTGGAAGAGGTTTGAGTGTGTGTGACTGATGGACAGGATTCAGTGGAGCGGCAGAGATCAACCCTCTGAACAGACAGAGATCCAGAGACACACAGGACTCACTTTACTCTGTTAAACTGAGTTCTTCATTTTATTACTTTTTCATAATATTTTACACTTGTAATTACAGAACCTGTAACAAGAAAGATGGTTTCACTTGAGTCAAAGACAACAAATTATTTTTTTTATTTTTTTTTGATGCAGATGTCCAAGATGGCGTAAGGTGCAAGTCACGCTATTTTCTGTCCAGTGTATAGTCCCTGTCTGTCACTTTTATTTATTTTTTGCACTTATTTCTTTATACGATCCTTCCTAAATCACAACGGATCTCCCCTGGATTCAATTTACCAGATCGGGAACCTATTCAAAATATACTTGCTATTTATGCCTAGCCGACATACGATCTCATACAACTTCCAGCCAGCCTGCGTGATGTATCATTACTTCTAGTGCCTTTGGACTCATACTTTTCATCATCAGAAATATTCACGGCTAACCAGCTACTATTATTGACTAGCCCCGTTGTCAACAGAGCTGACAATAACATCACTGGCTAACAACACGGCATTAAGCCCGACGTACCTTCCACCTGACCAACGAGGCAATTTGTCCCGGGAGATTTCCCCTGCTGAAGTTCCGGTGCTGTGATCTTCGGTGCTGCGGCTAGTTCATCCGTTGCCCGCTCGATTGCTGACTGCTGTGGCGGCGCCGTTTTTTTCGGTTGGCCACCCCTGCCCGGGCCCGATTCGGCGGCTCTCTGTCTTCATTCTTCGGTCGGCTCCACGGGATGGAAGGATTTCTGGTGCAGCCGATTACCGCGATCCCTCTTCGTCGGGGTGATGCTTATGCTCTGTTGGTCTGACCATTGCCTGGATTTCGTAGGCTAAAGACAATATTAACTGTTGCGATCTACCTTTCCGAGGAAGCATTGTTTTGATTTCCCCGCTCTGAGAGTGCATGCGCAGTATACTCTCTGGGGAGGAGAAAGGGAGAAGCTCTTTTTTTTTTTTTTTTTTTTTTTTTTTTGTGATAGTTTTGGACAATTTTTACATCCGGACATTATGGCCCGTTTTTGGTTGCTTTTGTTAACTTTTTTAGCTTATTCTTATTATAGATGTCCTTTTCATCAAACACGAGTTAAATTTATGATACCCCCTCCAAACTTCTTTGTGACTTCTTCGGGCTCATTTGGTTTTTCCAGAGAGGCTGCCTCTTTCTTCATCACTAAACACCTTGGTTTACCATCTCAGGTCAATACGTATGTATCATCACTCTCTGCTTTTAATGCTATAAATCTAACTCAATTTGTCCCGAAATCATTCCCCCTCTTTTACTTTCATAAAGGTATTAAACGACCAGTTCTTAAAGCCATTACTCGATCACTCATCTTAGCCCTTCTCATATCCTCTGGAGATATAGAGACAAATCCTGGCCCAATAGCCCATTCTAATATTATCATTTAAAGACTTTTGCGACCATACTAGTTTGGGTTTTATGCACGTGAATATTAGAAGCTTACTGCCCAAACTTGATCTACTCACTACTCTAGTACATTCTGCTAACCCTGGCATCTTAGCAGTTTCGGAAACTTGGCTCAGAAAAACAACAAAAAACTCTGATATAATCATTCCCAACTATAACATCTTTCGTCAAGATAGAGCTAATAAAGGAGGGGGGGTCGCTGTATTTTGTAGGGATAGTTTTCAGAGTTCTATTGTTCTATCCAAGTCCGTGGCTAAACAATTTGAGTTACTTGTCTTGAAAATCAATCTTTCCAGAAATAAGTCTATTATTGTTGCTGTTTGTTATAGACCACCCTCAGCCCCTAGTTGTGCCCTTGACACCATATGTGAACTGTTAGCTCCCCACCTATCCTCTGAGTTCATATTATTAGGTGATCTAAACTGGGACATGTTCAACATTCCTGCAAATGTACAATCGAAATTAGACGACCTAAATCTTACACAAATCGTTAATGAACCAACCCGGTACAATCTGAAAAATGTGACCAAGGGAACCCTTATTGACATTATCTTAACAAATATGCCCTCAAAATATACCTCTGCTGTTTTCAGTCAGGATCTCAGTGACCATTGCCTTATTGCATGTATCCGTAATGGGTCAGTAATCAAACCACCTCCACTCATTAGAGTGAAACGTTCAATGAAGCACTTTAGTGAACAAGCCTTCCTAATCGACTTAGCCCGGGTACCTTGGAAGAAAGTTGACCTTATACCGACAGTGGAGGATGCATGGTCATTTTTTAAAAATGCTTTCCTGTCTGTCTTAAATAAACACGCTCCTCTCAAAAAGTTTAGAACCAAAAATAGATACAGCCCTTGGTTCACTCAAGATCTGACCGCTCTAGCCCAGCACAAAAACACCTTGTGGCGAACTGCTATAGTCTCAAAAAACCCACACGACATGCAACTCTTCAGAAAAGTAAGGAACCGGTACACACAGGCAGTCAGGAATGCCAAGAGTAGTTTCTTTAAACAGAAATTTGTGGCCTGTAGTACCAACTCAAAAAAGTTCTGGGACACTGTGAAGACCATGGAGAATAAGAACACCTCCTCCCAACTGCCTACTGCGTTGTGGCTAGATAACACTATTACTACTGTTAAAACTGCTATAGTTGAACATTTCAATAAGCATTTTGCTAGGGCTGGCCAAGTGTTTAACTTGGCTACCCATGCAGCCATAAGCTCTTCACCCCCCGCATCACCTTGCCTTAGTCCCCCTAATTTCTCATTCATGCAAATTCAATCAGCAGATGTCATGAAAGATTTGCAAATGCTTGACCCTTATAAATCAGCTGGATTAGATCATCTGGATCCGTCCTTCCTGAAACTCTCAGCAGCAATCATTGCAACTCCTATTACCAGTCTGTTCAACCTTTCCATCGTATCCTCAGAGATACCTAAAGACTGGAAAACAGCAGCAGTCATTCCCCTCTTTAAAGGGGGTGACACGCTGGACCCCAATTGTTACAGACCCATATCTATCCTGCCCTGTCTCAGTAAAGTTTTCGAAAGCCAAATCAACAAACAGATGATCAAACATTTTGAATCAAACAATACGCTTTCTGCGATGCAATCAGGTTTCCGAGCTGGTCATGGCTGCACCTCTGCTACACTCAAGGTCTTAAATGATATTACAACTGCCATTGATAAAAGACATTACTGTGCAGCCGTATTTATTGACCTGGCCAAGGCTTTCGACTCGGTCGATCATCAGATCCTCATTGGCAGACTTGGTAGCCTTGGTTTTTCGAAAAACTGTCTTGACTGGTTCACCAACTACTTCTCGGACAGGGTTCAACATGTTAAATCTGAGGGTCTGTCTGAACCTATTGCTGTCTCAACTGGGGTGCCACAAGGTTCGATTCTTGGACCAACTCTTTTTTCTGTTTATATCAATGATGTTGCTCTTGCCGCTGGTATCTCGCAGATCCACCTCTATGCAGACGAAACCATTTTATATACATCTGGCCCTGCATTGGATACTGTGCTAACTAATCTTCAAAAGAGCTTCGAGGCCATTCAGCATGCATTCTGCGGACTTAAACTGCTCCTAAACTCCAGCAAAACTAAATGCATGCTGTTCAATCGCACACTGCCCGTACCTGCCAACCTGACTAGCATCTTGACCCTGGATGGATCAAGTCTAGATTATGTTAGCACCTACAAATATCTAGGTATCTGGTTAGATAATACACTTTCTTTTCAGTTCCACATTAACGAGCTTCAATCCAAAATTAAATCTAGAATTGGCTTTTTATTCAGAAACAAAACCTCTTTCACTTATTCTGCCAAACATACGCTGGTAAAAATGACTGTTCTTCCGATATTAGATTTTGGTGATGTCATTTATAGGACTGCCTCTACCTCTCTTCTGAAAAGGTTAGATGTGGTCTACAACAGTGCCATCCGTTTTGTCACCAATGCACCTTTTAATACTCATCATTGCGATCTATATGCATTAGTAGGTTGGCCCTCTTTACATACTCGGCGCTTGACCCACTGGTATCATCTGATATATAAGTCAATTCTACACAAAACCCCTCTGTATTTGAACTCTTTACTCACCATTGCCTTACCGGTCCGTAACCTGCGCTCTAGTAGGTACATTTCCCTAGTAACCCATAAAGCAAATACTTCCTTCGGCCGTAGCTCCTTCCAATTTGCAGCTGCACACGACTGGAATGAGTTACAAAAGACTATGAAACTTGAGAACACCATCTCTCTCACGTCTTTTAAAGCACGACTATCAGAGCTTTTTCCTCTTCGTTGCACATGTTGATTTCCCTTATTATAATATCGCACTCAATTTACCTCTGCTCTGGTGCCTTTTTGTCCGTTGGTGCCCTGCTGAGAGTCTCATGCACTCTGTTTGTGTGTTGTATGCTATTTGCACAATCTCTCACGGCTGGACTGGCCATTGGGCATACCGGGCAAATGCCCGGTGGGCCGACGTGCTTTTTGGGCCGATACATCTCATAAATACTTTTTTTATTATTTTTTTTTTTTTTTTTTTTACGGCCCATAATATGTGTACATCGGCGGGCCATTCGTTTTGTTTTCTTTTGCTTGCGTTTTGGGTTTGTGCCGGTGTAATGCATTGGTCAAAAAAAGTCAGTGTTAGTTTTTTTTCTGACAGACCAGCCCATGAAAAACGTAGATCAGCGGCCCATTGGTTCTTTCCTTGATTGACACTGGGCTGGCCCAATCACAACTTTAAACGAGTGAGCGAGCGTGCAGCAGTGTCAGTGTGTAATATCTGCCAGAATAGTCTGCGAGATGGAGAAGAAACGCAAGGAATGTGCAGAGAAATAGCGTGAAAAAATAGAACCAGGCCCTTAAAGCAGACGCTTTATGTGTCAAAATATATGTTTTCTGACCTTCGTCAGCTCCTGTGGCAGATGATGATAGTGAGGACGGAGGATCAGGAGAGAGATGAGAGAGTGTAGAGCCTGCGGTAAGCAGAACTACTTTCAAAACACTTAGGCTATGTCATGATGGAGTGTAGGAACCCATAACCCAGTTACAGATTATTTCCACATCTGCATAGTTGACGATTACCGCAATTCACTAGAAATTTAATGACAGGCGTTTGTAAACCATGTTTTCCGCCAAAATAAAAGCTTGATGCAGTTTGCGTCAAAATAAAAGATCATGTGCTTATCTCTTTCAAGTATAGAAATTGTTACAAAACTAATTATGAAAGTGTCCTTTATTTTTTAGTGCATTTGTTTTACAAAATATGGCTATTACTGTCATTGGATTAATATTATAACTATTATATAGTAGGCCTAGGTGTAATGTAAATAGACACTGTAACTAAAAGAGGTTTGAATTTTTCTTTGTTTAATTTGGACACTGAATATGGGTTGGAGCTTTTAATTTTTAACTCTCAAAGTGCACCAGATTGATGAATTTAACATTAAAACATAGGCGTCGATTTCGGGGGGGACGGGGGGGACGCGTACCCCCCAGATTTCGTCATGAGTCATTTTGTACCCACCACTTTTAACTTCCGTCCATATTAATTTGACTTTTGGTTCGATTTTTTTTGACCGTTTTCAGTGGTTGTGAGGAGCAATATGGGAGAGAAATTTGGTAATCATTGTCTGACCCAACAAAAAAAACATTATAATATTCATTTTATTTTATTTTCCGTGTTCGCATTTATGAGGGAAAAAACAACGTGTCAGTTTAGGTTACGGACCAGAGCGCTCTGAAAGCGCCAAAGCGGCACTAAAAGACTGCTTTAAAACTTTCACAGAGACATCAAACAGAACAGCTGCCTTTCTTTAAAGTGAATTTCGTTTTGTATTAATTATATCTTAATTTTAATCAATGTTTCATGAACCAATGGATTTAATATAGCTATAAAAAGTAAATATAGCAGAATCATACGTGACGCATTGCTGCCACATACATATTATTTTTTCACCTCAATTATGTCTACTAACGAGATCTTATGTCGTTTTAAAATAACTATGCATTTTAATTGTTTATTAATGAACTAGTCTTTTCTAAATCAGTGTAGGCTGCCTGCATACTTATCTCCACATCTCCGCTGTAATGTAGCCTAGATGCGCCTTTCATACGGACAGGATTACATAATCAGATGGTAGCTACCGTATTTGCTTTCGATTGGATTTTTTTTCGTTGGTGGACATTTTTTTAGTAACTTTATAGTTATATTTCTCATGTCTGTGAGGCTTGTCTATACACTGTTTGTCAGTTCATTTTTGAGGCGCGCTCCAATTCACAGAGATCATGAAAGCGCGCCCTGTTCGTGTTCTTTTATTTTACAAAGGCACACCGTTTTCTTGTTGTTGTGAGTTTACACAAATAAAAGTAGTTGCGACTGATGTATTATTATATTCTGTATGACCAGAAATTGAGTATTTTAAGTTGTTTCCACTGTTGATATGAAAATGCGAGTGATGGCACCGGCGCCTCCATCCACATAGGCTATAGTGCGCGCTCCATACTCCGCACAAACACTTGGATATGCGCTTCCTAATAGCAAACATTTATCTAGGTTAACGTTAGAGCGAGCGGCCATGCCAGACGGATAATCCTCTTTATGTTTAACTAATCAAATGTTGTTGCATTTTATTGCGGCAGTTTGAAAAGGGCGGCTGAAACACTTAGCCTATACAGACAAACGCCCAACGCTGGTGTTTTTCTTTAAACAAATTCGTTTAGGCTTTAAAATAAATATTGTTTATGGGCTAATTAATGCCACAATAATTTATTTATTTTATTTGTTTTGCATTGAATACCATTGCATATTTTCATTGAATGCATTGAATATTTGCTATGCACCGCTATGCCATCCTCCCATAGAAAGACACATTAAGAGCCACCTATTTTCCTTATAATAAAGGGTTTCTACGAAAGGAAAACGCTTAATGTATAATTAAATGCATTGAGTTCATATTCTTTATCACTGAAGCTTTTTCTTTATTATAAGGGTGTATTATTCCATTAAAAAAGGGACTGTTTATAAGGTGACAATCCGTTATACATCTTGAAGATTTTTGTATTGTATTGTATCTTCTGTTATAAACACGAAGATTGACATTTCGTTAATTAAACAAAATAAAAACACAAGGTGTAAAAAATAAACAACTTAGGCTATGTTCTGTTAGATGTGTTTTGACTAGTTTTTGTTTAATTATATCTCTATGAAGATATAGCCTATTAACAATCATTCATAATCATTACTTTTACGAAGTGGACGAGCGGAGCGGAATATTCAGAAATGCGCTCTCCACTCACGAGCTCTGATCGGATTCGGAACAAACCCGAACCTCACTGTCTGCTGAACTTGCGCAGAAACATCAAAATATAACCAGCTTTTTCAAATGTTTTTTTAAAACTAAACACTATTTTAGCACAAATTATGAGCTCATTGGCGATTTTTTTATAATTATTGACAAAATTAGAATATAGTAAACGTTTTTTTTTTTTTTTTTTTTTTTTTTTTGGGTGGGCCTGTTGAAAAGTGGGGCCGTGCCTGAGCTACAGGACATCGTCTTCCAAAACATAACCTGCGCGAAAGAGAGAAAAAAATGAATGCGTCATTGTACCCAGCACTTCTGAAAATGCACTTCCGAATGCGTCTCTGTCCCCAGCACATTTCAAACCAAACTGACGCCCATGCATTAAAATGCACAAAATTTTGTAAGAAACACTTGTATTGCTATGCCAGAGCCGCTTATAGCTTGTTTTAGGATTCACCACTTTGGAGTATAGTTCGACTGTACTAATAAATGTCAAATTTGTACTTATTTCATCTGTAAACTCTCACTCGTTCCTATACTCACTCATTACATGGCATTAGTGGTTTTAATGAATAGGAGTTGGTATGCAAATAATTAAGGGCGTGCAAAGATGGGTGGTGTTTATGATCATATAGTGGGCCGGTCTGGGCCAAAATGACCGGGCCGATTTTTTGTCCCAGTCCAGCCCTGGTGGTAACAGAACGAGTCAATGCACTGTGATGGATTTTTTTTTTATTAATCATAACTAACATTTATTGTTCTTGCAGGATTAACAATTATATGCTTTTGAAACCTGAAATGTCCCCAAACATTCAGTCAGTTAGTGTGTGTGTGTGTGTGTGTGTGTGTGTGTGTGTGTGTGTGTGTGTGTGTGTGTGTGTGTGTGTGTGAATCATCTCTGGATATAACAAAAGGGGAAATTAAACTAGACAGATTTCAAAATATATCAACTTATGACTTCAAGTAACAAAGTAACAGAATGGTTTGCTGAATTATACATATGAAGAACCAATCATATTGCAGAAAAATGATTATCTTTAAAAAGATTTCTTTGATTTGTTTGTAACAAAAAACTTATGAGGTAATAACCAGACACTTTCCCAATCAAGGTCATTAACAAATTTAGTCCAATAAGCAATAGAGCAAGATTTGATGACAACCTCCTTTAAAAATAGAGAACGAATAGATTTCTTATTGTTTTTGGACTGTAAAAAAACAAATTTTACCACATACTGTGTCAGTTGGGTTAATTATGGGCATATCAACTGATGACAACACACCTCTATAAGGAAATTATACCAGAATTGATTGCAGAAAATACAAGAGCAATGCTGTCCGTTGTCTGACCTCTGCACGAGTGCACACACACGGTTTTACCGGCGGGTAAAATCAGATTTCCCTCAGACGGACTGCCAAAATATCCTTTGGATCCTAAAGCACGAATCTCAGACTTTTAAATTTAACGGATATGTTGGCGGTCCGTCTGAGGGAAATCTGATTTTACCCGCCGGTACAACCGCTAAAGAAAGAGCTCAAAATTATATGAAGAAGAACCAATCATATTGCAGAAAAATTATGTAATGTATCATGTCACCTTTGCCATGCTCCTATTCTATAAAAACTGTTGTATTCTTTTCTTTCAGGTGGGACTCTCTCTGAAATTTGTCTGAGGTCCTCCGGTCGTGATTAAAGCATAATGTAAGACACTGATTCTCAAAGTGTGGTACGCAGGCTCTCTCTAGTGGTATGCAGTGGAATCACTGAATACATTTTTAATTAATGTTATTGGTGGATGATGAAATTATGAAAATTTCAATGAAACTGCTATCGTGGCTTCAATCTGGCAAGAGAGTGCGGATCAGGGGTGTGTTTCCTGTACAATGAAGTAACTCGATGCTTAACTGGTCGCAAATTGATCATTCAACCACGCTGGTAATTGACGTCATGCAGGTGGTGGAATAATAACTACTTTTATTGAATCTGTTTGAGATCGAATTAATGCTAGATGTTTTGCTATTAATTACGGACATGGCATCTGAGGACTATTTCTCATTTTTCTCAGTTATTTTGCTTTATTTCCAGGCTGGTTCTTGCAAACAAGAAACTGCTTCTAACCACAGATCGTTCCGAACACACAACTTTGCAATGCTGTTGGCAAATGTTCGTTGGAACAATTGTTTCGGGAAACACAGGCTTGTTGAACTGCTGATAACGACAGAACTTGCGACCATAGTTGGCTAACGATGCTTTTGGGAAAGGCACAATGAACATTCACAAACAGCATCGCAAAGTTGTGTGGTTGGAATGACAGCTCTCGACCTGTGGTTAGAAGCAGAGTTATGAGCTGTGCGTAGCTGAATAGTTAGGCCTACTACTCTATTTTAATATTGGTCATTATGGTGAACCAAATGTTGTAAAAAACAAATATTTTCTGAGGTGGTACTTGGTGTAAAAAGTTTTAGAATCACTGTTCTAAGGCATTTACTGGAGTCTGTCTAGTCAATGCTGTGCAGCTAGCCTGGATGCCAGCCGAACTTAGCCCCGCCAACATCATGTGTAGATTCCACCATCGTCTGTTATAGAAAATATCGACAGCGCATTAATTTTAAAAGAGGAACAGAGAACCGCGATCAAGGCATTTGTCGATTGGATCGGAAAGATGAATGAAGAACATACGTCACTTACTCCGTTGCTCTGATTGGTTGTAGGTCTATCCAATTGAGTGCAGAGGCATTTTCTTTCCTGGTTCGGTTGAAACGCCCCTTAATCACAGCCCAATGGAGCAGATCAGACTCATATTCTGACTATAATCTGAGTATGACGATGTCAGGCTACTGCGCAGCAGGTTAGTGGAACACTAGAGACCTTATTCCCAAATGATACTTTTCAAAAAGGAACGACGGACTCTTAGGTCGGGTTAGATGCGGTAATTCTATAATTCTAGAAAACTATAATTCTGAGGCATTTTATGCGGTCAGAGTAGCTACACTTCGGCATCAACCAACACGGTCAGAGGGGAAGTCACTTGGGTATAATTTTGCAGGCGTCAGGGACTTTTGGTTAAACTTAAGTCAGGTGCGTAGGGGGATATCTACCATAGCACGCTGGCAAGTGAGATTTGCATTGCAAACCGCACCACCGCTTCCGGGTATATAAGGGCGTGCGGGCAATACTCGCATTCGGTTTCCGCTGAGGAGCCGAGACGAGGTCCCAGCTGTCAGCGGAGGGACAGGAGTTGTTGCGACGGGTATTAACGGGTATTAACTAAATTAGTAACCTAGACGTTCCCTATCAGTCAGTCACATCTGACATAATCGTCAGTGACTGATGAATTGGGATCCCTATGGAAGATGCCACAACCTGCCCTAGGTAACGTGGAATTACTCGTATGGACTGACCGTCAGGACAGTACTACATGTGGAGTATCTCAGAAGTAGATCCTGCCTGTTTCAGGGGAGGACTCAATGCTATACAGAGATGGCAGAGAGGGTCTGACGAGGGAAAGAGTAACTCCCTTACCACGGAGTTTACACATATTGTATCACCTAAGGAGGAGAATCACAACATATGGGCATCTAGTCTAGTACAGGGGCCGGCAAACCTGGCATATCCACGAGTAGTTGTGTCTTCACAACACTTGACTGCCGAGGATGCTGGAGGAACTCCAACAGGGTTCGCCGTCTGGGGAGCTCATCTGAGGAGCAAAATAGGGGCTTGCATCCCATCCTTGGCGGGGAATGGCGCTGCAAACAGGACCCGTGGCTATCTACTTGTATTATTATAAAATCTGGCGAATGTGTTGTGTGTCACCCAGCGTGCAGTTCTGCATATGTCTGCCAGAGACGTGCCGTGCACAAACGCTCACACCGCATGTTGAGTGAGCTCTCACTCCAAATGGGCACGGCTGATCTTGGGATTGATACGCCAAGAAGATGGCATCCAATATCCAGTGGGGTAACCTCTGTTTGGAGACAGCTGTCCTCCATAGCAGACAAAGAGCTGTTGCGAAGTCCTGAAACTTTGTCGACCGAAAATGCCCACAGTTCCTCCACCCTCATCATAGAAGTGAGCGCAGTCAGGAGCACTGTCTTAAAGCTACACTGTGTAGGATTCTCTCCCATCTAGCGGTGAAATTGTATATGACTACCAACTGAATATTACTTTCTAGCCCCTCCCATTCCGAGGGCATTTTAACTCCTACGGTGGCCGTATTATTTCAAATCTGACGGCAGTCGCGAGTAATCCCCCCCTCGCATTCGTCACGGTGCCACTGAGTGTAAAAACGCGAAAGGCGAAGCTTGAATTTCCAGGTATGTCCCTCTTTGTCCTTCGGATGAGACGTAAAACCGAGGTCCTGACTCTCTGTGGTCATTAAAAATCCCAGGATGTCTTTCGAAAGAGTAGGGGTGTAACCCCGGCATCCTGGCCAAATTTGCCCCTTGGCCTCTGTCTATCATGGCCTCCTAATCATCCCCATATACTGATTGGCTTCATCACTGTCTCCTCTCCACCAGTAAGCTGGTGTGTGGTGAGCGTTCTGGCGCAATATGGCTGCCGTCGCATCATCCAAGTGGATGCTGCACATTGGTGGTGGTTGAGGAGATTCCCCCCTTCTATGTAAAGCGCTTTGAGTGCTGAGAAAAAGCGCTATATAAATGTAATGAATTATTATTATTATTATTATTTGTCTAATATATTTTCAAAATGGATGCGCAACATGGCTGCCGCCATTCGAGCGACTCGCTCATATGTATTCTAAATGGCAGATTATACACTTACAAGAATACTTAATTAGTTGGTTGAAGTGATTACACATTAATGAGAATGTATCATTTTGAAAGAACAAAGTGTTTTTGGCTAAAAATCAACTTAAAATATTACACAGTGTAGCTTAAAGGGACAGGATTTTAATCTCCACTGACTGCAGACGCTCAAAGGGTGCTCTCTGTAAGGCCGTCAGGACCACGGAGAGATCCCAAGAGGGGATGAGGCATTTTTAACAAATTAGCCATTTACACGTACACATAATATATACGTGTAAATGGCTAATTTGAACAAATATTTTATTATAGGTGATGTTTTGTCAATGACTGATTTTTTTTTAAGGGCCTGAATATACATTTCTTTTTTGCACTAGTATCACGTTAATTTTCTTTATATTTGTAAGTACAATCTACTTGATTGTGGTTAGTAGAAATTATTTTTTGTTTTTATTTACATATTCTAAAAACAGCGCATCCATAGTTAATCTTTTCAGACTTTAAAGTTATTTTGTCTGTTTCATCTGACAGGAGTGATGATCAGTGGGTTTGAGTTTTTACCCTCATCATTATCGCATGGGCTAAAAAATGGATAGAGTTTCTTAGTGAAAGGCTGACCAGTGAAAGAGTAGATATGAGATCTGGACTCCACGTCATAAAAAGAGACCAGACCCTCCTCATAATCCACAAACACACCAACCTTCTCAGGTTTCACTCTCAGAGATAAAAAGACAAATGGATGTTCGCAAGCTACATATTGATTCTCATTTCTTAGAATCACTGTCCAGACTCCATCCTCTGGTTTCAGTGTGATCGTCCCCTTCCTTTTAATGGATTCTCTGATCACTCCTAAACACCACCCAGTCTTTCCCTTCACCTGCACCTCATAGTAAAATCTCCCTGAACTGAATCCCTGCTTTGCCAGAACACAAAGACCCACATCAAATCTCTTTGGGTTTTCTGGGACGTCCTGCTCAAAGTCTTCATCACTGACTTGTTTTCCATCATCAGACAGGATGAGATATGAATTCGCTGAATCAGGATCCAGAGTCACATCCACTGAGAGAGAACAAAATATATTAATGTGTACAGTATATAATACAGATTAACACAGTATTCTAAGTGTATTGAAGAAAATGGTGTCAGTCACACTGTACCTGCAAACTCCTGCACAAATTTCAGCCCTGTGGAAACTGATGATAATATAATGATGAATTATTTATAGCAATAATTTCAAGTTAACACTGAGTTTCTCTCTATTAGCAGCATCAATGGCATGTAGTGAAACTGGATATATTTTATGTTGTTTACATGTCTCTAAAGTAAGTTAAAGTAATACTGCAATAACTGGTTATGGCATCAGTTAAAGTTTGGATATAACTTTAAATAGACTAGGTTTAGTTAGTGATTTTATCATGTCAGTCTAATACTAACTTGGCAAGTTTAAGTTATCACCAGCAGGTCACCGGTGCTTAAATTTTATTTAACCTACAATATATCTTGAAAAATATAGTTACTAACAAACATCTATACACTGTATTTGATATTCACATACCAGTTTGACTGAGTTTTTCATTTAGAGTCCCATCCAGAGTTTTCTTCAGTTGAATCAGAGCTCTTTTCAGAGAGTCCACATCAGAGTCAATCCTGATCTCAGTCCAGTTCTTGGTGTGTGGACGAGTGTTCAGGGATGAGCTCATCTACAGCAGGAGAGAGAGAAGACTGTTAAATATGATCATTATTTTTAAAGCAGTTAATTCAATATGTTTTAGGAGCTTTCTAACACAGTTGAGGCAAAACCTCTGTATGGATATGGATGATATCATCGTACTTCCTCTAAATATATTAGATATTAATCAATTCGATATTTTCTGTATTAAAACCTTTCTGAAATATTGAAATATGCAAATGAGTTAAAGGTTTTTACTGAGGGGATTTTGAAATTATAATAATAATAATTAATAATTCTCTTTTTATCACTCCATAAAAAAGATTGATTGAAGACAGAAAAAAAAAGATTTGTCACCATGTTTTTAGGAATAAAATGTTGTATAAATCCAGTGAATTATGTACAAACAAACCCCTCAGTATAAAACTTTTTTAAGACGGGAATATAGACAGGAATAAAACTCTGTGGATGTGGGAGTATAAATACTCAGGGAAACTTAATGACAGACAGCTGAATGTAATCAGTAACCAAGGAGAATAACTAGGATGCAATTATTACATTTACACGACAACGATATGCTTAAAACTGAAAAGTTCTTCCTTTAACTTTTTCGCATGCAGACGACACCGTTGTCAAAACTATCCCCATTCACACGGATCTACGAAAACGACTAAAAACGCTGTATTCTGCTGCCAGGCCATTAGATGGCAATGAAACACTATAGATTGAACACGTATTAAGTATGTGCATGACGTCATCATCTTCAGAAATTCACGTTTTAGTTTTTTACACGGAGAGCGTTTTCAAAAACGATTTAAATAATAGCAAGCATGGGGCGGTATACCTTCATAGTATTAGCCATAACCTCTGTTCATTGTTTGAGCTTTAATTAAATTGTTACATAGGCGACTGTAGGGGACTAAACGGAATTACTATTTAAATAATGGCAAGCATGGGTGGCCAATTAAATAGTATTTGTCATAACCTCTGACCAGGGCTTGACATTAACTTTTTTGCTTATCAGCCACTGTGGCTAGGGGTTTTCCAAAGTTACTAACCACTCAGCATTTACACTGGCCACAATTTTGACATAGATACCATAGGGAAAAACTGCCATATAGATATTTTAATATTATCTCATAATTTGGCAGCCGGTATATTAGGCTGCTGTCACTTTAAGACCTGACACACTGACCCATTATACTGTTTTAGCCAATATTTAGCCTTGTCTATCTGCACACACAGTTTGGGAGTGAGCACGAAGTCTGCTGTAATGAGTAAAATTATGCTCATTATGAGCAATCCCTCGCCAAAATTCAAGCCCTGTAACACCAACAATATTCATCTGGAGCAAATGAAACGAGTGAGTAAAGGGATGCAGGTTTGTGTGTCAATGTCGGAGAGATTAGAGAGCAAGATCACGCAGCTGGTATTGTACATCCTGCGGAAGAGTTTCAGATATTTCAGTATCGATAAGTATCGAAAACGCTTCAGTTACAAAGCCCAAATCTAGGTTGTAAACCCGATGAATGTGTGTGGAAAGGACTAGCCCGATGCATCACACACTTGTAGGGATACCCCTAATAAAAGGCTTACAAAGCCGCCATACTGTATACATGAGCTGATGCAAAAGACACCACCCAAAGGTGCGTAGTAAGCAGCTACAGTGGGGAGAACAAGTATTTGATACACTGCCGATTTTGCAGGTTTTCCCACTTACAACGCATGTAGAAGTCTGAAATTTTTATCATATGTACTCTTCAACTGTGAGTGACGGAATCTAAAACAAAAATCCAGAAAATCACCATTGTATGGTTTTTAAGTAATTGCAATTTATTGCATGACATAAGTATTAGATACATCAGAAAAGCAGAACTTAATATTTGGTATAGAAACCTTTGTTTGCAATTACAGAGATCATACGTTTCCTGTAGTTCTTGACCAGGTTTGCACACACTGCAGCAGGGATTTTGGTCCACTCCTCCATACAGACCTTCTCCAGATCCTTCAGGTTTCGGGGCTGTTGCTGGGCAATACGGACGATCAGCTCCATCCAAAGATTTTCTATTGGGTTCAGGTCTGGAGACTGGCGAGGCCACTCCAGGACCTTGAGATGCTTCTTACGGAGCCACTCCTTAGTTGCCCTGGCTGTGTGTTTCGGGTCATTGTCATGCTGGAAGACCCAGCCACGACCCATCTTCAATGCTCTTACTGAGGGAGGAAGGAACAGTATTGGCTCCATTCCTTTTCACCCTCTACACTGCTGACTTCACCTTCAACACCTCAGACTGCTACCTCCAGAAGTTCTCTGATGACTCTGCCGTTGTTGGTCTCATCTTTGATGGGGATTACAGAATGTACAGGAAACTGAATCAGGACTTTGTGGTCTGGTGCAATTTAAACCACCTCCTTATCAATGCTACAAAGCCTAAGGAGCTGGTGGTGGACTTCCGCAGGAGTAAGCATGTTTCCACGGTACCTGTGAATATTCAGGGGGTGGACATTGAGATTGTTGACTCCAACAGGTATCTTGGCTTCCAGGTTAACAATAAATTGGACTGTACAGACACTGTAAGGCCCTTTATCAGAAGGGCCAGAAGAGACTGTTCCTGCTCAAGAGACTAAGGTCTTTTGGAGTACAGGGTCCACTCCTGAGGACTTTTTATGACTCTGTGGTGGCGTCAGCCATCTTTTTTGGTGCGGTATGCTGGAGTAGCATCATTACAATGGCAGACAGGAGGAGGCTAAACAGACTGATTAAAAAGGCTGGTTCTGTCCTGGGTTGCTCACTTGAGCCAGTTGAGGTGGTGGGAGAGAGGAGGGTGAGAGCTAAGCTCTCATCCATGTTGGAGACCTCGTCCCACCCCCTTCATGGGATACTAACATCACTGCGCAGCTTCTTTAGTGGCAGACTGATACACCCACGCTGTGTGAAGGAGAGATTCAGAACATCTTTTCTTCCTGCGGCTGTAAGACTTTATAATCAGTACTGTTAAGTGTTAAACAGAAACCACAATGGAAATCAATGCACAATGCCACTTTATATTGCTAATATTTTCACTTGCACTGTTTTTATATTTGGTAATTTGTTTTATAGATGTAAATATATATTCTTTTATTTTAGTATTGGTATAATTTATTTTGAATTTTGATATTGTTAGTATTATGTTAATGTCACTTATTATTTTATTGTATTCCTTGCTATCTACTTTCTGCTGTAAATGCTGAAAATTCTCACTTGTGAGACAAATAAAGGTTGATCTAATCTAATCTAACCCAATAGTGGTACGTTTTGCCCCCGAAAGCAACCTGAGGAACTTCCTGAGTTGAGGAAGAATGGAATATGGCAGTATGCGTCCTAAAGATCTACCGTGACAAACCAGTCCTTGTATCTGATTGTGACACGATTCGCCTCAGCGCACAGATCTAGAATTGGACGCAACCCCACATCCTTCTTATGAACGATAAAATACCAGCTGTAAACGTGGACTCTCTGTGGGGGGAAGGAACACGTTCTATGGCCCCTTTCCCTAGCAACACCTTTATCTCTTGTTCCATAATCACGCTGCTAAAATCTAATAAGGGAACCAGTCTCTCAAGACTGGTCTCTGATGTTACACGAGCGAGCAATTCGATGCCCTGAAGCGGCGAAGCAGCAGGGAACAGCCGAACTGATTTCTCTGAGACCCTCCTCAGAGGAGGTTAGCATCATAGTGCCGCTAATTTTCCGGCGGACACTGAGATATGGGCTTGCCGAAGACCACTGCGCCCCTAAGCACACAAGGTGGCGGGGCACCGAAGGGAAATGGGCACCGTATAGTGAGGTGTTAACCACTTCCCCCCGGAGGGGACTGCCCTCAGAGGCCTGATGCTACTGGTGTCAGGATCTCTTCCCCGAAGCCTTCATTATTGAAGATAATGACGGTCCTCAGATCTTACCTCGGGAAGACTTCAGCTGAGAGCGCCACCCCGACCCCCAGTCTTTTAGTGGGGGCTCCGGAGCAGACACTCTGCTTCTTTTGAGACATGTTTGGCAGAAGTTCCCACACTGCCAAAAATCCTACTAAGAGAACCAGTCTCTCAAGACTAGGTCAAGGTCTAGGTGTTACTCGAGCAACCAATTCGGTGCCCGATTTCATGCGTGCCTCACGACTCAATCATGCAGAGCTTTCCCATAGCGTTAATCTCGATGCAGCGCGAGTTCCTTTGAAAGGAAAATCAATATTTTTGACAACACTAGATTGCAATATTACTTTTAATTTTATTTCAGATGCCTTTTTAAAAGACTACATTTGAAAAAAAAAATTAAAATTCAACCCACCAAAGTGGCTAGTAGGAGTGACTGCACCACTGCTGAAATCAACCCGGTTTGTCAAGCCCTGCCTCTGACTAATGATCAGACTGGCGAGTTTGTGACAGTGAGATTCACGTTAACGGCCGGTGTGAGACTCTGAGCAACATTGGAATCCGACTTAACAAGTACAATCTAAAGTAAAGAGTTAAATAGAATAATCAAAAATCTAGATAAATTATAAATGACCAATAATCCATTGGCATTCCAACCTAAATTCAAGGTCAAGATAAAATTGAGTCAGATAAAATTGAGTCAAATAAAACTGTAATTGAAATTAAATCACTTTGCGCACTGAAAAGACAGAACAAACAGGAAACCTTTAGCCACACGATTGGACACCGTCATTGGGCCAATTTGGTGGACCTTAAAGAACAGACTGTTTGTCCTGTAATATTGTACATATTGACTGAGACAGATGTTGACAGACCTGTATGAGATGGAGATGATCTTCAGTGTGTGAGAGCTGCTCCAGCTCAGTGTTTCTCCTCTTCAGCTCAGTGATTTCCTGATGCAGCTCTTTAATGAGATCTTCAGCCTGTTTCTCTGCTGCTTTCTGCTGTTCCTCCATCATCTTCAGCAGATCAGACTGACATCTCTCAATGGAGCGGATCAGATCAATGAAGATCTCAACACTGTATGATCTCGCTTTCTCTGTGTTTCTCTGATGATTGAAAACAGTTAAAAGATGTTCTATTTGTTAAACTATTACATATTTATTTACATATTATTTAAAGGGATAGTTCAACCCAAAATGAAAATGATCTCATCATCAATTAACCTTATGTCACTTAAAATGTGTGATTCTCATTGGAACACAAAAGACACTCAAGTGCAATTCACCAAGATTTGTGCTCTATGGGAAAAAATCATGTTTGGAGCAAAATGAGGGTTACTAGATGATGGCAGAACTATCAATTTAATTCAACGCCTTTATTAATAAGATTGAAATATTATGATGCATAACATTTTTTAAATGTATTTTTTGCAAGGGTAGTTAGAGAGTGAACAGAAAGTAAAAATCAAAGTGAAATGGGGATCGAAAATGACCATGAGCCAGGAAATGAACTCGGGTTGATCGAAGCACAAACCTTTCTAAGCTCTACTGAGTGTTTAATCTCTTGAATCTTCTTCATTCTGTCCTGGATCATCTGATGAACGTCTGTCTGTGTCTGAACCAGCTGATTCTACATACAGAGAAAAACACAGACACATTTATAACTGAATATACTGTAGCTCTCCATCTTCTGACAGTCTTATTTTTAAAAAACAAACAGTTAAAGATCATATGAATTCAAAATTATAGTTTTGAATCTTTTAGTCCATGTCAGACAGTTTTGAGGGAAACAAAATCAGCTTTTATCAGATGCAATGAAAGACTATTGAATTTAGCTGTTATTTAAATAAAAAAAGGGACGGGTTCTTCAACATGTCAAGACACAGAAAAGAAAATGTCTAGGTTACTAATGTAACCCCCATTCCCTGAGGGAAAGAAAAGAGACTTTATGTCAGACTGAACTGATGTATTGGGATCTCGCCTGAGAGCCCAATCACATTTGAGTGATAAAAGAACAAGCCAATGGACATTGCGAGTGAGGTTTGCATCACAAGCCACTCCCCACTTCCGGGTATATAAGGCAGCGTGCAAGCTCTCACATTAAGTTTTCTGCTGAGGAGCTTAGACGGGGTCCCGGTCGTTTCATCGAAGGTATAGGAGTTGTGGCGATGGGATGTAAAGTCTCTGTTCCCTCCTTCAGGAGGGAAGTGACATTCCCTATTAGTCAGTCATGTTCAACGTTACATCTGACTGAACTGACGTATTGGGATCCCTGTGGAAAGTGTCACAACAGCTGCCCAGAGTAAGCCGCCTAGTCCCCCTGAACCTGTTGGGGTAGAAGAAAGGATAGGGCTTTGCACAGAGAATTGAATCGCATAGCCGAGTCTGACCATCCTAATGACCAGGCCCGACAGACTGGTAAGCGCTAGTCAGACTTCCAGATACAGTTCGAGGGGGACCAGAAGGACAATAGACGTGCCTGCAGTGTGGCAGTGCTGTGGCGTACAGTGGCCCGCCTCAGAAAGCACAGCATCTCGCTGTGGGGTCATGAGTGTGGTGGCACACAAGAGCAAGAGGACCTCTGCAGGATCCCCGAATGAGATGCTGGGTCCCCCATGGGAAGGACCAGTAACCACAGCCGGAAGCTCCACAGCCTGCAATGTGAAAGATGAGTGGGAGGGCCACGGGGATTCACCCAGCAGGAGAGTTCCCACTGTAAACCTCAAATCACCCTGTGTATTAACCAAAGTGTCTCTCTGCTGCACAGAAAGACCAGATCAGGGAATAAGAGGGGACTCCACCTTTTTCAAGGTATCTCAGTCTTTTTCTCAACATCGCGATGGTCATCTTGCCGCAATCTCATTCGCCAATGTGTATTGGCTTGTTCTGTTATCACTCTATAGTGATTGGGCTCTCAGGCAAGATCCCTATACATCAGTTCAGTGCGATGTAAATATGTTGAACGTGACTGACTGATAGGGAACTGCATTTCATGGGGTGTTTAAAGTGTTTTGTTTGTATCTCTTTACCTTCTTCTCTCGACTCTCCTCCTCAATAGGAACAGTGTTGTGAGTCTTGTGTTCTCCTTCAGTGCAGAACAGACAAACACACGTCTGGTCATCTCTACAGAACAGCTCCAGAGGTCTCTCGTGTTTCTGGCATATATAATCCTCCAGATTTTCCACAGCATTGATGAGTTTGTGTTTCTTTAGACGTGGGACACTGAGATGAGGCTCCAGATGAGTCTCACAGTAAGAGCTTGGACACGTCAGGCAGGTCTTCACAGCTTTCTGATTTCTTTCACCACAGATGTCACAGAACACCTCAGATTCTCCTAGATTGAGCTTCTCCTTAACCCTCTGAGGTCTGAGGTGTTTTCTGGGCCCTGGAAGTGTTCTGACATGCTCTGACATTTGTGCTTATTTCTGTTACTTGTGACATTTTCATGGCTAAAGTCTGATTACACTGTATTTAGCACAAACTCTGCTACAATAATATATCAGCAGCATGTACGTAAAAGTTTGTAGTTTTGAGATAATGACATTTATGCGTGGTTTGTGAAAAAACAAAAAAATAATTGCCACTGAAATAAGGTCATAAAACCCATATTGATTATTTCTTCACAAGACTTTTGAAAATTGTATGACATAGCCTAGAATATTTGCTCCAAAACTATGTGAAAATCATCCTGCATACTCATTCAGATAAGACAATATATTGATTTAAAATTTGTAAGACGTGTTTTGTGTAAGAAAGCTTTATGCGAGTAGGCGTAAACACATCCTGAATATTAATGGATTTTACACCTGAGAAAGACAAAGACACCCCCCTAATGGCCCTATCAGGGGCTATCAGGCCCTATCATTCTGAGCAACATTGCACAAAGAATGAGAAGATTTAAAAAAGAATGGGTTTTTGATTGTTTGGATTTATTTACAACACAACATAATCCAAAGATACACAACAAATGACAAAAAAGCACATTAATTAACACACTGAACTAAAGACAGAGACTTAACCAGTCACACACCTTTGTGCCATTCCTGAAACATAGTACATACCTGTCATTTGTGTTTGATTTTTCACTTTACCATGTTCATGTACAGAGACTCATGTGAATGTTGAAGTCAACAGAATGTTAAATCGCGTTCTAATTCTTCTGAGGTAAATCCAAGTGAAACAGCACAGCACAGCATAAACACAGTCTTCCAAACTCGATGAAAAGCAGAGAGGAGTAAGTTACTGAAGTTTCTGATTCTTTGTTTTGAGGTGATGGGGCGTTTACAGGTCTGCGTTCCTCCGCATGGATCATTTGCATGTCAATCACTCGTGCGCGCGTGGTCACATTAGAGTTAATTAGGACGCGTTTGAGAAACTGTACATGCCGCTGCTTTCATACGGATTACTTAAACAAAGAATATTTGTTTTTTATATAATTTACACAGTTTAAAAATAGAGACTCCAAGCGTTGTATAGACGTGTTTCAATTCTGTGTGACAAACATGAGTTACAGGTCATTTTCTGTCTCGTTTCAGAATGAGTTTCACATTGAGAGAGACGGCAGAACGCGCATCGTTTATTTTCTTTATTTTACGAAAAACACACCATTTTGTTTTTATTATGAGTGTACACAAATAAAAGAAGATATTTAACAGTTTTGAATGATGTATAACACTTATATGTAAGATCAAAATCAACAGAGTATTTTGAGTCTCTTTTGCACTGATAAGAAAAAAAGCAAGCTGGTATCGCCGGCGCGACCGCCGACCCCAGGGGATTAAAGTGTTGCACAACCTCTCTGATTGTTGTATTAATCTCGAGATCAGGTCTTTTGCTGAATGTTTCTTTACAGAGTGGACAGAAGCAGGTCTGTGTGTTCGCCCAGCACTTGTTCAGGCAGGATCTGC
The DNA here is from genome assembly GCF_964197995.2 of Scardinius erythrophthalmus. Classification (NCBI taxonomy): domain Eukaryota; kingdom Metazoa; phylum Chordata; class Actinopteri; order Cypriniformes; family Leuciscidae; genus Scardinius; species Scardinius erythrophthalmus. Next base: position 39,506,934 of record NC_138235.1, read on the forward strand.
AGAAGTTGTGTCCACATGGAGTGGTGACTGGATCAGTGAACACTTCCAGACAGATGGAGCACTGGAGCTCCTCATTTAGTTCTGGACCACTGGAGGATGCCATGGCTGAAAAGATAAGTAATGTCAATATATTAATAAACTTAATAAATTAATGGATGTTGCATGTTAAATGCTGTTTAAACTTACAACATAAGTTATGTAGTACTGTTTATTTTAAAGTCAAAGAATGTCTAACCAGTCTCTAAAACTAGCTTATAAGCTCTGCCCTTAACTTCTGGTCTGAGATTGCTGATCTGTCCTTTCATATGGGCTCTGTGGCACTGCAGATACTATTGAGTGGTAGAAAAAAAAAAAAAAAAGAAACTAAATATGTGTCTCTGAGAGCCACCGTACAGCAAATGTAACAGGTTTTTACAACAACATTTTAATACCATCATAAGATCTTTTATAAAAGACAACACAGAAAATAAGTGGAAGTGTAATTTTTCAAACAAATAACCTACTAAATAAACATCTGTATACACCTGGTGCGATTTCTGTTATGGAGTATTCACTGTACTTAGTTTATTATGTCTGCAGTTCAAGTACTTCCTGATTCTGATGTTACATGAACACAGACTTTAATTTTTATTAACATTCGTATACTGCTTCATGCTATTAAACTAGTGAATTTACATTTTCATCTGTGAATGAATATCAGATTTGATAGTTAATTTCAGGGTTTCTGTAAATATATGTTGTTTGAAGAAGCTTCCAGCTCATTTGTTCAGTTTCACTTTCACTGAAGTCTTTACACACATGCAGTGATGTCATATAGTTCACATAGTGCTCACAGAAGAAACCAGCAGAAGTTTGTGAGAATAGCATGTTTAAAATGTAAACTTGTTAAATGGAGATAATGTATGTCTGTACATGCTGGATATTGATAGTTTCGTCACAGAAATCTGTCACCTGAAGAAAGAGAAGGTGTCACTGGAGGTAAAGCTGATGGAGAGAAACTGAAGGGATTGAGAGTTTTGTACAGGATAAAGATTCACTTCATCCTTAAACTTAGCACTAACTTACAGATTTGTCTCTTAGGGCCACCAAGGAGACGTCAAGTCAGTAGGCCGATTATGGTAGCCCTGGTGGCCACGGAGAAGCATCTCTGGTTAAATATATCTGACATTATAGGGACAGAACTGTCTTTTTGGATGCTCCGCTCTTGCCTTCTGGCATCTTTGGCGACTCTGTCACCTAGGTCGTCGAAAGGTTTCAGGAAGCAAAGAAACAAGCGGCAGCGTTCTAGAGATTTCTTCCTCGCCGATCTGTGGTCCCTGAAACTGCTGGGCAGGAGCAGTCTCGGCCATCTACGAGCTCCTCGCAGCACAGAGTGCAGCAAAAACAGAGCGTCGCCACTCGGGCTCCTCTACAATAAGGGGGGTCTGGGTGGCATCCGCAGTCGAAGCCCTCTAGAAATAGGCATGATCTGAGGACTGTCATTTTCTCAAAGAAGGCTTCGACAAAGAAGAAGTCCTGATGCTGTCAGACTTCTGAGGGCAATCCCCTCCAGGGAGAAACGGATTCCACCTCATTATACCCTGCCCATTTCTCTTCGGTGCCCTCAAGGGGCCGTTCTGCCAACTCCACCACCTCAGGTGTTTCGGGGCGCAGTGGTTCCCAGCGACCCTCTGAGGAGGGCTGCAAAGCTGCCAGTTCGGTTGTTCCTTGCCGGTTCGCCGCTTCAGGGCACAGAGGTGGCAGCGATTTCCAACAATCCTCTGAGGAGTGTTGCAGCACTGCCAGTTCGGTTGTTCCCTGCCAGTTCGCCGCTTCAGGGTGCCAAAGTGGCTGTTCGACCAATACCAGAGGCCAGTCTCGAGAGGCTGGTCCCTTTAGTAGATTTTCTGGCAGTGTGGAAGCTACTGCCAAATATATCTCATTGGGTCCTGCTCACGATAGAAAAGGGTTACAGAATTCAGTTTCTAGGGGTCCTCCCTACGGTGGTTGTCATGGAGCAAGATGTTCAGACTCTTCTACGAAAGGAGGCTATAGAAAGGGTTCCTCCTCCCAGTAGGGAATCAGGGTTTTACAGCCGTTACTTCATTGTTCCAAAGAAATCGCACAGTTCTAAAGCTCAAGTTCAAAATGCTTACACTCAAACCCAGGACTGGTTTGTCACGATAGACTCAAAGGACACTTACTTTCATGTAGCCATCCATCCTCACCACAGGAAGTTCCTGAGGTTTGCTTTCGGGGGTGAAGCGTACCAATATCGAATTCTTCCTTTTGGCCTAGGTTTATCACCCCCGCACTTTCACAAAATGCGTGGATGCAGCTCTGGCTCCTCTGACACTCCAGGGCATTCGCGTGTTAAATTATATAAACGATTGGTTGATTCTAGCTCAATCCGAGCAGATGGCGGTTCAGCATCGAAATGTCTTTCTTGCTCACATGATAAAGTTGGGGTTGAGGCTCAACGCCAAAAAGAGTGTGCTCCTTCCAGTTCAAAGGACCACTTTTCTAGACGTAATTTGGGATTCAACAATGATGCAGGCACGACTATCCCCTGCTCATATAGCATTGATTCTCTCAGCCGTAAATAAGGGTAAAACTAGGCCAGTTACTCACTCTGAAACAGTTTCAGAGACTGTTGGGTCTTATGGCAGCTGCATCCAACGTAATAACTTTTGGCCTTCTGTGCATGAGACCCCTGCAGTGGTGGCTGAAAACCAAGGGGTTTTCTCCGAGGGGAAATCTGTTTTGCATGATCAAAGTCACACTGCGATGCCTGTGCGCCATAGTCATATGGAAAAAACCTTGGTTTCTCGCCCGAGGCCCAGTGCTGGGGGCTTCTTGTTGTCGTGTAACGCTAACAACAGATGCTTCCCTCACAGGTTGGGGGGCGATCATGAGTTGTCGCTCAGTGCAAGTCTCTGGCAGGACCATCTACTTTCCTGGCACATAAATCTGCTGGAAATGATGGCGGTGTTTTGAGCACTAAAACACTTCCTCCCAGACCGTAGGGGCCATCATGTACTTGACCGCACAGACAACACAGCGGTGGTCTCTTATATCAACCATCAGGGGGGTCTGAGGTTGCGTCACCTATGCAAACTGGCACACCAGATCCTCATGTGTGCCCAAGGGAAACTGCTGTCTCTCAGGGCAGTATATATCCCTGAGCATCAAACCCAGGGAGCGGACATAAAGGCAGGAGCTGAGGCCCAGGAAATGGAGACTCCACCTCGAGGTAGTGGAGCTCCTGTGGGAGAAGTTCGGTCAAGCAGAAGTAGACCTATTTGCATTTCTAAAGACAACTCACTGTCCTACGTGGTTCTCCATCACAAATAGGGAATTCCCAATCCATGGGACAGGATGGGATGGTACAGATGTGGACGAGGCTACACCTGTACGCTTTTCCTCCGATTGCTATGAATTTTTTATTCTATTTGATGTGTCTGGAATATGTATTTTTTTGAGCGTTTGCTCATCTGCAGAACTTCTCTTGAGACTTTTCCTGTCAGATGCGATATAGACATTTAGAAGATATCTTTTAAGATGTTTATGATTTAGAATGTATGTAAAATTGCTCTTTAAAAGACATCTTGGAGACGTACATGTACTATCTGGGTATGTAAATGAGGGCATATTACAGACTTCTACTGTTTCTATTAACGACTGTAAAACTACATAAAAGAGCTTGAAATGTATTTATATATCATTTGTGCCCCAGAAGGAAAGTTTTGTCAAATTAAGTTTAGTTTTGTCCGTCAAACAGCTAAACAAACACCCAGCTCTCATATTTATTTATGAATAAATAAATAAATATTTATTCTAATATTTATTTCACCATGTGATTATACTCAATTCTGGTGTAAAATGTATGATATTGAATCAATTATTTAAACATTTTATGTATATGATTATAGAAATAGTCAAACTATTAAAATAAAGTGTTTTCTTCTATTTGAAATTTGAGCGTCAAATGTTCATTATGTTCAGATATTACAAATACTGAAGTGTTTTTGCACGCGATCGGTTCACACAACTTTCTCTGCCCTGTTTATTAGTGTTAGCGAGATTCTATAATGTAGACTAGGGTGAAAAAAGCAGAATTGTGTAATACGGACTGTATTTTTTTTTTCCAGGTTGTTTTCAGTGGACTTTAGAGCCATAAAGTAAGTCAATGATTAATGTCGCTGCAGAATTGAGACTTAAGGCTAATCACAGTGAGCGACGAGAGAAACAAGTTTCTCACAGCGACCGGATCAAATTTAGATATACAAATACAGTAACTACTAAAATAACTGTTTAGTACCTTTAAGTGTTTTGGTAGTTGATGCTGAAACCGCTCTGAAGGAAAGTCAACGCGACTGCTACTCACGTCATCTGTCCATCTTTTCTGTTTTGTCCTTATAACTTGAATTAATCAGAATTGTGAGCGCATTGACCAGAGATGGAAGAAAGTAAGGTAAGAGGAACTCTCTTAATGATAAAACATGAAATAACCACCAGTGATTTCATCCGATTGCCTCTCTCTATTACAGACTGTTCATGTAACTCCGCCCACAACTCCGACCAAAGCCACGCCCTCCCAGCCAACATCTCCTGAACAGACGAGTGAGTGAATCTGATACAACGGACCTTTTTCACAGAGTGATGACGCATTTTAACGGTCATCGGCATCCTAAACCCTGTTTACTATACTTAGTATTATATTACCTTTGCATCAAAAAAAGGTTAACACTGCTGTGAGGGTGTTTCTAATACAGTGATGGTAAAATTGACATATTTTTCTCTTCTGAGTTATCAGTCTCTCTCTATTTTTTCCTACTGTATCTTGAAAGTTGTCAGAACACTATTGTGGAGTTTGCTATTTTGCTATCTGTGACCCTGGATCACAAAACCAGTATCGAGTCGCTTGGGAATATTTGTGGCAATAGCCAACAATACATTGTACGGGTCAAAATTATTGATTTTTCTTTTATGCCAAAAATAATTAGGATATTAAGATCATGTTCCATGAAGATATTTTTTTACATTTCCTACTGTAAATAGGATATAAAACATTTATTTTTGTGAGTGAATGCAACACAAGTGCGAACATAAATTAACAACTTTAAAGGAGATTTTCTCAATGTTTCGATTGTTTTGCACCCTCAGATTCCAGATTTTCAAGATTGTTTTCAAGATCAGATTTTTTAGTTGTATCTCAGACAAATATTGTCCAATCCTAACAAACCACACATCAATGGAAAACGTATTTATTCAGCTTTCAGATGATGTATAAAGTTCAATTTTAAAAAAAAATGACCCATGTGACTGGTTCTGTGGTCCAGGGTCACATTTGAGCAAATGGGAACATGAAAAATATATTTAATGTAGTCTCTCATTCACCACTATAGAAATTTACCTGAATATGACGACTTCTGCTTCTGAGAAGCCCGTTTCCGCCATATAAGATTAATTGTTTAATCTTAATTATGACATAAAATGTCATAGTTATGACATAGCCTATTTAGTCAATTATTATATTTTAAAAAATCTGAATCATGACATAAGAGGTCGAAATTGTAACCTACTAAGCCATAATTTAAACTTTTTAATGTCATAATTTGATCGTATGAAACACTCAGATGACCTACAAAATGCAACTTGATGTATGAATGCGATTACAGAGTGAGTCCTGCCGATGTCACGTCCTTCTCTGTGTGTGTGTTTCTCCTGCAGTGAGTTTGAGCAGCCCGGAGTTACTGGAAGAGCTGCAACAGCCTCACGCGCTCAAACACGTCTCTGCGCACAAGGGAAAGAAAATTGTGTTTCGTGGACGAGGACGACAGGTCAGACACACACACTAAACGGGGCTGAAGTTTATGTATACAGAGTCACGCCAACCCTTAGAGAACATGAATAAATATAGATAACACACACACACACACACACACACACACACACACTGTAGCATTTCCAAGCAACACAAGCAACATAATATCTTATGCCATGGTATATATCAAAGTACCATGTGACAACTAATATATACTACTAATACCGGTAATAATATATTTCATGTCACCTTTCATACATGTTACATATATAAACACAACAGATTACAGTCTGAGGTATCAGGACTGTTGTTTTGCATTAATTAATCATGTTATATTTATATAATCTAAAAATATTTCCACTGTTATTTATAAATATATATTTAAATTGTGTTTCAGAACCAGGAGGCAGAGAGTCACTCCAAACTGCACTAAAACTCAGGAAGTTGCTCTGTCATTGGCTGTTTGAACTGTCTGTCAGTGCTAAGCCCCTCCCACTGTGGTGATGTCATTATGAGCGGCTCTGGTTCTTCAGTGAACACATCTGTGATGTTTGTGTGCAAGTATGAAAGCCAGTTTATCACTGTCTGCATGTTTATCTGATGTTTAAGCAATGTGTGTACTATATCAAATAAAAATCTAATCTCAGTCTGATGTGTGTGTTTGTCTCGTTTTAATTCATGAGTGTGAGGTGCAATACAGTCACACAGAATTTAATTAGTCTAAATAATTAAATAATTAGTCAAAATACTGCTGCTGTATGAATCATGTGAAAACCAATAAACTGCCTGACATTTTGATAATTGTGTCTATTTATTCTCAGATCAGACACAATTATCTTAACATGGTTCAATACTGTCAAAACAATCAACATCTACAATTTAAAATAAAAAGAAAGTTATAGTAAATGTTCTGGTAAGGGAAGCGTTTCACTATATATATAATAAACAAGGTTTATTTATTAAATATAATAAAATATAATGATTTATTAACAGTTATTACATATAAATAATAGAATTTATTAATATTCTAAATGTATTAGGCTAATATATTTATTATTTTCATTTTGGTTTAGTTAAGGTTTTAGTAATTCTTAGTTTTTTGCTATAATATGTTTTATTATACATTTTTATTTCAGTTTTACTTTGTTATTTAAGTTAAACTAAATGAAAATTAGAAACATTGCCTTGAAAACTAGCTGAAATAAAATATTTTATTATATTTCAGTTTATCCTTATTTTATTTCAAGTAATGAAAATGTTTTTATGTTTTTTTTGGTTAATGTCAATAACCCTTGTTTCTTAAAAATAATCCATGTTTATGGATGATTCATATTAACAAATGAAATGTATTACTAAAACTACTACTACGCTTATATGAATGTCATGTTGTGGTTTTTCTTAAATTCAAATTGCCACCACAGTTGTGTTTTTAGTTCAGCTCAACCCTGCTCTTTACACAAGCCTGAATCAGTGACACGCACAACAGTTCAAAGGTCACGCTGATTTGAGTTTTACTCTGTTTATTAGGAGCATTAGACCGAGAGACGAAGGAGACACGGAGGAGAACCGAGACGTTATTGCGATGAGAATGCGCCGGTGTGTCGTGACCGCAGTCACGTTGAGTCTGCTGCTGTTCCTCAGCTCTCTGTGGCTGCGTGAGTACATACAACCTTTCACCATCACACACACACCCTACACACACACACAACCCCCCTCGAGCTTCAATAACTGTGCGTTTCGCTGTTTTTCCTGTTCTCTGCAGCTCAAGGAACAGTCCAGAGTTGTGAGCAGTCGTGGCGGCCTTGTCTAAGTGTGTTCACACCAAACAGAGAGGTGAGAAGTGACTGAAATACACTAAACTTCAATACTTCACATCACTAACTTTACCTGGACAATAACTTTATTCTAGAGCTGCTGTAAAGCCAAAACAATCTCTGTTACTTTAATTTCCTCTTATCACTGTGAAGCTGCTTTGAAACAGTCCATATTGTTAAAGCGGCTTGACTTGACTTGACTTGACTTGACATTAACTATTACTAGTGCTGACTGACACTCACTTCCTGTCCAGGTGGTTCGGGCTGCTGTTACTGATGCTGCTGATGATGATGCGCTTGGAGGAAATGACCTCATCGGAGAGTGTGCTGGACAGCAGTTCCAAGCGTCCCGCCTCCTCCTGCATCTAAGCTCCGCCCTCGGCCCCGCCTCCGATGTGCTGCTGGAACCGTACCTGCTCTGCTGGGAGGAGCTGATCAAGTAGGATACGCTTTTCTTTTTCTTTTATTGTAGGAATACATACAGAAATTTTCGAAAATCGAGAAAAACGAAACAGACAAACAACTATAAGGACAGAGAAAAGAAAGACCTTTTATAATTTTAATTATATGTCTTTTGGGGGTGTTGAGTGTTTTATGGTGTTCAGTAATTTAACATGATACTTTTAAAGCTGTAACGATTAGGGATGTGCCAATTCGATACTGACTTTTAGGGGTAAAAGCATAGCGCTGAAACCCTATTGTAATTAGTGGTCGACCGATATATCAGCCTTTGGCATTTTTAAAATATCGGCATCGGCCGATAAGTTTTTCTGATTGGCCGATGTGTTGGAAGCAGGACTTTTATTTTGACGGGCGGCGCTGAGAACACCAGCGCCTGAGAAGGGAACGGCAGCGCCTCACTCACATTCTCCGTCTTCATTAGTTTACGATCTCTGACAGTCATATCTAATACTTTGTTAGACAGAACTGGTAAACAAAGAAAGTAAATGGTACGGGAAAAAGGGCTTTTATATTATTTGTAACAGAAAAGGCAAACAATCAGGCTTTTTACACTGTCAACATTCAGCAAATGCGCATCTACATCATTTAATCAAATCTCTGAATATCTAATAAACATTTAATTTCACAAACCTTGCAGATTTAATGGAATCCAGCTGTGATATCTTGTGAAGTGGTCATTTGTAGCCTGATAAACGTGTCACTGCGAGTGACGGTCGGTCCGTGCGAAGTGAGTGAATGCGAACAGAAGATCAGCTTCACAGGAGACGTGATCGAAAAACTTGAAATCCTTCATTTTAAAATATGCTGTGCTATATCCAGTTGCCCACTGTGTCATATTCATCGTCTACAACGTCACCAAGGCTCGCCCCAATCAGCCTGATGGTGGCGCTATAGCGGACAAAAGTACATAATGGCTCATAACTCCTAAACCGTTTGTCAAGTGTCTTTGTTGGAATCCTTGGCTCAAGACGAACAATTTTTTCTTCTACATCTTGGAATCGATCGTGACCCGAGTGAAATTTTCTGGTATATTTTGTGTGCCACTGTACCAGTCCTAGGTTTTTCACCCGATCGGAACCAAACCAGTGCAAAAAGATTCATTTTCATAGTCATTTGCAATAATTGTAGGAAAAAAAAGTCTAAATTTCACTTTATATCCCTGAGAGGACGCAAAAATGTTTGAAGTGGGCGTGGCCACTTTTACTAAAACGGCTATCTCTTTTGAACGGAATGAGATAATTTCACCAAAATTGGCACACCTATGTATGGCCTCAGTCTGTGGTCGCATGAAAAAGGACGTCCGACTGGTCACTTGGTGGGGCTTTAAAATGAAAAAACACGAAAACGGTGATAGCTACGCAACAGTCATTCCGATTGCCTTGAAAATTGGCATGCGGTGTCTTTGTCCAATGTGTTTCTCTGAGGACATTCATGTTCCTACGAGGAATTTGGAGCAGCTGTCAGACAAGGTTAACAGAGACCGGTCGGAACGAAACTCGCTGGGCCTGTTTGACCAGCGGCCCTAGAGGCCTGTGAGAAAAAGAAAAGAAATCAGACCACCAAACGTAAAGGATTGTATATCACGCAATGTTTTGCACATGCCCACGACATTCATACATATGGTTGAACTCCTCATTCTGAGCAACTTTGCCTCTAGGACAACCGCTGTCAATCGAATCATTCATTAAATATAGGAGATTATTTCAAAAACCTACTTTCGCGAACTAGTCCTAGGTTTTTGGCTCTACCTCAATAACTGTTAAAAAGCTTTAAATCATATATTTCCTTAGTAAATTGCCTGTTTTGGCTGTAAATGTTCTTTTCCATACAGTATGAATGAGATTACAGTTACAGGCTTGCTAAATAAAACATAATATATATATATATATATTAATGTTTATCCAATCGGCCTATACATGCATTCTATTTTCTGTTGTCCTATTAAAAAACTCTGTAACACTTTAAAATAAGGTTCATTAGTTAATGTATTTACTAACATGAACTAACAATGAGTAATACATCTGTTCAAGTATTTATAAATCTTTTGTAAATGTTAGTTAATAAAAATACAGCTGATCATTGTTTGTTCATGTCAGTTCACAGTGCATTAACTAATGTTAACAAATACAACTTTTAATTTTAATAACGTATTAGTAAATTTTAAAATTAATATTAACTAACATTAATAAAGGCTGTAGAAATATTGTTCATTCTTAGTTCATGTTAACTAAGGTAGTTAACTCATGTTAACTAATGAACTTATTGTAAACTGTTACCAAAAACTCTTAGTTGTTGTTGTGTATATATTTATGTAACAATAACTATCACAAATGTATTGTTCATACAATGATTCCCCACTGATGTGTCTGTGCTGCAGGTTCATGGAGTCTCTAGGCCCTCTGGTGGGCTTTTTCACTCATAAAGTTGAGGAGAAGATCACACTCATCCGACAGCTCTCACTGGAAGAGTCTACAATCGTTACGACTGAAGATGCTCAGCACATAGCTCCGCCCCCTCACCGTAGCCACGCCTACCACTCTGTGCGTTCCATGCTGGAGGCGGAGCTTCAGAGGGGCGTGGTCTCCTTCGACAGTCAAACGCCATCTGGGAGTCGGACTTTGCTCCGCCTCCATCGCTCGTTGCTGTGGTTACAGCTTCTGTTGGAGAAGCTAGTGACGGAGCCCGAGGGGCGGAGCATGGGCGAACTGTGTCGCGACGCGTACCTGGAGGTTTTAGCGCCGCATCATCCATGGCTTGTGCAGCGCGCGGCCGAGCTGGTGTTTCATGCGATGCCCGACCGCAAAGTTTTCCTTCAGCTGGTGTGTGTGCGAACGCAGGAAGAGGCGGAGCCTGTGATCCACGTCATCGTCGCGGCGATCCAAGAAATTCACCGACGGACACAGAGAGAGCTGGAGATCAGAAACATGCTGGACCTGCCTTAACACACATACAAACACTCCCACACAACATAGATATATGTATCTTAAAGGCCCCCTGAAATCAAAATGTACGTTTTTTTAGCTTTTAGTATGAATATGCTAGCCTTAAGGTTATGAATAAGCTGGTATGTTCCAAAGCAATGACAAAATTCACATTTAGGAGATATAAGCATTCAAAACTTAGTCTTTCACTTCCGCTAAAATGGATCAGGGATTTTTATGACATCACCGCAGACTTCAGCTTCTCATCACATCTTCTGTCCAATCAAATGCTCTCTAGAATCTAAAGCTCCGCCCCCTTGGCTATAAATACCACCTGGCCGAAGCAACCATTGACTCGTCACAGAGTAATAAGGGTTTGTGATGTGTGTTCGGTTGCTCAAACGCTCAAGTTTTATTCTGTTTTCCAACTGTACGTTGGTTAAGAATGAAATGAATGAATCCTGTACTATTGAATCCAGCTTATCATCAGCGCTCGGATTCGCTTCAATGGTGCTGTCAGTCTGTGAGGTAAACTAAACGCTATTGGCTATTTGAAAAGGGGAAGGAGCCATTCAATATGTCCCGCCTTAGCTTCCTGTTTCAGTGGAAATTATGTCAACACATCATCATACAAAGCTGCGCGTTACAAGCATAGACTGTAAAAAAATATGGACGTAGTGTCCGTGACGTCACCCGTAGGTTTCTGAAGACCGTTTTTGGAAGCCTAAAGTGGGCGTGGCCAACTGTCGCCATCTTGGAAGCGCGTCACTCCCGAATTTATTTATTTTTACAGTCAGACAATGGGCTGAGGTAACGTGACAGCTAACAGATAGCAGACAAACGGCTAATGATGACTAATGACCACAGCAGCGGGAATCCACCTGTCACTCAAAAGTGGACACTATTAATTATGCAGAACTTTAAGGCTTAATATAATTTAAACGGATGAGTTATAAAAAAATTCACCCCCCTCACAGTCGTCATGAAGGGCAAAATTAGCTGTATAGACCAAAGCCACTTTTTGCTCCAGGCTGTAAACATGTTTATTTCTGCTGTAAAGTTGGGCATTTTAACATGGGGGAGATGCAGATTTGACTCACTTTTGGAGTCGATGGATTGCTGTTTAATTCACTTCCGTGTTGGTTTCAAGAGAAAGACAGGGAGGTTGCCGTTTGGTTCCAAGGCACTTCAGTGGGCCTTTAACATATTATATCTACCTTATTTTTTTTTTCTGAATGCCTTTTATTATGTTGTTATGTGGTTGCTAGGTATATTCTTCATGTTGGTGTGAAAAGAATCTGTGATCTGGTCCAGCAGGTGAAAATAGTGCAGTAGGGGTTCAATCTTCAGCTGGCTGGCAGGAGCCGCCACTGGCATGTCATGTGACCTGTCAGTGCCGGCAGGAGCCGCCACTGGCATTTCACGTGACCTGTCAGTGGCTGGTTGGCATACAGTCTGATTCTGGCATTTCACGTGACCTGTCAGTGGCTGGTTGGCGTCTGCCAGTCTGATTCTGGCATATCACGTTACCTGTCAGTGGCTGGTTGGCATACAGTCTGATTCTGGCATTTCACGTGACCTGTCAGTGGCTGGTTGGCATACAGTCTGATTCTGGCATTTCACGTGACCTGTCAGTGGCTGGTTGGCGTCTGCCAGTCTGATTCTGGCATTTCACGTGACCTGTCAGTGGCTGGTTGGCGTCTGCCAGTCTGATTCTGGCATTTCACGTGACCTGTCAGTGGCTGGTTGGCGTCTGCCAGTCTGATTCTGGATTTTCACGTGACCTGTCAGTGGCTGGTTGGCGTCTGCCAGTCTGATTCTGGCATTTCACGTGACCTGTCAGTGGCTGGTTGGCGTCTGCCAGTCTGATTCTGGCATTTCACGTGACCTGTCAGTGGCTGGTTGGCGTCTGCCAGTCTGATTCTGGATTTTCACGTGACCTGTCACTGGCTGGTTGGCATACAGTCTGATTCTGGCATTTCACGTGACCTGTCAGTGGCTGGTTGGCGTCTGCCAGTCTGATTCTGGCATTTCACGTGACCTGTCAGTGGCTGGTTGGCGTTTGCCAGTCTGATTCTGGCATTTCACGTGACCTGTCAGTGGCTGGTTGGCGTCTGCCAGTCTGATTCTGGCATTTCACGTGACCTGTCAGTGGCTGGTTGGCATCTGCCAGTCTGATTCTGGCATTTCACGTGACCTGTCAGTGGCTGGTTGGCATACAGTCTGATTCTGGCATTTCACGTGACCTGTCAGTGGCTGGTTGGCGTCTGCCAGTCTGATTCTGGCATATCACGTGACCTGTCAGTGGCTGGTTGACATACAGTCTGATTCTGGCATTTCACGTGACCTGTCAGTGGCTGGTTGGCGTCTGCCAGTCTGATTCTGGCATTTCACGTGACCTGTCAGTGGCTGGTTGGCATCTGCCAGTCTGATTCTGGCATTTCACGTGACCTGTCAGTGGCTGGTTGGCGTCTGCCAGTCTGATTCTGGAATTTCACGTGACCTGTCAGTGGCTGGTTGGCATCTGCCAGTCTGATTCTGGAATTTCACGTGACCTGTCAGTGGCTGGTTGACATACAGTCTGATTCTGGCATTTCACGTGACCTGTCAGTGGCTGGTTGGCGTCTGCCAGTCTGATTCTGGAATTTCACGTGACCTGTCAGTGGCTGGTTGGCGTCTGCCAGTCTGATTCTGGCATTTCACGTGACCTGTCAGTGGCTGGTTGGCGTCTGCCAGTCTGATTCTGGCATATCACGTTACCTGTCAGTGGCTGGTTGGCATACAGTCTGATTCTGGCATTTCACGTGACCTGTCAGTGGCTGGTTGGCATCTGCCAGTCTGATTCTGGAATTTCACGTGACCTGTCAGTGGCTGGTTGACATACAGTCTGATTCTGGCATTTCACGTGACCTGTCAGTGGCTGGTTGGCGTCTGCCAGTCTGATTCTGGCATTTCACGTGACCTGTCAGTGGCTGGTTGGCGTCTGCCAGTCTGATTCTGGCATTTCACGTGACCTGTCAGTGGCTGGTTGGCGTCTGCCAGTCTGATTCTGGATTTTCACGTGACCTGTCAGTGGCTGGATGGCGTCTGCCAGTCTGAATCTGGCATTTCACGTGACCTGTCAGTGGCTAGTTGGCGTCTGCCAGTCTGATTCTGGCATTTCACGTGACCTGTCAGTGGCTGGTTGGCGTCTGCCAGTCTGATTCGAGCATTTCACGTGACCTGTCAGTGGCTGGTTGGCGTCTGCCAGTCTGATTCTGGCATTTCACGTGGCCTGTCAGTGGCTGGTTGGCGTCTGCCAGTCTGATTCTGGCATTTCACGTGACCATAAAAAGAAAACAATGTATTTCCTTACAGCGAGAGTGTCAGACAACGCGTTATACACGCAGTTCAGCCGCGGCTGACTGGATTGAGCGCCCAGCAAAGCGTCAGTAAGCAACCAGTCTGATCACGTCCATTTTAACTGGTTTAATTGGGATAAAATTCTCTAAAACATAACTAATACTAAATAATAGATGCATGAGATTCCATTCATAAAAATAAAACAATGCATTACCTTACAGCGAGAGTGTCAGACAACGCGTTATACACGCAGTTCAGCCGCGGCTGACTGGATTGAGCATCCGGTAAAGCGTCAGTAAGCAACCAGTCTGATCACGTCCATTTTAACTGGTTTAATTGGGATAAAATGTTCTAAAACATCACTAATACTAAATTATAGATGCACGAGATTCCATTCATAAAAATAAAACAATGTATTTCCTTACAGCGAGAGTGTCAGACAACGCGTTATACACGCAGTTCAGCCGCGGCTGACTGGATTGAGCATCCGGTAAAGCGTCGGTAAGCAACCAGTCTGATCACGTCCATTTTAACTGGTTTAATTGGTATAAAATGTTCTAAAACATCACTAATACTAAATTATAGATGCACGAGATTCCATTCATAAAAAGAAAACAATGTATTTCCTTACAGCGAGAGTGTCAGACAACGCGTTATACACGCAGTTCAGCCGCGGCTGACTGGATTGAGCATCCGGTAAAGCGTCAATAAGCAACCAGTCTGATCACGTCCATTTTAACTGGTTTAATTGGGATAAAATTCTCTAAAACATTACTAATACTAAATAATAGATGAATGAGATTCCATTCATAAAAATAAAACAATGCATTACCTTACAGCGAGAGTTTCAGACAACGCGTTATACACGCAGTTCAGCTGACTGGACTGAGCGTCAGTAAGCAACCAGTCTGAATTCTCTAAAATGCCAATCATGCAAAAGAACATAATCATATCAACAGATGCATAATACACGAGCTAGAGAGGGAGGAACATACAAAACAGATAAACTGGCAAAAATCAATGGTTTCTGAAACTTGCAAAAGGCAGACTGCCAGACAATAGCCAACCACTGGCAGGTCACGTGATATACCAGAATCAGACTGGCAGCTGCCAGTCTGCCACTGACGGTCACGTGACATGCCAGTGGCGGCTCCTGCCAGCCATCTGAAGATTGAACCCCCACTCAAATAGTGTCTCATCACTTATTTGTACACTAG
Organism: Scardinius erythrophthalmus; assembly: GCF_964197995.2. NCBI lineage: Eukaryota > Metazoa > Chordata > Actinopteri > Cypriniformes > Leuciscidae > Scardinius > Scardinius erythrophthalmus. Next base: position 39,522,496 of record NC_138235.1, read on the forward strand.
ATGTCGCTATTTCACTTTGTTTTGTATAGTTTTGTTAAATTATTTATCAGCGGTTTATCAGGGAAAGTCAAAACTTGTTCAGGAAACGGAAGACAGATTACTAGTTTCTGTTGCTCAAACTGACAGATTACTAGTTTCTGTTGCTCAAACTGACAGATTACTAGTTTCTGTTGCTCAAACTGACAGATTACTAGTTTCTGTTGCTCAAACTCAAACTGACAGATTACTAGTTTCTGTTGCTCAAACTGACAGATTACTAGTTTCTGTTGCTCAAATTGACAGATTACTAGTTTCTGTTGCTCAAACTGACAGATTACTAGTTTCTGTTGCTCAAACTGACAGATTACTAGTTTCTGTTGCTCAAACTGTGTCAGACATAAAAATACTCAAATGTTACAGCTCTTTCAAAGCTTTATATTTATGGTATCAACTTTGTCTCATATGTTTCTCTGAGCCTTCAATGCCTTGTAGGATAAATGCAAAATAGACTCAATCATGTCACTATTGCCATATAGTGACTATAGAGCAATAAAGTGAATGTTTATAGCAGCTCCCCAGCTAACAGACATTTATTACAGGAACGTTCTCCAGTGTTGGTTCTGGGAACTAAAAAAAATGTCCAGTTTTCTGAATAGAAATTTTGAATAGAAATTAAGTTGAAAGAATGTTAGAGGAACATGTTTTAAAAGGTATAATGTTCCTCAAACTTAATTTCGATTTAAAATTCAACATTCTAGGAACGTTGATTAATAACATTCCAAGAACATAAAAATGTCCAGTTTCCTGAATGTTAAAAGAATGTTATTTAAAGGTTAGTGTGATGTTCCTGAAACATTCTTTCAATCATTCAAACACCTGCTGTGAACAAGCACTGAAAGGAAGAGTAATAAGAACACAAACTACAAGTTTCTTCAGACAAAGCCTTAGATGAACTGAAGATAAAATACATCAACTCTCTCAAGATCTGATTAAACAACTCCACAAACAGCATTACCAGCTTCACTTATTACTAACTAGACTGACTTTATTTCTGTCAGACGTCTACAGAAGTTCTTATTGAGAATGAACAGAGGTGTAGATGTTGATGTCTTATTGAAAATGTTTCGTTTGTGGAGTTTATGGAGAACCTTTCTGCTTTGATAAAGCTATTGTTTAAGCATTTAAACAACTGCTTTTACTGTATTTTTCTCACTTCTGAAATTTTAACGTTATTTGAGAAGAAAGTAATAAACTCAGTTGATGTGATAAAAAATAGTTTGTAACACTGAAGAAATTTGTGTAAGATTGTCCAAAACAATTTACAAGTTAAAAAACGACACACTCGTCAGCACTCGTCATACAAACCTCAACAATGGTGACAAATCAATAATTCAGAATTCAAAATAATTCAGCTGCATAATTTATTCATGCCGCAATGCATGCTGGGTGCAATGAATGTGTTTTCTATGCTGGCATGAATAATGTCACCATTGTTGTGTTTCATGTGCTGATTGTTGATGTCTGTGAGTATATAAACGACACAAAACATGTTTTAAACAAAAAGTTAGCCATGTTTCCATCACCACGTTTTTATCCGAATTATGTGATATCGAATGAAAAATGCCTTATGGAAACAGTAAAATTCGATTGAATTTCTTGAATATCGACTAAAATGAAATATGGTCGGTCTGATCGGATTTTATCTTGATCGATATACGGTTTATGCGATAAACGCTGATGGAAACGTTATTTGCCGAATAAATAATGGATTGCGATTAAGTTTTAGGTCATTTTGGGTACAACCCACCACAAAAGAAAAAGTTTTAGTTAATTTCCGCCCAGTTTGCACCCATTATACTGTCTGGTTTGCACACATGGCCGGTGTCAACAACGTGGACAAACGAGGAGACGAGATACTTTTTGAATTGAATTTAACAGAAAAATAAAACGGCTATTATAGCAAAAATCTAAGAAATGCCATAACAGTCAAATAATGTCGCTATCAGCTGTCACATAAGCACCTAGAGTCCTGCAATGGGTTGGGTACCCGCATAAAAGTGGCTAAAACGGATGGATTGTGACATGATTCCTAAAATTCACAGGCGGGGATGCGGGCGGATAATGAACTCCTTGCGGGCGGGTAGCAGATGAAAAATATGTGTAATATTTGTTTGTCTAAATTGCCATTACACACTCGCAAATATTGTGTTTTGGGCATCCTTAAAAATATTATTTGCCGTTACCCGACCGATCCTGTCAATTTAGGACCGACCCAATCATTTTTTTCCCCCCTTTTAGTCCGACCGAATGGCCGGTTGTAAACTTGCGTTAAGATCGACCGATTTTTTTTTTTTTTTTTTTTTTTTTTACTCTTCAAACAACTAATACAAATGCAATACAATAATATTAATTATATTTTAGTAGACCTAAGTAAATTGCCCATAGCCTATTATAGGCCTACAAACGTAGGCTACGCTCTTTCTTTTAAATAAAAACCCGTCAATCAAGCAAAATAATATTCAATGATTGTAGGGCAGGCTAATAAGCCTGTGTTGTAGCCCTGTCATTAAAAAACGATTTAGTTTTTATGTATTTTTTTATGTTGATTATATGAAAAGTGAAAAAAGCATGAATAAGATAAGATGATCCCGAATATCGGGAGACAAATGGAGTGGGCAGACATGATTTTGACCACTTTATTAAGTTTGTTTTTGTAGAAAGACTTTCTTTAAAGTGAATTTCGTTTCGTATTAATTGTATCTTAATTTTAATCAATGTTTAATCAACCATTTTCCTGGATTTAATATATAAGAGCTAAATCTCAGGCAATATAATCAGGACACGGAGAGGCGCCCGCGCGTGAACTGGAGGTAGCCTTATAGGGCTACTTGAATGGCCCAAAACAAAGCGCACTTTAGCGCTCATTAGCCCATTCATGAGGCTATGGTGATGTTGAGAGAGGTGCGAGATAAAAAATAAAGCACTTTAAATTGAATGATTTTAGCTTGTGTGCGATTTATCGCGGCACGGGTCAGGGCTGCGTTCTCCGAAACTACCTTAACGCTACGTCGTTCTTAAGTTGTACCTTAAGAAGTACCTTATCGTTAATACGTGGTTTCCGAAACCTTCTTATAGTATACCTTCTGTAAGTCATACGTTCGTAAGGTTGGTCTGGAGCGCTCTTAGCTATACCTTATCGCTGCTGACGGTTCATACCGCTAGTGGCCACCACTACGCAAAAAGCTTTTTTACATCGCAGTTTAATTACACATAGAAAATTTTATATGAACATTTAATATAAAATCTGATTTAGTATTAAAATTACATTTTTACTTTACTTTAAAATTTTACACATAAAATACTTAAGTTGTTATAGCCTACACCCAGTGTAAGTGTTTTCATTATTAAAGTTTCCATACATTAATGGTTGTTAGCTTTTTTAATTACTATCCTAAGGCACATCAGCTGGCGAACCATTTGACAGAAAAGGCTTAGGAGTCTATAAAGAAAGATGAGTTTACACAAACTTTATAGTTTTAAATCAAAGACGGCGCCGTCCGCGGAGCCAGTTAGTGTATGTCAACTACATGGCTGGTGGATAATCAGCATACGTTGTGGAGAACATTAACACACTTATGGCCGTAAGGGTTTGGGATTGCACACTTGCTAAATTATAAACACATACTCATATTTATTTCTGCATGTACATATTTCAATGAGCCCCGATAAATGCAGTTTGTACTATTTCTTTATAAAGAACATTGTTTTCTCAATACTTTACCTATACCGCTGTGAAGGAAAGAGTGCACAATCGATCATCGAGGCATCGATATCAACCTATTCAGCGCCTCCACCATGGACAGCGCCTGCTAAGGTCGAACTTAAAGGGATACTTCACCTCTGGGAAGATGAATGTGTATTTAAAATAGGTCATTTAAGTAGAAGAAATGTGGAGAAATTTTTGAATTTGGAGCTTTCTAGACTGAGAAAAGCCAGAAAATGTATTTTTGGCTTATGTGGATGAAAGACAACAACTCCCAGAATGCACTTGCTTCGCTGCCTTAGGAGGCCACGCCTACTGGTTAGAGAGCACAGTTGAAAACAACAAGGCTAGCCTAAGTAAGTGATGAGTTTGCCAGGGATTTAGAGATCGCCCAAAATGTCCGGGATTCGGCTTTTGCGTTCTACAGTCGCCATTCATCATGTTTACTGTGGCGAGCAGGACGAGGCTGACGGCCGCGGGAGAACGGCGCGAGGCCGGTGGCTTCATTACTGAGACGCGCCGGTCTCGCATCTCTCACGGAGGAGCGGGAATTTTCTTAGCAATGTTAAAACACACATCAACCGATCACTTGTTTAGCGTTCAGGTAAACACCACAGTCAGATTCACCGATCGGAATTAATTCAGTTAGATTGAAACGAGAGGTGTGCATGTAAACAATGAATGGCGACCGCAGAACGCAAAAGCCGAATCCCGGACATTTTTAACAGTCTCGCCCGCCGGACAAGTCCGGGAAAAGGAAGATGGTAACCCCTACTTACTCAGATTTCTCCTATTATTCAGCTTTCTCCACAGAACAAGAGCATGCTAGCTTAGCTTCCAAAGAAAGACGGCTGATACTGTGTACATTCTGTGAGTGAGATCCCACCCTGTATGGGCGGGTTGAAAACATGCGGAACAACGCCATCTACTGGCTGTAGTCTTTAGCCTCTGGACAGAAAATCCTCCGATGACGCAAAATGACGATTTTTGCGTCATCGGAGGATTTTTTCCAGACAAAAAATACATAAATCTCTCCTCTCAGGGGGATATGAGGGGGGAAAGCATGGTAATTGGAAAATACTACAGGTTTTCTACTAATACAAAGCTTAATGCTAAATCCTGAAGTAACCCTTTAAGAAGGTTTACCTTAAGCAACATCCTAAGGTATAGTTCGGAGAACACACGTAGGAAAGGTATACCTGTAGTTAAGGTGTACCTTTTGAGTCTTCGTAGCGCGCTAAGAGACAACGTTATCGGAGAACGCACCCCAGATCTGCTGAACTTTGCGGGTACGGGCGGGGGCGGTCTAAAAAAAATGGACCCGTGCAGGACTCTGCACCATTACAACTTGTGCAATATTGATCATTTGTTGGTAGATGGCGAGATCCATTTTGTCTAGCAAAACTTTGTTCGCAAATGTTTGCTTGAATGTTGTGCGATTCAGTGCGAAAATGAATGGAAACACCTTAAAATGCCTCAAATCAATTCGATATCAAATTTGATCGCAAAACAGCATGTGACGTCATTACGCACAGGTTTTTATTCGCTTTAAAGCCGTTTGATGGAAACACACTTTCAGCAGCTTTATTCGCATGATTTTTTTTACCGAACTTCAGATAATTCGATTGACAAGTTGATGGAAACATAGCTAATGACAGTGTTATATATACATACTCACAGAAATCAACATTCAGCATCTGAAATACAATAAAATTGTTACAAATGATCTTATTCACATTTGTTGGGTTTCATATTATTCAATAATGCTTCAATTCCTTAAGTCATCATTACATAAAAAGCAGTCATTTGTCTGTTATTTAAACAGACATGTTGATCTGCTTTATCAATAAACACCTGCAATGGCACCAACTTAAAGAAAGTCAAGGGTCGAGAGCCCAACTAAAGCAAACACTGATCTCCATAATGGTGACCTCAAACAAAACATTTTCAATAAGACATCAACATCTACACCTGTTAATGTTAATTCTCAATAAGAACTGTAGACGTGTGACAGAAATAAAGTCAGTCTGGTTAGTAATAAGTGAAGCTGGATTTGTTTAATCAGATCTTAAGAGAGTTGATGTATTTTATCTTCAGTTCATCTAAGGCTGTGTCTGAAGAAACTTGTAGTTTGTGTTCTTATTACTCTTCCTTTCAGTGCTTGTTCACAGCAGGTGTTTGAATGATTGAAAGAATGTTTCAGGAACATCACACTAACCTTTAAATAACATTCTAGTAACATTCAGGAAACATTCTTGGAATGTTATTAATCAACGTTCCTGGAATGTTGAATTTTAAATCGAAATTAAGTTGAAAGAACGTTTGAGGAACATTATACCTTTTAAAACACGTTCCTCTAACGTCAAGAAAACTGGACATGTTTTACGTTCCCAGAACCAACAGTAAATATTTGGAGAACGTGTTTGTAACAAAATTCTGTTCGCTGGGTCAGATCATTTGATCTTGTAAGAATTTAATTAGAAATGAGTCTGTTCATACTACTGACTATTTGATTTACAGACCAGAGTTTCTTGGCAAATCAACACATTTTGAGACATTATCTCTTCTGAAACTCTACGATAGACATTATTATGATTCCATGATTATTTGGGTATTTTTCTCAAGAGAAAATCAGGCACATTTGTTCACCATTTAATTTCGGCTTGTGTTTCTTAACTGGTGGGTCACGACTGATGAATGTGCAAGAGGTCTAAGCAGAGAAGAAATGATGATGAATGCAAACAGGAACACAGCTAGCCGTGTAATCATGCATAGTTAAGATAGTAAAACAAACAGAACTATCAGAAAACAATTCCCATATCTCTTGTGGCTGATGTCAAAGGTTGTGTGTCCAATATTTCAGCAGAAATTCATCCGTCACATGGTAGAAACTGAATTGAAGAGACATTTAGAAACCAAAATTATCAATTGTCCTATTCAGCTCATGTCATACAGTTTATAATAATATTAATACATTTTATTTGTTTGATTTTAAGAAAATAATTGTGTTACTTTTGCACCATAGACATATTTTGTACAGTGTCCTGAAGTAAAAACCAGTTGAGAACTACTGATCCAGGAGAAACAATTGAGATATTAAAGATATTTATATTATATATTTGTTGTTGTTGTTGTTGTTTCTATCTTATAGGGAGACACACAGAGGATCAGATTGGGAATTATATCTGCTGAAGATTTTACCAAAGTCTCATTACATAAGATGATAAAGAAAGCTCTCAGTATGTTGCATTATTCATATATTTCTCTTTGAATGAAAATTGCATTAATGTTCTTCTGTCTTTTCATAAGCCGTCTTTTCTTCTTCGTGTGCATGTGTGTTAACTGTGCTATAGTTTGGCATCAAAAATATTCCCAAGAAGTGAGTTTGGAAAGAAAATTAATATAATATACATGTGTTAAGAAGTATTTTACATTTCTGTCATGACAACTCTGTTTGACATGGTAATGAATATGATAATGTGTTTGGTCTTAACAGAATAGATCTGCTATGCTGCTGAGGTTGGTTATTGCTGCTGCTGCTGTTATTCCTGCTGTTACTGTTATTACTGCTGCTGCTGTTATTGCTGCTGTTACTGTTATTACTGCTGCTGCTGTTATTGCTGCTGTTATTACTGCTGCTGCTGTTATTGCTGCTGCTGCTGCTGCTGCTATTCCTGCTGTTACTGTTATTACTGCTGCTGCTGTTATTGCTGCTGTTGCTGCTGCTGTTATTACTGCTGCTGCTGTTATTGTTGCTGTTACTGTTATTACTGCTGCTGTTGTTATTGCTGCTGTTATTGCTGCTGCTGCTGCTGCTGTTATTCCTGCTGTTACTGTTATTACTGCTGTTGCTGCTGCTGTTATTGCTGCTGTTACTGTTATTACTGCTGCTGCTGTTATTGCTGCTGTTATTACTGCTGCTGCTGTTATTGCTGCTGCTGCTGCTGCTGTTATTACTGCTGTTACTGTTATTACTGCTGCTGCTGCTGCTGCTGCTGCTGCTGTTATTGCTGCTGTTATTATTGCTGCTGTTATTGCTGCTGCTGCTGCTGTTATTGCTCCTGTTACTGTTATTACTGCTGTTGCTGTTATTGCTGCTGTTATTATTGCTGCTGCTTTTATTGTTGCTGCTGCTGCTTGTTATTGTTGCTGTTATTACTGCTGCTGCTGTTATTGCTGCTGCTGCTGCTGCTGCTGCTGCTGCTTGTTATTGTTGCTGTTATTACTGCTGCTGCTGTTATTGCTGCTGCTGCTGCTGTTGCTGTTATTATTGGTGCTGCTGTTATTGCTGCTGCTATTACTGCTGCTGCCGTTATTGCTGCTGTTACTGGTATTACTTCTGCTGTTATTGCTGCTGCTGCTGCTGCTGCTGCTGCTGTTATTGTTGCTGTTATTACTGCTGCTGCTGTTATTGTTGCTGTTATTATTGCTGCTGCTGGTATTGCTGTTGCTGCTACTGTTATTGCTGCTGTTATTACTGCTGCTGCTGTTATTGCTGCTGCTGCTGCTGCTGTTATTGCTGCTGTTACTGTTATTACTTCTGCTGCTGTTATTGTTGCTGTTATTACTGCTGCTGCTGTTATTGCTGCAGCTGCTGTTATTGTTGCTGTTATTACTGCTGCTGCTGTTATTGTTGCTGTTATTATTGCTGCTGCTGTTATTGCTGCTGCTGCTGCTGCTGCTGCTATTACTACTGCTGCTGTTATTGCTGCTGCTGCTGCTATTGCTGCTGCGGTTATTACTACTGCTGTTATTGCTGCTGCTGTTATTACTACTGCTTCTGCTGTTATTGCTGCTGCTGCTGCTACTGCGTTTATTGCTGCTGCTGCTATTACTGATACTGCTGTTATTGCTGCTGCTGCTTCTGCTGCTACTGCTGCTGTTGCTGCTGTTATTACTACTGCTGCTGTTATTGCTGCTGCTGCTGCTGCTGTTATTACTACTGCTACTGCTGCTGCTGCTGCTGCTGCTGTTGTTGCTGCTGTTATTACTACTGCTGCTATTACTGCTGCTGCTGTGGTTATTACTGCTGCTGTTATTGCTTCTGCTGCTGCTATTACTGCTGCTGCTGCTGTGGTTATTACTGCTGCTGTTATTGCTTCTGCTGCTGCTTTTACTGCTGCTGCTGCTGCTGCTGCTGCTGCTGCTGCTGCTGCTATTACTACTGCTGCTATTACTGCTGCTGCTGTGGTTATTACTGCTGCTGTTATTGCTTCTGCTGCTGTTATTACTACTGCTGCTATTACTGCTGCTGCTGTGGTTATTACTACTGCTGTAATTGCTGATACTGCTGCTGTTATTGCTGATACTGTTATTGCTACTGCTTCTGCTGTTATTGCTGCTGCTGCGTTTATTGCTGCTCCTGCTGTTATTACTGATACTGCTGTTATTGCTGCTGCTGTTATTACTGATACTGCTGTTATTGCTGCTGCTACTGTTATTACTGATACTGCTGTTATTACTGATACTGCTGTTATTGCTGCTGCTGCTGCTGCTGTTATTGCTGCTGTTACTGTTATTACTGCTGCTGCTGTTATTGTTGCTGTTATTACCGCTGCTGCTGTTATTGCTGCAGCTGCTGTTATTGTTGCTGTTATTACTGCTGCTGCTGTTATTGTTGCTGTTATTATTGCTGCTGCTGTTATTGCTGCTGCTGCTGCTGCTATTGCTGCTGCGGTTATTGCTACTGCTGTTATTGCTGATACTGTTATTGCTGCTGCTGTTATTACTACTGCTTCTGCTGTTATTGCTGCTGCTGCTATTACTGATACTGCTGTTATTGCTGCTGCTGCTGCTGCTGCTGCTGCTGCTTCTGCTGCTACTGCTGCTGTTGCTGCTGTTATTACTACTGCTGCTGTTATTGCTGCTGCTGCTGCTGCTGTTATTACTACTGCTGCTGTTGTTGCTGCTGTTATTACTACTGCTGCTGTGGTTATTACTGCTGCTGTTATTGCTTCTGCTGCTGTTATTACTGCTGCTGATGCTGCTGTAATTACTACTGCTGCTATTACTGCTGCTGCTGTGGTTATTACTGCTGCTGTTATTGTTTCTGCTGCTGTTATTACTACTACTGCTGCTGCTGCTATTACTGCTACTGCTGTGGTTGTTACTACTGCTTCTGCTGCTGTTATTACTGCTGCTGCTATTACTGCTGCTGCTGTGGTTATTACTACGGCTGTAATTGCTGATACTGCTGCTGTTATTGCTGATACTGTTATTGCTACTGCTTCTGCTGTTATTGCTGCTGCTGCGTTTATTGCTGCTGCTGCTGCTGTTATTACTGATACTGCTGTTATTGCTGCTGCTGCTATTACTGATACTGCTGTTATTGCTGCTGCTGCTATTACTGATACTGCTGTTATTGCTGCTGCTACTGTTATTACTGATACTGCTGTTATTACTGATACTGCTGTTATTGCTGCTGCTGCTGCTGTTATTACTGATACTGCTGTTATTGCTGCTGCTGCTATTACTGATACTGCTGTTATTGCTGCTGCTACTGTTATTACTGATACTGCTGTTATTACTGATACTGCTGTTATTGCTGCTGCTGCTGCTATTACTGATACTGCTGTTATTGCTGATGCTTCTGCTGCTGTTGCTGATATTGCTGCTGCTGCTGCTGTTATTACTGATACTGCTGTTATTGCTGCTGCTGCTGTTATTACTGATGCTGCTGTTATTACTGATACTGCTGTTATTGCTGCTGCTGCTGTTATTGCTGCTGCTGCTGCTGTTATTGCTGCTGCTGCTGCTGCTATTGCTGCTGCTGCTGTTATTACTGATACTGCTGTTGTTGCTGCTGCTGCTGTTATTACTGATGCTGCTGTTATTACTGATACTGCTGTTATTGCTGCTGCTGCTGTTATTGCTGCTGCTGCTGCTGCTGCTGTTATTACTATTGCTTCTACTGTTATTGCTGCTGATGCTGTTATTGCTGCTGCTGCTGCTGCTGCTGCTGTTGTTACTTCTGCGTCTGCTGTTATTGCTGCTGCTGATGATGCTGTTATTACTGATACTGCTGTTATTGCTACTGCTGTTATTGATGCTGCTGCTGCTGCTGTTATTACTGATACTGTTGTTATTGCTGCTGCTGCTGCTGCTGCTGCTGTTATTGCTGCTTCTGCTGTTATTGCTGCTGCTGCAGAGCAAGTATGGGACTTGCTACTGCCAATACATACACACACGCTGCTGTGAGCAAGTAAGACATGCTGCTGCTGTACAAAATAGCATAAATGAATTGCCCTTAGTAGATTTATACAGGTGGAGCTGGGGAAGGTGGAGGGTTTCTGGAAGCGCTGCAATTGCTACAGCAAATGCTGACCAAGTATTAAAGGGTGAGCAGCGAGCTCATTGGCAACTGATACAGCAGGAACCAATCAGCTGTGCCCTATAGAGGAAGATGTGATTGCAAGCAGATTGAGTTTAGGACCAATCAGCCAGCGCCATTTAGAGTTTCATGACAGAACTTTGTATTTAGACTATATTGAAACAGAAGTATATAGTTTCATATACATTTTTTAACAAAACAAAAAAGACAAAAAATGTTTGTTAAACACAAAATGTTTTTATTTCCTGTATCCATTTTTCATTTATAATGATAATCATTTTTCGAATATAAGTTTCACAATTTTCATGTCAGGCAATATATAACAGTATATTCAGGATATTTAATAAGATACATCTAGTTTCTGAGCAGTGTTTTTACAGAGAGTGAAGAAAGAATAAGACACCGTCTCACTATGAAGGACAGATGAAAAACCGGGATGAGTCTGTCGGCTATTTAAGTCATCCGGCGAAAGTCAAAGTGACGAGCGTGTCGAGTTATTGGATTGGAGAGAAACACAGACGGGGACAAAGAGCTCAAAGATGCCGTCAGTGTGTGAGAGTGAGTGAAAAACTCTCTAATGAGTTTCTAGTAGCGCAGGTGTGTTTGTCGTTGCCATTATTTGTGTAAGCCTGTGTTTTCCGCCATGTGTCATCGATGATATTGTCAGAAGCGTGTTGGTTCAATTGAAGCTGTAAAGGTGCGGTCACACTAGCGAAATTCGGCGAAATTTCGCGTGCAATAGCATATTAAGAACTGCTCACTTTCAAACCAAGCGGAGAATTAGCGTGACCAACTCGAGCACCAGCGAAATCTAAATAGGGAACACATTCGTTCTCACGCGACACTCCCAATCGCACGAATTCCTGACTGGACCGCAAGATTGTGCTGAGCAACGGTAAATGTGACCGCGCCTAAACTCTCAGTAACACCTATGACATAAATTCCTGTCTGACTGAATTTTTCGTCTCACGGAAATTAATAAACCGTATGAGAAATGTAAGTGAACTACACTCACAGCGGTATACAAACGCTCGACGAATCGCTGCTGCATCTAAAATACAGAAGTCGAAAAGAATGTGCAATAATTCGATTTACCGTATCTTAAAAACATATAAAATCTATTCCATGACAGGCAGCACACGTGAAGTAGATCTTAGTAAACGTACGACAGGCAGCGTAAGTTTAGCACGCGGCTAATCTAGTTATTAGTCACTGCTCTTTGTAAACATTGAACTGTTCCCAACATCAGGCCCGTAACTTCTGTTCTGATGTGCGACGGATGAACTAGTGACGTTAATTTAAAAGTTTGGCCGCGTCTGGCTCTTTTTCCCACACACTTTTCTAACACACACCCTCCAATGTTTCAAATGCACAACACTGTGGCAGTAACCCAATAGAAACACAGCACATTCACTACTGGGGGGCGAAATGAAGGATTGGAATGTGAAAAACACGAAAGAAAAAGAAAAAACAGACAGGCCGGCCGCCCGTACATCTTCGATGGCAGGCTAGCGGTTCGCTAATAAGCGCTATGCTAATGACGTCTCGCTAATCAGGGCGGCAGGTCACGTCTGTTTGACTCGAATCCCCTTGAACATCCAAATGTCAAATCACATGATAAAAATCTAAGATCCTACCAAAGCTAAGAAGAAATTAACTAAAGTTTTGAGAAATATGTTCATCTAATGTTCGCGTAATTTTCTCGCTGTGCGCTAAAGTGCAGCTAACGCATGATGTGCTCAACAACAAAGAAATTAAAAAAAAAAACTTTTTGGGAAGAAAAACACGTTTGTTTATTCATTCATCTACATTAGTAAATATTAGATTGGCAAATTTTCTTAATTAAAGTTTTTTTTTCTTTCACCCAGGAACCCTTTTCTTTGTAACTACTCTCTTCGTTAACTACCCCAGATTCGCTATTATTTACAAGTATTAACAGTACACTCTTGGACCAGAAGGTATTGCTGTGTACACATTTAGAAAGATGGGTCGAACCGTTCTGGACAAAATGGAGCAAATACATTATTAGTCGACTGGGCAAATTAAGCGCGAAACAAACGGCGAACTGATATGGCGCAGCTTGAAGCTGATTGGCTAATGTGTAAGTCGTTGCGTGTGCAGAACGTCAGCCAATCGTTTCAGTTTAACAGCTTGTGTGTGTGTGCGTTTGTGAACATTACAGTGTTACAAAAGTGTTTTCACAAACATTGTCATATAAAAAATAAAAATCACAAATCAGATAATAAATAAATAAATGAATAACATCATAAATGTACCTCAATTCATCAATCAATCAAGCAATAAATAAATAAATAAATAAATGGATGGATACAACAGACATCCGATTAAGAGCGCAATATATCTCACTGGGACAGATATGGAAAGTTTATGGCTCTATTAATAAATCAATCATATTAGCACTTTCATCTATGCATTTCCTTATTCATTCAGATTTAATCTAATTTGAATGAAGTTGAATTCAACCTGATTTGACTTCTCTAATTTGTGTTATTTATTACACACTCACAGTCACATAAAAGCTATTTTTAATAGCCCAAATGAGTGAATCCAGCATTTCAGCTCAATATCAATAAGTAAGAGAGTATAATTTGCATACATTTTCATGACAATTAATTAAGCACAAATGCGTAAAATGTGTTTGCCATGAAAATAATTGTAATAGGCTTCATTTTCTTCACGTAAAATCTGAACTCTTGAATGATTGTGGTCCCTCTGAATTCACAGGATTGTTCATGAGATTTTGATTATGTCTAGAGATTTAAGAAAGGCTATCGATGATATTTTCCTGCTCTCTTGATTTCACTTTGGAACGATATCAGCTGGGTATGACGACAGTCAAGAGTACTCAAAACACACAGAGATATACAAAGACACACACGCACGCACGCACACAGAAATCATCATGTAGACCCGAGTATGAGGACAGACAAATACATTAAACACTTTGAGATATGATTGACACCTCCTACAATCTCCTGTGTGTGTGTGTGTGTGTGTGTGTGTGTGTGTGTGTGTGTGTGTGTGTGTGTGTGTGTGTGGCAGATGTAGTTGCTCTACATTTTGTTGATGCGCAGCTTAAAGGACACACGGCCAGAGAACTTGTCTCTCTCGTTGATCGCAGTGGCTTCTTCAGAGAAGAGACGGTTGATCTTACACTCCACATTGACGTCCACGTTGAAAGTGATGTTTGTGAACTTCACGGCTACCAGAGGCTGAGAGTAATTCACCTTAACAAACACACACAGAGGTTACACACGTATATAATCACACAACAGTGATGTGTGTGTGTGTGTGTGTGTGTGTGTGTGTGTGTGTGTGTTCTTGCCTGTGCTCTCTTGCCGTAGTATGGATAGTACATGAGGTTGAAGGCTCCGCTAGGAGGGAAGTAAGCGATTTCGCCAATGCTATCTGAATCCTCCTTCTACACAGAACAAGAGAATAATCTCAGCGCAATTAAAGCACAGTGATTCTCAACCAGATGATTTAGGATTATTTAAACACGAATTAGCACATAGCTAACATGATTTAACACTTTGCTTACATTAATTATCATGTTGCTAGAACATCGCTAGCATGATCGAACTCTTTCTAGCATGAATTTGCATTTTGCTAACATGTTTTGCAACATTGCTACCATGGTTAAGCATTTTGCTAGCAACAATTAGCATTTTGCTATCATGAATTAACAGGTTTTAGCACATTGCTAATATGTATTAGCATTTTAACATGAATTAGCATGTTGCTAGCTTGAATTAGCATTTCGCTAACATGAATTATGAATTAACAGGTTTTAGCACATTGCTAATATGTATTAGCATTTTAACATGAATTAGCATGTTGCTAGCTTGAATTAGCATTTCGCTAACATGAATTAACATGTTGCCAGTCTGAATTAGCATGTTATTAGCATGATTTAGAATGTTGTTGGCATGTCCTAAGCTAGTTGCTAGGCTTTGTTAGTGATAGATACGTAGTGGATGAAGCTTAAATGCTCTATTAGGGTTATTTAGTTTTGATTGTCTGTTTATCAAAAACCATTGGTGGGATCAGTTAGAAAAGATAAAGCAACCCGAGTCAGAACAATCTGAAGGTCTATGCCGAGTTTGTTGGTTGTAGCTTGAAAACTATAGGAGACATACTGTAAATTTAGCTCAGAAGAAGAAGTTTAAATAGTAGATCAGTATGTTGATTTTGTCAACCATGCATTAAAAAAAATTACACCCTCAATAACTGTGTTTTGCCTTTGAAACCTGGATATATGGAAGAATCCTCATTTTAACCCTGTAATGCCTAACTTATAAAATAATAGTCTGAAAAGGTGTTGTTGTTTTTTTTAATGGAACAGTTTATTATGGAAGCTTGTTTCCACCACAGAATAAAACATTTTAAAAGATTATTGCGACTTTTTATCTCACAATTGCGAGTTTACATCGCAATGAGAAATAAAGTCAGAATTGCGAGATATAAAGTCAGAATTGCGAGATATAAAGTCGCAATTGCGTGAAATAAAGTCAGAATTGTGAGATATAGACATGCAATTCTGAGAAAAAAAGTCAGAATTTCAAGTATATTTCTCACAATTGCAAGTTTATATCTCATAATTCTGACTTTATATCACGCAATTCTGATTTTATAACCTGCAATTTCGACTTTATGTCATGTAATTCTGAGATAAAAAGTCAGAATTGTGAGATGTAAACTTGCAATTGTGAGGAAAAATAAGTCAGAATTGTGAGATTAAAAAGTCGCAATTACCTTTTTTATTTTTCACTCTGTGGAGGAAACAAGCTTCCATAGTTTATTGAACATTTAAACAATGAAATTAGTTTATATGCAAAACAAGTTTGCATATGTGTTGTTTAGTTGAGCATCATATTTGAAACATCAGGCTTTTATCGCTAATATAGTATGATATCCTGAGAATATGGAGAGGAAAAAAGCTTTTTCAGTTTTAATTCAGAGGCCCAAATTGAGCAAAAATATGCAAATTGATGCAAATGCTGATATTAATATGCACAAAAAGTGCTGAAATTCTGATGTTTGTAATGTAAATAAATGATATATTTATAACAGTATAACAGATACTTAAAACGCATATAAATATGCTAATAATATGTCTAAGTAGGATGATATTTAAATGCTTAGTTTTATGATGCAATGCAATATGATTGACAGATGAACAAATAAACCTTCCTCAAAAGCCTGATGATCATATTTGATACATCACATATACAATGATTAGTGCTGGGCAATGATCGCATCCAAAATATGTTTTTTTTTTTACATAATATATGTGTGTGTACTGTGTATAATTATTTTGCATGCAAGAAATATGTATTATATATAAATATTTTATATATAAATACCAATTAAAAAAAAATACATGCGTGTGTGTATTTATATATACAAAATATTTATACATAGTACACGCACATATATATTATGTAAACACAAACATATTTTGGATGCGATTAATCATTGCCCAGCACTAGAAAAGATGCATGGATACTCAAGTAAACTGAAAAAAAGTGTTCATTTTGAAATAATACTAACAATATCAAAGTTGCTCTAAAAATCAGTAAAGATTAAGCATAAGGACACATGAACACGAGAGGGGCTTCAACTAACCTAGTTCAGCACTAGTTAGGGTGTGCACTAACATAGCATGTGTGCTAGTCTACGGTTAGGGTTTATTGGAAGCTAAGTGTGTATTCTAGTCTATTTCTTACCCACTCGTCTCCCGCTTTATATCTCTGAGTACACGGAGGGATGCAGTGAACAGACATTATTGATGCTTGACTGGCTGTTAGTGATGAGTTTGTCATGATGGTTGGCTGAAGGTTAGGTAGATCTCACTCACCTTTGCCCCGCAGGTGACGTACGGAGCTTGCATGACCGTAGTAGTATTTGCCTTCACACTTCCTGGCCTCATCCCAATCACCTGCAGAAGAGACAGCGCTCATGAGGGAAGGACAACAGCACATTTATCATCAGAAGGACTGATAATAGAGGGTATGCGTGTGACGTCACCGCCGGCCCGAGTGGCACCGAGTGGCAAAAAGACTGAGCGGCAGCATTGGTTTTCAGTGTGAATGCCACGAAAAAAACACATAAAACACATCTGAAATGGGAAAGAGCTTTGAGATTGACTGTACAAATAGATTTGACTATATATATATATATATATATATATATATATATATATATATTTTTACAGACTGACGAATGCTACAGAACAGAGACGCAAATGATCGCTGCAATTCACAGAAATAACTGGATCCAGGCAGAGAGAGGTGGATTTGCAGTTTTCATTTTGTGTCAATATGTTGAATTTAGGGGTAAAAAAAAAAAAACTTCTTAAATCAAGATGCATTTACTAGATGAGTAAAATGACATAAGATATTATGCCCTGTATTGGGGGAATTAATAAAAATTAAGTGATTTGATGCTTAAAAAAGCAAAATTATCTTCCAATGGGATGAGAAAAATGATCTTAATTCAAATAGGAATATAAAAAAATTCTATTCTTCTAATCATGTATAGTATGACGTGCGCAGTCGTTACAGTGATCTGTGCTGTGATTGGCCGGTTACCCGGTTGAGTTTGATGAGCACGCAGGGTTTGCCTTCCTGGTATCCGTATGTGCGGTCGTAGAGTCCGGAGCAATCCTCCAGGATGGTGCGGTTGAACTGGCAGGAGCGTTTGGGGTTGTTGCGCACCTCTCCGCTGTCCTCCTGAATGAAGTATTTATCTGGGGGGCAGTCGTCGTTGGTCATCGCCTGCTGAGTGTTATTATAGGCTGTGGGAAAACAGGCCAAGACACAGGCCAAAGGTCAAGCTCTCTTCACTGATGTTCCTCATTATCGCTAACCAAAGATTAGAATGTGAGATAATAGAAAAACTTGAACTAAACTACATTAGAACTGGAATAAGTTAAAGTTGACCTGGAAATAAATGAAAACTAAAACTGTAATAACATTTTGAATTAAGCATAAATATTCGAAAAGAACAAAAACTAATAAAAGTGACAAAGCACATAACATAATTACTCTAAAAGTAAAACAAAAATGGAAAATATGAAAATAACAGCTAAATATTAATATAAACTATAATAGTATATAAATAATGGAGCAGGCTTATTAACTAAGACTATTAAAAAACATTTTTTGTCAAATAAAGCTAAAATAAAATTTAAATATTAGATGAAAATGTTAAATTTTGCCTTAAAAAAAGAACTGATAAGAACTGTGGTACTGTGGTACTGTACCTTGAAATGCAATGTATTTGCTTTGGATAAAAGCGTCTGCCAAATGCATAAATGTAAAATAAGTTGAAGCTCTAAAATTATTAACTGGAAATAAATAAAAACTAAAACTGAAATAAACATGAATTAAACCTAAAGAGTAATTTGTTTTAAAATGAACAAAAACTAATAAATGTGACAAAAATAAAATATAAAAAAGCTGATTCATTAGATTAATAAAAACTATAATAATATATAAACAATGTAGCATGAATATTAGCGTTAACTAAGACAATAAAAAATATAAAGAAAACCTACAATGAAAAATTTTAAACGGAAATAAGTAAAAAAAAAAATAATAATAATAATAATAAATTAAATTAAACCTAAATATTAATATTTAAAAATAACAAAAACTAATAAAAATGATCAAAGCACATACAAAGTAAAATAATTAAAATATTCAAATAAAAATTCAAAAGAAAACTGAAAATATAAAAATGAAAGCTAATTCAAGATATTAATAAAAAACATAATAGTATATAAATAAAACTGCCCTGTAGAAACACACTGTTATGACAATCGTGATTTTTGTCCTTGTATGAAGGAAAGTCGTACTGGGGTGCGTTTCCCGAAAGCATCGTTGGCCAACTATGGTCGCAAGTTCATCGCAATGTCCATTGAACTCTATTGGTAACGACGGAACTTGCGACCATAGTAGGCCAACGATGCTTTCGGGAAACGCACCCCAGGTTTGGAACTACATGAGGGTGAGTAACTAAAAGTTTATTTGTGTGTGGATAATTCTTAAAAACTATCAAACTTTCGACACTTTGTCTACTAATACTAATTTGTCTTTATATTTATCCATTTGCCAGACGCTTTTATCCAAAGCAATGCATGCATTTTTTTTACCAGTTCATGCATTAATCAAACCCATGACCTCAGTGTAGCGAGCACCATATTCTACTCTTCCAGATGAAAGCATTATTATATATGTGAGATTGTGAGTCATTTTACTACATTGCATACCTTTTTTTCTTTTTCTTTTTAAATCTCTCTATTTACTTACGTGCAAGGAAGTTGTCCAGCGCCTGAATGTACGAGTCCCAGCTCTCCGTTTCGTCAATTTTATACACGATTTCTAGAGCTTCTCCTTTTGGCCGAATCATCATGCCTGGAAACACACGCACACAATTGCATGATAGTGTGTGTGAAGGTGGTGGCATCTGTGTGTGCGTGTGATTATAGTGTATTAGTATTTGTACCTGGTACAGCCAGACGGTCCTGCCAAGTGGGCTTATAGTCGTCCAGCGTCAGCAGCATCACGTACATGGTGAGGCAGAACATGCCGGCCAGAAACGTGTAGAAGACCAGATAGAACAACAGAATCAGACCTGCAGGACACAGAACAACATCTCATCATTATTTCAGCATCTGAAGATCGGAGTATACTAATGTCAAGTCAAGTCACCTTCATTTATACAGCGCTTTTAACAATATAGGGCCCTATTTTAACGATCTGAAACGCAAGTATCAAGCGCAAAACGCAAGTAACTTTGTGGGCAGGTCTCGGGCGCTGTTGCTATTATACCGGCGGGATAAATGAGTCTTGCGCCCGACGCAAATCTAAAATGGGTTGGTCTGAAGTCGCTTCATTACTCATAGGTGTGGTTTGGGCGTAACGTGAAATAAACCAATCAGAGCGACATCTCACATTCCCTTTAAGAGCAGGCGTGCTTGTTCCATGGCGGATTGCTATTATAACGGCGGATTTGCAAGGAGCGGTTCATAGCCGAGGAGACCGACGTTCTCAGGGCCGTAAAACACAGAGAAGTGACATTGGGGATGGAGAAACACACCCACATTAGCTTTGGTTAAAAAGGCATATAATAATTTGGGTAAATGTGTAAGCTAGATTTATGCCTATTATTTCACATCTTCATGGACACAACAATGATTTCCCTCGTGTGTTAATAGTTTTCCTTGTAATAATGTATGGTTTTCTAAAAATGAGAACTGCTGCGTCTGTATAGATGAGAGAAGCAAAGTGTATGTGTGTTGTGCACACGCTACATTATGGCCAAGCATGCGCCCGCGCCACTGACTTTAGTCGAGGTTTCTCCTGGTCAGTGGCGGAATTGTTTTCTAAACCTGCAAAATAGCACCAGGGAACGTTTGCGCCGGAACACGCCTCCTCTTTGCGCTGAACCGCCCCCGGGAGCGCAAGTTCATTCCCTAACTTACCGACGTGCGTCTGTGGAGGGAAAAGTCCGCTGTGCGCGGGTGCAAAATAGGAATGATACATGCGTCGGTGTACAAAGTGCAAGGATAGGGTGCAAGATAGGGCCCAATGACTCGAGCGGAAGCAAAAAAGGAGGAGCGACGACAGTGGAGATCGAGAGAGGCCAGGCCTGAACTTACGTTGTGTTTTATTATATGTGACAGCAGTCGTCCGTGAGGGGCAGTCTTTTACTTTTGTTTTGTATTTGTTTCATTTATTGTATTAAAGTCTATGAATGTTCACCGGTTCCCGTCTCCTTAATCCCATCTAACCTTGCTACAGTATACTTGTAAGTGTACAATTTCAGTAATGTGTCGGACTAAATTGGCCCACTTTTTAGTGTATAAAATATACTTTTAAGTATACTGTACTATACTATGTAGTATGCATAATGTACTAGTAATGTACTATTTCAGTACTTCACTTTTTGGTGTATAAAATATACTTTATACTTTATGTAGTAGGTATACTAATATCAATGTACACTTTTTAGTGTATAAAATATTTGGTTATAGTTTATTTTTAGGTGTCACTGTGTTACAGTACATAAGTGTATAAGTACTGTAATAATAATCAACTACATGTACTTACTATAGGGTTAGGGTTTGGGGTTTGATTTAGGGTTAGTTGCATGTAATTATGCATAATTTATAGTTATTACTACAACTACATGTAACATCTGTAACAAGGACACTGTAAAGTGTCTATACAATTTACACTGTATAGACTATATAACACTATAAAGTGTTACCAAATATACTTTTAAGTATACTTTATGTAGTAAGTATACCAATATTAATGTAGTAGAAGTGCACTTGTAAGTGTAGTATTTCAATACCACTTGGGACAAAATTGGCCCACTTTTTAGTGTATAAAAGTATACTTTTAAGTAACAGTAGTAAACTTTTAGTACACAAGTTAGTACTACAAGTGATTTTACTAGTTAGATATTTTTAGCACATATTTACCCAAAGCCAGTGATTATTATCAATAATCTATTATCTATGATCTGTTATCAAGTTTATAAAGTTATAATTATCAGGGCCTTTATTAACACCCTGGAGCCGTATAGATCAGCCATTCCAAAACTGTGATCCGTGGACCACTAGTGGTCCGTGAGGGTACTGCAGGTGGTCCGTGGAAAGGCAAAAAAATATATAAAATAATATATTTTTACCTTCATTTTACCAGGATATTCCCATAAAAAAATAAAAAGTCAAAAGAATATGTAGGCCTATATTGATATAAAATTTAAATGAAACTGTCAAGTTGTTGTGTGATTACTAAAATAGGCTAGTGGCGCTCGGCCGTGACGTTCAAGTTCAGTGCCGTTAGAAACACAACATGGATCGGTGGATAGCAACAGGTTCTCTGAAGAGAACAGGGCAGAGGCAAATATGTTCTCATTATCACATCACACGCATAGCCTTCATAGGCAGTTTATATGAAAGGAAATGTTTATAAATGGAATGAATAAGGCCTGTTATTATTTTAATCCCCAGTTAGTTTCTTGATCTCGTGTTTCTGAAATGTTTTGCGGATGTGCTGTTAAGTGGACAAACTCAAGCCTACTTTTTGAGGACTTGTAAAACTCTGAAGATTAATAATCCCCTAAAATCACCAAAGGTTTTGAAATGTTGACTATATCCGAGTGTTCTTATTACTGTATAGATTTCATACTCCATTGCTATGGAAATAAGCCTGTTGTTCAAATGAACCTGATTATGCCCTCGGGCGCTTGGGTAAATAAATAAATAAAATATGTGGCAGCCGTTGTATGCAGTAAACTTTCTTTAAACAAGCCTGTTGTACTGATGTGATAGTTTAAGTGCTAGTAAGCCTATTTAGAGGTGCGAATTAATTCAGGTAGGACTGTGTGCAGACATATTTTATTATGTGTATTATGAGGTGGTCCGCGAAAATTCTTTATTACAAATAGTGGTCCACACACACAAAAAGTTTGAAAACCCGATATAGATATATACTTTTATGATGGATGGATGCACTTTTTTGGGCTTCAAAATCTCAGATACCATTCACTCCCATTATAAAGCTTGGAAGAGCCATGATATTTTTTAATATAACTCAGATTGTGTTTGGCTGAAAGAAGAAAGTCATATACACCTAGGATGAGGCTTGAGAGTGAGTAAATTATGGGATAATTAAATTTTTTGGGTGAACTGACCAACCTCCGGTAACCTCCCTGTCTCTCTCTCTTGAAACCAATACGGAAGTGAATTAAACGGCAATTCATCGACTGGCCGCTTGAGGCTGGCTGCAAAAGTGAGTCAAATCTGCATCTCCCCCATGTTAAAATGCCCAACTTTACAGCAGAAATAAACATGTTTACAGCCTGGAGCAAAAAGTGGCTTTGGTCTATACAGCTAATTTTGCACTTCATGACAACTGTGAGGGGGTGAATTTTTTTATAACTCGTCCGTTTAAATTATATTAAGCCTTAAATTTCTGGTTTCTGCATAATTAATGGTATCCACAGGTGGATTCCCGTTACTGTGGTCGTTAGTCATCATTAGCCGTTTGTCTGCCGTCTGTTAGCCGTCACGTTACCTCAGCTCATTGTCTGACTGTAAAAATAAATAAATTGGGGAGTGACGCGCTGCCAAGATGGCGACGGTCGACCACGCCCACTTTAGGCTTCAAAAACGGTCTTCAGAAACCTACGGGTGACGTCACGTACACTACGTCCATATTTTTTTACAGTCTATGGAACTGACCCTTTAAGTCCTGTGTTTTCAGTTCATGTATGGTTGTGTTTGCCTGCTTGTCTTCATGTGGATTACCTTGTGGATATTATTCAGTAATGTGTGATCCTTTCATCTTCATGCCTTTGTATACAGCTCAACTGTGACAGAAAGTGTAATGTATAGTTTTTGTTTAGTTTTGTAAACAAGCCCCACTCCCAATCCAGTGCCCAGCCAGGATCCTCCAGACATCGAGGAACGGAAACATGAGCCTCTACCGTGATGCAGGAGCCAGCGACTAAAGGTATAGCTGAGTGAAACATCGCCGCGGAGCCGGAGCCTTGCGTGTCTGAGCCGATGTGTGAGCCAACTGCATCATCCGCCACTGAGGGAGTTCGTGATGAGCGTGAGGGTGAAGAAAGGAGCCCCAGCCACACCCACCACCATGAACAGTTATTTTGATTTTGGAGAGGACGATCCCCTAATCCCTCCAGAGACTCTCTGGTCCCGCCCAGTTTCCCTCTTCAGACTTTTGTCCAGAATTTTTTGGTGTTTTGCCAGTCCCTCAGTTCATTCTCAGTCCCTTCTCCAACCCTAATCCATGCCTGCAACCCAGTCCTCGCTGTCTCCCATCAGCTCCTCAGTTCCTCATCCGACTCCTCTCAGTGGCACGACTACACCTGGGGTCCGCTGTGAGCCAGCTGGGAGTGGAGATCCTGTGGCTCCGGCTCCAACCTCAGATCCCGTCCTGCCACCTCGGCCCATCGCCATGACTCCTCCGCCTTCGCTCCTTCCTCCCTCGACTCCTTTCAGCTCCAATGGACCCTCGGACTATTGGCTCCGCCTGGGTCAGACATCGCCAGCACATCGTCACGAACTTTGGGGCAATTCCCTGCTCTCCAGCCCCCCCATGTTTCTATTTGTCTCCCCCTTCCCTCAAGCTACGCCTCTGCCTTCAGTCATTCCAGCTTCACCTCAGCTCCACTGGACTCTCGGACCATTTGCTCCACCTGGGTCAGACATCGTCAGCACATCATAGCCCTCCCGTACCCTGTTTCCATCTTGGGGGGTTGTCGATGGGGCTCCGTTGCAAACTTGGGGACAGTCAGAGTCACTCTGCTCCTTCGGCTCTCTGTCTGCACCAAGGGCTCCACCTCCATCGGCTCCGTCACCTCCGCTTGAACTTCCACTCTGTCAACTTTACTGTAGTAAACGCTGCACAATGGCAAATGGAAATATTGGTTTAATTCTGTCATACTGTGTGTTTGAAGCAGAAACTGATTCAGAAGAAGAAGAGGAAGTCGATGTTTCAGAATGGTAATGCGTTTTATGAATCGCTCTCTACAGCGTCAGACACATAACGGTAATTGATATGACTGGCCTTTGGCTTGAATACATTATCAAACAGCTAATAATGTGTTGATGTTGTTACACAAACCATGTTCCCGTTCGCCATCTCAGAGTCAGACATCTGCCTTCTGAAATCAGTATCTGTAGAAATGCTTTGAACATCATAGAAAGTCAGTGGAGGAAAGCCCCGCCCCACTCGTGACGGGATCGGTTTCAGAACCATGTTTCTGAGACTGTCTTTTGTAAACTGCAGTTTTAAGGAGAAAATACTCAGCAATGGTGTTGGCTTATGAATTTTCACATGGTTTGTCTGAAAGCAGATTAAAAACACCACATATAAACAACATTAAAAGCTGGATTTTCATCACAGGGAGACTTTTCATCACACTTGTAGTTCATGAATGCTTTGGAATACAGATCTAAGATCAGTCTCTTTTATTGTAGAAGTGAAAGCACTTTTAAAAAAATCAAAGTGTAAAGAAGTTTTAGAAGTTTAAGTTTACTGTACAGCAAATGTAATAAACTAAATATTTTTATTTTATATAAAGTTTTTTACAAAATAATTGACTCTAAACTGCTAGAAAATCAAAGCCATACATCTAACCAAGTTGTGCTCCAAATTTGAAGTGGATATCACAAAAAAGATGTGATTGGATAACTGGACTAACCCTCGGACCAATCGCATCGCAGCATATCAGATATTGGGTTGATGGTTCTGAAACTCCGGAGTCAAAGTCTGTCATACGAATGATGTGGTTTTATTCCCTCCAGAAGCGACCCAAACACCAGCATCCGAACGCATGAGAACATGACAGCGTTTACTGTGTTTCGTCTGACGCTCTGAGACGCAACTCATTTATGATGGAGGGAAAAAGAGCCTGATTGCAGCAACTTAGTTTTATTACTGATATTTTGCACCAATTTCCCAGGAAGTGACCATTGGATGGAAATGCGGCTTTATTAGCAAGTATAGACTTGCTAGAGCTAATATACACAGAGACGCTGCTGTTAGCATGTAAGATATGCAGCTGCTGCGTAAATATACATACATCAGTCTCGTAGCAGATCTAGACAGGTGGAGCTGGGGAGGTGGAGGGGTTCAGAGAAACTCTGATACCACTGCAGGACTAGATTACAGCAAACACTGAACCGGACTATTTAAATGTTGAGCAAGCAATCTCATTGGCTGCAGGATCAGCAGAGGCCAATCAGTTTGTGCCGTGTGGTAATGATGTCATTGCCTGCAGATTGCATGTAAAGGCGCCCTCTAGAGTTTTGTAACTGAACTAGATATTTATTTTACTTTTTTTACTCTTTTTTTTTTGCCACAAAGTTTAAAAGTTTGGACTATATGACGATACTTAATAGTTAAGATAATAAAAGTCTTCTAAAGGTAAAAAATAAAAATAAAAATAAAGATCTCTAAAAGTTAATTTTTTGTACAGATTTTTATTGGGAATATACATACAGGTACAAAATATGCAAATGCACTAGAAATATTAGCATCATTTTTTTTCCTACATAACAAATAACATGTTGTTCAGTTATAAAAAATATTATACCGTGTTAAACCAAAACATTCAGTTCAATTTGATTCAGTTCAGTTCAACAGAACAATAGCTTTTATTCAACTCGATTCAGTCAAATTGTGTTCTTATCAGTGCAGTTAAATTGATAAAATTACAGAATGATCATTTTTATCAAGCTTGTATATTTAAGTTCAGTAATTTCACTTAAAATGGCAGTGAAAATTACCTATTAATTGTCATTTAAGTGAAATTACTGAACTTAAATATACGAGCTTCATAAAAATGATCATTCTAGAAGAAAATTTCAGATGGCACTTAGAGGCTTTTGCATCTGAACTCTTCATATATAGTATGCATAGGCGTCGATTTCGGGGGGGACGGGGGGGACGTGTACCCCCCGGTTTTCCTCATGAGTCATTTTGTACCCACCACTTTTAACTTCCCTCCATATTAATTTGACTTTTGGTTCGATTTTTTGACAGTTTTCAGTTGGGAGGAGCATGAGAGAGAAATTTGGTAATCATTGTCTGACCCAACAAAAAAACATTATAATATTCGTTTTATTTTATTTTCCATGTTCGCATTTATGAGGGAAAAAAGTTTACGGTTACGGACGTAAAGCGGTCTGAAAGCGGCACTAAAAGACTGCTTTAAAACTTTCACAGACACCTCAAACAGGGGTGCGTTTCCCGAAAGCATCGTTGGCCAACTATGGTCGCAAGTTCATCGCAATGTCCATTGAACTCTATTGGTAACGACGGAACTTGCGACCATAGTTGGCCAACGATGCTTTCGGGAAACGCACCCCAGAACAGCTGCCTTTCTTTAAAGTGAATTTCGTTTTGTATTAATTATATCTTAATTTTAATCAGTGTTTCATGAACCATTTGCCTGGATTTAATAGCCTATATAGCTAAAAAGTAAATATAGCAGAATCATACGGTGACGCATTGCACATATATTATTTTTTCACCTCAATTATGTCTAATAACGAAATCTTATGTCGTTTTAAAATAACGATGCATTTTAATTGTTTATTAATGAGCTAGTCTTTTCTAAATCAGTGTAGGCTGCCTGCATCTCCACATCTCCGCTGTAATGTAGCCTAGATGCGCCTTTTATACGGACAGGATTACATAATCAGATGGTAGCTACCGTATTTGCTTTCGATTGGATTTTTTTTTTCGTTGGTGGACATTTTTTTTATTAACTTTATTGTTATATTTCTCATGTCTGTGAGGCTTGTCTACTCTATACACTGTTTGTCAGTTCATTTTTGAGGCGCGATCCATTTCACAGAGATCATGAAAGCGCGCCCTGTTCGTTTTCTTTTATTTTACAAAAGCACACCGTTTTATTGTTGTTGTGAGTTTACACAAGTAAACGTAGTTGCGACTGATGTATTATTATTTTCTGTATGACCAGAAATGGAGTATTTTAAGTTGTTTCAACTGTTGATAGGAAAATGCGAGTGATGGCACCGGCGCCTCTATCCATGTCATATAGTGCGCGCTCCACACTCCGCACAAACACTCGGATATGCGCTTCATAACAACAAACATTTAGGTTAACGTTTGAGCGAGCGGCCATGCCAGACGGATAATCATCTTCATGTTTAACTAATCAAATTCTGTTGCATTTTCTTGCGCCAGTTTGAAAAGGGCGTCTGAAACACTTAGCCTATAGCTACAGATAAACGCCAAACGCTGGTGTTTTTCTTTAAACAAATTCGTTTAGGCTTTAAAATAAATATTTTTTATGGGCTAATTAATGCCACAATAATTTGTTTATTTTATTGGCTAATTGTATTTTTTAATTTTTGTTTTGCATTGAATACCATTGAATATTTTCATCGAATGCATTGAATATTTGCTGTGCACCGCTATGCCATCCTCCCATAGAAAGACACGTTGAGAGCCACCTATTTTAAATAATAAAGGGTTTCTATGGAAGGAAAACGCTTAATCTATAATTAAATGCATTGCGTTCATATTCTTTATCACTGAAGCTTTTTCTTTATTATAAGGGTGTATCATTCCATTAAAAAAGGGACTGTTTATAAGGTGACAATCCGTTATACATCTTAATTAAACAAAATAAGAACACAATGTTGTAAAAAATAAACAACTTATGTTCTGTTAGATGTGTTTTGACTACTTTTTGTTTAATTATATCTCTAGGTAATGTAGATATAGCCTATTAACAAAAATAAATCTTATTAGGCCTGTATAATATATAATATTAAAAAAACGTATAGGCTATATAAAATATAAAAAAGCCTATATAAAATATATTTTCAAAAAGATTAATTCATTGATTAATTTTGCATGATTGGGGGCTGATACTATTTGCTTAAGCTTTTTGAGCGTGTGATAAAGATACACATTCACATTCACGGCGTATTTAGACACATTTAGACGCATTCATAATCATTACTTTTACGAAGTGGACCAGCGGAGCGGAATATTCAGAAATGCGCTCTCCACTCTGATCGGAACTAACCCGAACCTCACTGTCTGCTGAACTTACGCAGAAACATCAAAATATAACCAGCTTTTAAAAATGTTTTTTAAAACTAAGCACTATTTTAGCACAAATTATGAGGTTATTGGCGATTTTTTTTTAATAATTATTGATTATTTTTTAATCAAATTATTAATTATCAAATTTTTTTTTTTTTTTGAAAGTTTTGGGTGGGCCTGTTGAAAAGTGGGGCCGTGTCTGAGCTACAGGACATCGTCTTATAACCTGCGCGAAAGAGAGAAAAAAATGAATGCGTCATTGTACCCAGCACTTCTGAAAATGCACTTCCAAATGCGTCTCTGTCCCCACCACATTTCAAACCAAACTGACGCCCATGATAGTATGTAGTATATATATGTATATATGTAGTCAGTTCTCTTCATGTTTGCACGGGTGTTCAGCAGAGAAACCACAGGTGCGAAGACCAACATCCTCCAACAGACACAATACTGACTGTCTTGACCAATCAGAATCAAGCATTTCAGAGAGCCGTGTATTAATTCAGATGAACTGTGATAATGTCGGCAGTGTATGTGACCTAGATTCCCCTCTATTCACTCCATCTTCATGTCATCTGCGTGTTTCTCATTCGTCCATCACTGAGCAAATGTCAGGACAGACTGCGAGTGAGTAAATCCTCTTACAGTAAAACCACAGCATTATCTATCTATCTCTCTATCTTGCTCTCTCTCTCTCTCAACACCTATTCTACTCGTTCTGTTATCTTCTGTCTCTTTCTCTCTCTCTCTCTCTCTCTCTCTCTCTCTCTCTCTTTCTGTATCTTTTATTTTACTAGCATTTATTTTCTGTCCATTTTAGGTCTTTGTCTTATATGTCGCCCCATCAGTGTCTCTCGCTCTCTGTGAGTGGGGGGATGGGAGTCAGATTAGTGTCTTCTTCTCTCATTGGCTGCTCTGCCACTGATGTCATCAGTGTTCTTGGCCAATCAGATACCTCAACACATATGAAATCTGACCAGTGAACTCATCTGACATAATTTGACACACACACTTGTTTATATCATTATGATGAATTCCATAGACATAATGATTTTTATATTGTACAAACTGTATTTATAATCTATTTATAAGCTGTTTTCCTCATGGGGACCAAATGTTTCCCAGCAAGGACAAATATTTCAGGTTTTACTATCTTGATCCTCACAATGTAGGTTAAACAAGAACACACACGCACACACACTGATCTGCTTTTGATTTGGTCTGCTTGTATTAGCAGAATTTGATTGATAACTTTGAATGTGGATTAATTAATGGATAGTGCACTTTCATTTTAAAATGTTACATTTTCAACAGATCTTCACATCAGTTTATGTGCCTAAACGCATCCAGATGTGTGTGTCCTGCTGGACTGTTTCAATCGAAATCCATCCAAATATTTGAAAATCTGACATTTAAAACAAACTCTGATGATGAATTTGCACATTTGTTCTGTATTATTGGAAGGAATATGACAACTCATATCTTTCAGTCTTTTGCGTTTGGGGTTTTGCTGTCACTGATGGTGCTGCAGTGAAAAGATGTTGAAGATTTAGACTGAAGAGAAATAAAAAATCAAAAGCATACAGTAGTGAATTTAGTCTCTGTTCACTGTTTTCCAGTACTATATGATCAAACTACTATCTTCATTTATTAATAAATGCTCATGAGAGCCACATCAGGACATTAGTGTGTTTCTCTCTTTGTGCAACACACACACACACACACACACACACACACTCATGCTGTCAGTGACTCAGCTAAAAGCCAGCAACCGATACACACAATCTGCATTAAAGTGATTATTAATGCATGAATTACTGTCACAAACACACGCATATTAAATAACACACAAACGATAGTAAATCTAAGCTCGAGACAGACAGTGTAGACGGAAGTGGAGATGCACATATACAGTAGGCAACATATGTGTGCATGCATGTTCTGTATATCGTTATATAATAACCGCTGCTCCGGATATGAGCGAAATCACGTCACGTCACGTGAGCGCGCGCAAGCCGAGGACACTCACCGAATAACCTTGCGCGCGCTCAATCGATTAACGATCAGAATGATTGATTATGTGTGATCTGTTCAGTGATGATCGCACGAAGACCGATGCTTCCTCACTATAACCCATAATCTCGTCCATCTCTTTGCACCCGTTGACCTTTAACGCACACGGATGAGCGCGCGCACACATCCGAGAGCGCGCAGCAACAGCATCGTCAGATTGTCCTTTAATACATTAGGGCCTGCTGCACACACACACACACACACACACACACACGGCTGCCCCGCAGACGCATTGCGCAACGCGTCCCGGTAAAAATGTTGAAATGAATGAAATACCGGCGATTGCGCTCGCGCATCAGGGCATCACCGTCCGGAATAGCACGCCACACACCGACCCGTTGTGTTCCCCGCCTTATATAACACACACCCCGGTGGACACTCACCCCAGCTACTCGCCGTTCTCCCGAGTAACTCGTGCGTCCGCGGGTTCCAGAAGAATTCCTTCCATTCCCCGGATTCCTTCTTCTCGTCCTCTTTGGCCATGTCTCCGATGGATTCTCAGGCGCGCGCTGCGTTTATAACCGCTTAGAATAAACGCGATGGAACTGATGAATGCGAGCGGACGGTTAATTTTATTTTAATTTAGTTTTGCGTCTGGATTCGGACGGGTTTTCTCGCTCTTCACCGTTTGAAAACCGAACGGAGTGCCGCAGCGCGCGCACTAATCCAGAGATACTGCGGTAAAAACGCGCTGAGCGCACGCGCACCCTCTAACCCCCCCCCCCCCCCCCCCCTTCTGCAGAACAGAAGCTTCAAAATCCACCCTCCCCCATCACACACAAACACACACACACACACATAAACACACACACTCCATCAGCAGTTCCGCAGCCAATAGCATCTCCCCCCTCTTTAAGCTCCGCCCCCTTCTGGTCCAGAGGCTCTGCATCCGCCCGTCTGTCTGTCAGGAGATGCTGGAGTTTATTAATTCGTGATAATCAATTGTATCTTCATCCACATGTTGTGAAGAGGAAAGCGCTTCTCTTGTGTGTCTGTCTGTCTGTCTGTCTGTCTGTCTCTGTGCTTGTTTTTCTGGTTTTGTGAGTATGGAAAATCATGGAACATCATGTACAGACAAAGCAGACACAGGGCAGAACATTGTTCTTATAAATAGAACAGCGGCTAATACATGTCTGCGGGAAAGAATGAAATGTTAAAAGCTACTGCAAGTGATTGGAAGAACATTTCAGTCTACAACCAGTGAGAAATCACACATTGTCTGTGGCAGAATGAGACTCTGAGCGGCCAATCAGAAGTGACCTCTGCCTGTCAATC